>NC_062571.1:68354881-68656381 GCF_022837055.1 Prionailurus viverrinus
AGCACTCAGTCCCTTCCTCTGATCAGGCTGCTGCCTGCCTCCCTCCTGAAGGATCCCAATCTCGCCCTCCTGAGTCCTCCCCACGCCGGCAGCCCCCCGGTGGCCCCCAGTCTTTATTTTTTCAGCCTTCTCTCCACCAGGCACTGGGACCAAATGAACAACACAGACAGGGCCCCTGCCTTCACAGGAGCAGACCATACACATGGAAACGAGTCAGTAAGCAGGCGATTCTGAAAGATGGGGTGACACACGGAGCATCTTCTCTGAGGAGACCACTGGGCTGCTGTGACCCAATGATGAAAAGCCTGTGAAGATCTGGAGGAAGAAGTTTGTGGCAGAGGGAGCAGCAAGTTCAAGGACCTGTGCTCAGTCGGGGAATAGACGCATTTTTTTTTTTTTTATGAAAAAAAATTCTAATTATTTATTTATTTATTTAGAGAGGTGGGGGAGAGAGCACGTGAGCAGGCGAGGGGCAGAGAGAGAGAGAGGGAGAGAGAGAATCGCAAGCAGGTTCTGCGCTGTCGGCCCGGAGCCCGACGCAGGGGTGGATCCCTCGAACTGTGAGATCATAACTGAGCCAAGATCAAGAGTCGGCCGCCCAATTGACTGAGCCACCCAGGCACGCTGGAATAGACACATTTTATAGCAGAAAGTCTCAACCGCCTTACCCAAAGCTGCCATTTTGTGGACAAGCAGGCCGGGGCCAGAGGAGCTAGTAGGTAGACGATTCCTCTCCCCCCTGGGCCAGGCAAGTCTGCAACCCCCCCTCCAGCTTCAGCACACCCACCCTGGAGGCATAGAACACAGTCCTGGGAGGATCCTCTCTGGCTGGGTCCTCTCCCTCCTCTGTCTCAGCTGGAAAATGCATGCAGACGCGGGTAGGTGAGGGCAGCGTTTCGAGAGACCCTGGAGCCCTTTCTCCTTGTCTGTCCATGGGGCACCTTAACAATCACCAGCTGAAAAAACAAACTTGGGGGCAGCTCACCTCACAGCAGGTGCAGAGATGCCAAGGCTGTGAGGGTCACATGGGCCCCGATTCTCCTCTCAGGGTGAGACAAGCAAGCGTGACCTGGAAGAATAAAAGCATTTGTGGTTCTGATTGCCCCGTGTCCCAGTTTCCACATTAAAACCCCAACATTCTGGGGCGCCTGGGTGGCTCAGTCGGTTAAGTGTCCAATTTCCGTTCGGGTCATGATCTCTCAGTTTGAGGTTTTGAGCCCCGCGTCGAGCTCTGTGCTGACAGCTCAGAGCCTGGAGCCTGCTTTGGACTCTGTGTCTCTCTATCTCTCTGCTCCTCTCCCAGGCACTGTTTCTCTCAATCTCTCTCCAAAAAAAAAAAAAAAAAAGTAAAAACCCAACAAACTAAAATCTTTTAGGTCTTCATCTGGTCCTTAAGGAACCAGAATTCTAATTAACCAGTTTAAAGGTGCGATGACAATGCTTTCACCCAATGGTTAGGCAGGTTAAACAAGAAAATTCCTTAAAGGGGCAAGTGGAAATCCCGCACAAAACACCATTGGGTCTTAAACAGAGAAACGGTGTGCATCCATCTCCTGTTAAGAGAAACGGATAGTAAAACTGCTCTGAAACACCAGGCTTCCCCTGTCCATTTGAGAAAGACTGAAATGTGCTAACACGGGAGGGTGGGGTGTAGCCTGTACAAACTTGATGGAGGGCCAGTTGGCTTTATGTTGTAAATGTATGAAAGTTTGTACTCTGACCTGGTGACTACTTCCAGGAATTTATCCCCCAGCTAGACCCACAGGTGTCTTGTTTGTAAAAGCAGATGGCAACTTAAACGTCCTAGTGTGGGATTGGCTAAGACATCATGGGATGTCCACACATCAGAGGACCACGCGGCTGTGAAAATCATGAAGAGTGTGGCCACCTCTTCCTCCAAAGACTGGTCTTGGAGACCACAGCCTGCGAGGGCCCCCATCCACAGCGTACTCTCTAGCATAGCCCCACACCGCTGGTTAGAATGCCGGATTTGCCTACAGAGCAAGCGACACTGGTGCCCCAGTGACAGACCACGGGGACCTCAGCCCGATTTAGCTCTGCAGAGGGCGGCTGTTCCAGGGTACTCCCTCAGTGGTCAACCCCAGGCCCTGAACCCTCAGGCTGCTGGTCCTTCCCCGCTCATCCATCCTGACTTGTATCCTCAGGCTAAGCCAAGACTTTGCTCCTTCCCTCGAGGGGTATCCGCTCGGGACACAGCTCTTCCAAAATTATGGCTCTGCCAGCTCAGGGAGCCCACCCTGGGGTGGAGCTAATTCCCCAGGAACACTTGCCCTGTGGCTCAGCTTCCCTGGGATGAATCACCCAGGCTCCTCTGTCCCCTCCTCCCTGCATTTCACAAACCTATATTTTCTTGAGAAGCTGGGTGGCCTGGTGGTGAAGTGCAAACGCTCTGCTAATTAACTTCCTGGGCTCCAATTTGGGCCCCAGGATTTCCTAGTATGTGTGCGCTTAGTAGAGTCACCTATGCTCTCTGTTCTTAGCAATGGAGCTGCTAATAGCTTCTCTTGAAGAGCTCCTTAATAGCACTTGGCACAAAACACGTACCCAATAAATGTTACTATTATTTTATGGGCCACTGGGAAGCTAGCTGGAGTCAATCCACAGTGTATTGAGAGGAAATTTGTTTCCTCACTGTTTCCCTCAACGGAACTCAGGAGGAGAGTCATTGGGCAATGCTCCGCCCAGCAACCAGCAACTGTTGGGGGAGGTGGCCCTGGCTGCCATGTTGGCCTTTGTTCTTAAGAGGTGTGGCTGGAATCCAGATAAGGCCCAGCCGGCACTCCCTGCCCCCCACACCCCCCTGGTGTGAGCCAGCCCTCCTGGATGGCCAAGGAGCGTGGGGACCATTCTCTGCTGGGGTCTCTGACCGATGATGGAGGAATTAGGAGGAGGTGGGGCTGGTAAGGTCCCAGCAGCTTGTGTCACCCAGTGGGGACTTTTAATTCTAGCCTTACAACCTCCACGCAGGTAAGAGCACCTGAGAGGGACTTGAGTGGGAGAGGAAGCCCTCTCCCCTGTCCTCTCCCACTTCAGCTTCTTGATTGAGCATACAGGACCCCTCAACCCTTCACCCAACCCCAAGCTTCTGCTCCCCCGCTCCGGGCCCAGAGCACCTCTGGGCCAGCCTCTCCCATTCACCAGCCTCACCTCTGCTCCTTCCCCTCTCCTCCCCCTGCCTCGCTTCCTCCCAGCCTCACACAAAGGCACAGGCCCTCTCAGCCATATGGCTCCATTATCTAATATTCTCCAGATTTATGACAACAATGCTGAGAAGTCAGCTGCCCCAAGGCACCGTCCGAGGCTTGAGGACACATCTGTGATGGAAGCCGCTCTCTGGAAGCCAGGGATGGAAATCTCAGCAGCAATCTTCCTTGTAAAAAAGTGGCAACTCCACTCAGGGGATGTGTGCTACCAAGCCCTCTGCAGATTCCTTTGCTCTGAAAAGGCCTAAGGGGTGGCACCTTCAGCACCCCCAGGCTGAGGCATTAAACAAGTAGTGACTGGGCATGAACTGAGGACAATGAGCCCTGGGACGGGAACTCCTGCCCTCGGGGCAGTCGTGAGCACCTGACTCCGTGCACGGCCTGACCCTGAGTGGACACACTTTGCCCATCCGCTCAATGGGCCCGCGCGTGACACGCTTCTTTCACATCACTGTGGGGACTTGCCTGCCCAACCCACAGGGCGTCGACACACGCTGGATGCACACATCCCGCAGATAACCCACCTATTCACACACGCTCATCACTCACATCTGACAAAGCCACTTCGAGTTCACACTCAAAACTGCTCCCTTGGGCAACAGATATATCATTCTCCATTCACACCTCCCACGTTCTCACTTCCACCTACACCTGCACGCTCCCCCTCGCAGATGCAGAGCTGACTCCCAGCCCCCACTCTCGAGTACACCCGCCACTTTCAGAGCCTGCCCTGACCCACATTTTCAGACCCAGACCATGACTCACAGCTTCACGTCAGACACTCGGCCACACACACACACACACACATACGGAGTCATCCCCATGTAGCCACACACAGACACACTCCTGCCCTCCCTCTCAGCCCTCCGAATGCAAGCCCTGCAGGGGTGAGGATGGTCTGGGCTTCTAGGAAATTAGCTCCCACCCTCCTTGGAGGCAGGGGGATTCTGATCCTGATCTTACACCTGCTTTCTTACCCCACAACCACTGCCAGCCCCAGGGTGAGCCCTGGAAACCTCAGGGAATAGGTGACCATCCCACTCTGATCTGCCAGTGTCCCAGGAACCCTTTCTGCCCTGAGGAAACCCGCAGGGCTAGTTACTGTCTGCGGGAACCCAGTCTGGGCCTGGCTCGGTAAAGGAATACCTGACCGTCAGCTTGTGCCTGAAGGCCACTCATTTCCCCTGAGTTTGCCCCCCATTTACAAGCCTATAAAATGTCACAAGGCTTTTCCTCAACAAGTGGCCTTGGGTCCCAGCTGCTGTCCTCCACCCCTCCATTCCTCTCTGCCTCGAGGCAGGGACATGCTCAGGCAATCCCATACCGAGATGATCCCCCGTCCCCCAGGTTGATGGAGCCCAGAGCTTTCAGCAAGAAGCCTGGAGGCACGGCAGGCCTGACTCCAGGAGCAGGACACTGCTCCCTGGATATGCTTTGAGGGGAGCATTTAAGCTGGACTCCTTGCCCCAAATACCACCTACTATCCGTCATCCCACAGTTAAAGCTCCAGTCCTTTGGGTTTTGAAGACATCACCTGCCTGGTCAGACATCCCCTCAACTTCCCCCTGCACAGGTCTTCACATCCCTGGGCTGCCTCCACCCTGATCTTCAGGCCTAGGGAAGGTGAGATGACTAGACAGGAGAGGCAGGAAGGAGCCAGAAAAGAAATCCTCCCTCCCCCCCCCCCCCCCCCCGTTTTGCTGAATGTGTCGAACATTTTCATGGCAACCCTGTGGCTCACAGGACAGAGCCAGGCTCTAGGCCTTGCCTTGCCACTTGGTAGCCGTGGTACCTTGGGCAGGTGTCTTTATCTCTTTGCACCACTCTTCATCTTTAAAATGGGGACACTGTGCGGTACACGGTACGTTTGAGTGCATGTTCAGGTGGTAACTGGCCCACGCAGGAAGTACTCGGTAGCATCTGTGGTTCTAGGCATCCTTGAGGTTCAGGGTGGGAAGCCCCAGCCCTGGCCTTTTTCCAGAGCTTCAGGGACGCTGGATTTCCACCCAGAGCCCAGGCTGGGAGTGCCAGCCCAGGCCTGAGAGCAGAAGGCGGGGCCTGAGGGCAGCCTCGGAATTGGCCAACTAGAGCCAGGTGGAGACTAAGCCCCTGGAGGTGTGGCCCCTCTGTTGGAGACCAGATTCTCGTGAGTAGGGCTGGGAAGGCATGGAAACCAGGGGGTCCTATCTGCGGGGAGGCTTCCCTATACCTCACCTCCAGGGCCTTAGCCTGCAGGGACCTATCTCCTCTCCACCAGGAGGCTGCAGATTTCCCTGTTTTGCAGATTTAAAGGGATTTTCTATCCACTGTCTCTCCCAATTCTCACTGCAGCCCTTTGGAGGTAGGAATTTTGAAGCTCCCATTACAGATGAGGACCAGAAAAGCGAAGGGACTCACCAAGATCACACAAATCTGAGTGATCGCGCAAGTGAGATTCCAACCTGGATCTTCTGGCTATGATGCTAACCCCCTGCCCATCATGCCAGGGCGTCCCCAGAGTTCCCAAGGGCAGGGAGCACAGCATGGGTATGATTTGTCCCTCAGGAATGGCAACCTTGGATATCAGCCTTATTCAGTAAAAAGATGCTCCCCCAGACACCCTGGCCCGTCCCTTTCACCGTCAGTTCCTTTGGGCCCACACAGGGAAGAGGCTGGCCATGGAGTGCCAGCTTTGCATCATTGTCACCCACCAAGTCGTCCACTTTCTTTGCCACCTGGCCTCTCCCATGCCCTGTGCTTCCTGAGAATGTCTATAGGACCCTGGGCCCTTCACATTGCTTCCTGCCTCCCTGCCTTGGCTCATATGCTTCCCTCTGCCTGGGATACTCTCACCTGCACTGCTCGCGTGGTAACTCCATTGTCCTTCAGAGTCAGCTCAAGTGCCACCTTCTCCAGGGAGCCTTCCCTGACTTCTCTCCCCCAACGAGCCTCACTCTATTGGGGCATTACCCACTCACCATCATAATGGGCCTTCTTGTCTTCCCCTGGAGTCCACAAGGATGCAAATCTTGCCTTGCCCTCAGCTCAACAGCACCACGGAAAGGAAAGCTCTAAGTGTCAGCAACCCATTACACACTGGCTTAGGTAAAAGGGAATTAGTTGGCTTATATGGACTGAAAAGCCAAGAGGAGTTGAGTTGGCTTTGAACAAAGCTAGAGATTCAAAAGATGTGATCAAGAATCTTCCTCTCATAAGAGACTCTTAAAAACTGAGAATAAACTGAGGGTTGATGGGGCATGGGAGGGAGGGGAAAGTGGGTGATGGGCATAGAGGACGGCAGCTGCTGGGATGAGCACTGGGTGTTGTATGGAAACCAATTTGACAATACATTTCATACTAAAAAAAAAAAAAAAAAAGAATCTTCCTCTCTGGAGCACCTGGATGGCTCAGTCGGCTGCACATCCAACTTCGGCTCAGGTCATGATCTCACAGTTCGTGAGTTCAAGCCCCTCAACAGGCTCTCTGCTGTCGGTACGGAGCCTGCTTCAGATCCTCTGTCCCCTTCTCTATCTGCCCCTCTGCTGCTCATGTTCTCTCTCAAAAATAAATAAACATTAAAAACATAATAATAGGGGCACCTGGGTGGCTCAGTCGGTTAAGCGGCCAACTTCGGCTCAGGTCACGATCTTGCGGTCCGTGAGTTCGAGCCCCGCGTCGGGCTCTGTGCTGACAGCTCAGACACTGGAGCCTGTTTCAGATTCTGTGTCTCCCTCTCTCTGACCTTCCCCTGTTCATGCTCTGTCTCTCTCTGTCTCAAAAATAAATAAAAACGTTAAAAAAATTTTTTTTAAATAAAAAAATTTAAAAAACATAATAATAATAATGAGCCTGGGTGGTTCAGTCAGTTAAGCGTCTGACTTCTGCTCAGGTCATGATCTCATGGTTCATGGGTTCAAGCCCCATGTCGGGTTCTGCACTGTCAGCTCAGAGCTTGGATCCTGCTTCAGATTCTGTGTCTCCCTCTCTCTCTGCCCCTTGCCCGCTCACACTCTGTCTCTCTCTCTCTCTCTCAAAAGTAAATAAACATTAAAAAATGTTAATAATAATAAAACAAAAACAAAAAAGAATCTTCCTCTCCGTCACCAGCCCCCCACCCCCACCCCACGCACACCTGCTCCTCTCTGTGGGGCCTCCGTTCTTAAATTCCCCACAGTGGTGACTAGGATGGCGACACCCATCTCCAGGTTTCCATCCTGCAGATGAATAAAGGCGTTCACAGAGAGCTCCTCTTTGCCAAGAGTTCAGGCAAAATCCCAGGATTGGTTTTGACTGGCCAGGACTAGCTTTCATGCCCCCTCAAGTATCTGGAAAGCAGATAAACCCCACTGAAGCATTTACAACTGGGGAAGGGGGGGAGTGGGGCATGATTCTCCCAAAGAAAGTAGGATCACTTTTACCAGAAGAAGAGAGAATGGACCCAGGCCACACAAAAACAATGTCTATCAAAGCAGGGCTTTTTAAACTTCAAGGAGCAGACGGATCTCTTGGGGATTTTGTTTTAAAAAATTTTGTTCATGTTTATTTATTTTTGAGAGAGGGAGACGGACTGCGAGCAGGGGAGGGGCAGAAAGAGGGAGTCACAGAATCCGAAGCAGGCTCCAGGCTCTGAGCTGTCAGCACCAAGCCCGACATGGGGCTTGAACCCATGAACCATGAGATCATGACCTGAGCTGAAGTAGGTTCAACCCACTGAGCACCCAGGCACCCCTTTTGGGGATCTTGTTAAAATGCAATTTCTGCTGCAGAAGGTCTGGCGTGGGGCCTACGAGTCTGCATTTCTGCCAAGCTCCCGGGCTGCTGCCGCTGCTCCACTGGGAAGGCAGAGACCTCTTCTGAGTGGCGAGAGCCCTCGTGCACCTGACACCCGCCCGAATAGACAACACACAACACGTGAGGGGCACTGATAGGACTTGGCGCCCATCCTGGTCCTTCCTGCACCCCAGGCCGAGCTGTGTCTCTCAGATTGCCCCTCACCATAACCCAGCGAGGCGAGCAGGACAAGCCTTCCTTCTCATTCCTGTTCTGCAGACAAGAAAACAGAGGCTCCAATAAATTCTGCGACTCTCCGAAGTCACACCTGTGGCAAGGAGTTGGGCTCGTCCCAGCTGCCTGTCTCTCTGAAGGACTTACCACACAACCCCACGAGCAGAAAATTGTGTCACCTGCAGAGGTGCCAAGGTTTTTATAGCCAACACACACCTGGGTGACCTCCTGGCTCTGCTGTTTGTAAATCAACGTTGCAAAGGGCAAAGGTCATATGGGCAGCCCCTCCCCACCTCCGTGCCTTGGTTATTTTTAATCTTCTCTCCTTTATCAGTTTTCTCCTTCCTGCTCTCCAGTTGTTATCATTACATAACAGATACAGTTTCACCCGGGGTGGGGCCAGTCTCACCTGGGCTCCAAGGAACGAAATGCGTGTGTCCCTGGCTTCTGATGCCACCAGGGTTGGGCTGGGCATTTGCAAGTGATTTGGAGAAGGAATCTTCAGCAGATCTATAGGCTGGCACCAGTTAGGGTGATCGTATGAGCTATTGCAGAGGAAGAGAGTTCCCCGTCTGTTATACGTTGAATTGTGTGCCCCCAAAATTATCTCCTGAAATCCTCACTGCCAGCACTTTGGGTGACCTTAATTAGAAAAAGGATCTTGGCGGGGGGGTGGGGGGGGGTGGGCAGGTGGCTCCTCGGTTAAGCATCCAACTTCAGCTCAGGTCATGATCTCATGGATCGTGAGTTCGAGCCCACGTCAGGCTCTGTCCTGACAGCTCGAGCCAGGATCCTGCTTCAGAATCTGTGTCTCCCTCTCTCTTTGCCCCTCCCCCGCTCACACTCTGTCTCTGTCTCTGTCTCTCTTTCTCTCTCTCTCTCTCTCAATAATAAATTTAAAAATAATAAAAGAAAGAAAAAGGATCTTTACAGATGTAGTTAGTTATTAAGATGCGGTCATAGGAGACTGGGGTGGGCACCTAATCCAGTATGACTCCTGTCCTTAAACAAAGGGAACATTTGGACGCAGACACACACAAGGAGGACGCCGCGTGAAGATAGAGGCAGAGATGAGGTGATGTAGCAGAAGCTAAAGAACTCAAGGATCGCCAGCAAACCTCCGGAAGCCAGGAGAGAGGCCTGGAACAGAGTCCCTCTCGGCCTCAGGAGGAATCTGCCCTGCTGACGACACCTTGACCTCAAGCTTCTAGCCCCCAGAACTGTGGCAACGAATTTCTGTTGTTTAAGCCACTGCGTTGGTGGCACTTTGTTAGGGCTAACCTGGGACACGAACACATCATCTCTAGAGGTGCTCAAGCAGGGCTGACTTGGCAGGGTGTTGTTCCCTGGAAATATTATGCACACCACCTACATAATTTTAAATTTTCTAGTAGCCACAGTAAAAAGCAACAACAGCAACAACAAAAAAAGAAAGAAAGACCACAGATGAAATTAATTTTATGTTTTATTTCATACAATATATACAAAATACCATTTCCATAGGCAGTAAGTCCTAAAAAGAGCTATTAATGAGATGTTTTGGGTTTTTTTTGGGGGGGGGGTAAATGTTTAGTTATTTTGAGACAGAGAGAGAGAGACAGTGCACACATGTGTGTGCTAGCAGAGGAAAAGGCAGAGAAAGTTGAAGAGAGAGAATCCCTAGCAAGTTCCAAGCTGTCAGTGCAGAACCCGACTCGGGACTCCTTTTTATGACCCGAGAGATCATGACCTGAGCTGAAATCAAGAGTCGGTCACTTACGCAACTGAGCCCCCCAGGGGCCCCTACTAATGAGATGTTTTAGATTTTTTGTCTTGTGGGAAGTCTTTGCAATCTAGTGTGTTATGTTCCACTTAGAGCACAGCTCAACTGAGATTAGCCTCATTTCAAGGGCTCAACAGCCACCCGTAGCTGGCGGCCTCTATATTGGATAACGTCGGTCCGGGTCTTTCTCTCCTCCGTATCTGTGCAGCTTTAGGCATTTTACTGATCCTGTTAGAGCCCGTTTCTTTACTATAAAAATGGGAACAATCCTGACACCTCCACCACAGGCTGGTATGAGGATTAAGTAAGAAGAACGTGTCTATGTTTAGCGGGTTCCTGGCGCTGGGTAAACTTCTAGCCACGCACCGTTAGAAACTTGTTGGTGTCAGACCCAATATTTAAGGACCTTCCCATTCCAGAGGCTCAGACGATCACTGCATTTCTCACCAGGTTCTTCCTGAGCCCCCTCCACACTCACACCCCACCCCAGGCTCCCCACTCGGACCAACATGAGTCCACGTCCTCCGGGGAGGGTCCCAGCTCCCATTTTAAACTCTCAGAGCACCCAGGGAGAGCTCGCAATTTAACACTTAAGCGTTCGGTTACTGGTGTTCTTACACGTGAGTCAAGGTTTAAGTCCCTTGAAGGCAGGGATATGCCTTCTCTGGTTTCTCGTCTGGCCGCTGAGTTCTGGGCCTGTTCCATCACTCCACCAGGCAACAAACCTTCACTGAGTGATCACCCACCCCACGTCAGCCACTGGTCCCTGCCAGGCCTAGAGTGGGTGTCCATCACGACCCAGAGCCCAGTGTAGAGTAGCTGTACCTCTGGGCCACCCCAGGGAGCAGAGGTCCTAGCGCTGCCCAGGAAAAAGAGGTCAGAGGTGCCAGCAGCGATGCTGTGCAGCATGCCTCCTTGCTCACGGGCAGGGAAAGGCTCCCTGCCCTGGGCGGGGGTGGGCCTCACGCAGGGGCTCGGGGTGGCCGAGCTCGTCAGGGCCAGGAGGAGACTCTCGGGTCTGGTGGGAGACCGAGGGCTGCCCTTTGAGCCACGTGCCCTCCCCGTCTCTCTCTCGCCCGATGGCACGGGGCTTGTTTACTACAAGTCGCACCCTGGCAGAGGCACAGCTGACCGGGAAGGGTGAATGAATCACCAGCACGTCCAGGAGACGCTGATGTGGGGGAGAGTCACAATCACGGCAGCCCAGCCCAGCCCCTCCTAACCCACTGCTCCCACCCTCAACACACACAAACAGTGCTGTCGGCTGAGTGATCACGCTTGGGCCGTGCCTGGAACGGGACAGGGAAAGACCGGCTGGCACCACAAGGCCGGTGGGTGTGCGAGGCCTCGCCCACTTGCCCTTATGTGAGCACCTCTCTTTGCTGTCAGGGCTCTGACACAGCCATCCTCCTTACAGATTACAGGGGGGGCCTTTGTCCCCCCTCCCCAAGCCAGTCCTGTAGGTCCATCCCACCCCAGTCTTCCCTGCCGGTTCCTGTCTTATTCCACCGAGGTGAAAGCCCCGGGGGTAAAATCAGACAATGCCACCCACTAGCTGTGTGGCCTTGGTGAAGTTATCCAACTTCTCTGAGCTCCAGATTCCTCAACCATAAAACGAGGATAGCAATAATGTCTACCTCATTGGGTTGTTGTGACGCTTAAATGAGAAAATTTCCATCACGTACGTGGTGTAGTGAGTGGCACATTGGCAAGCATACAGGCTAAATGTTCTTATCTGGGGACGCCTGGGTGGCTTAGTTAAGCGTCTGACTTCAACTCTGGTCGTGATCTTGTGGTTCGTGAGTTCGAGCCCCGCATCAGGCTCGCCCTGACAGTGTGGCCCCTGCTTGGGATTCTCTCTTTCTCCCGCTCTCTCTGCCCCTCCCCCACTTGTGCACGTGCTCTCTCTCTCTCTCTAAGAAATAAACTTAAAAAAATAAATGCTCTTCTCTGATCACAGCAGTGATTATCATTTGCTTGTAGAGCATGGCACAAACCTCATTCTGCTACCGGATTGCACATTCCAATCCAAGGCTAAGCTAGCAAACACAATGTCAATTTCACCTGCTTTTCGGGGATCTCACGCCTATGACTTTCTGCTGAGGAATTTGCACTGATAGAAGCAACTCACTCATTCCACAAATATGTACCGAGCACCCACTAGGAAGTGACGTGTTCTTGGCGGTCCCAAGAGCAGAACTGGGGGATGTGGACAAGAGGCAGCTGCCCAGACCCACATCATGAAAGTTCCTTTCATGCTTTGTTGAGGTGACAGCAGGTTCTTCGCCTGTGTCTCTGAATATAGGTCCCAACGTGGCCTGGAGCTGATGTCTAAGGAGATGAGGCAAGAGGGACCCATGCTCAGAGATTTGGACCAGCTTTGGTGTTGGGGTCCCTGCTCCACCTAACTCTCATGATCGTGGGAAAGTCAATTAGTCTCACAGAGCCTCAGTTTCTTCCTCTATTGAATGGGCATAACAAGGGGCGCCTGGGTGGCTCCGTCGGTTGTGTCCAACTCTTGATTTTGGCTCAGGTCATGATCTCACGGTTCGTCAAATGGAGCCCCCTGTCGGGCTCTGCACAGAGTACGGAGCCTGCTTGGGATTCTCTCTCTCCCTCTCTCTGCCCCTCCCCCGCTCGTGCTTGCGCCCACATGCGTGTACATGCTCTCTCTCTCCCTCTCTCTCTCTCAAAATAAATAAAATAAACTTAAAAAAAAACCCAGGCATAACAATACCTAGCCTGTGACCTCACAGGGGGGCTGTCAGCTCATGTGTGCGGAAGCCTCTTAGTGACCATATTCTCCCTTCCTTCTTCACTCCCTCCAGCCGTCATCCCTCCACTCACCCATCCAATCTTTCTGTTTTTAATTACCAACTCCCTTCCAGCCATGTGGAGGAGCTAGGAGTAGAGGGGAACAGACTCAGGGAAGTACTGAGCACCAGGTTCAACAGAGAGGAGCGCCGGTCCATCATCCACCTCCACGCGCTGATGTTGGGACACCCGGACAAGTTCTTGGGGGGCTGACCCTTCTTCTGTCCAGCCCAGGTGACTGGTAGCCCCTCTGGGCCCAAACCTGGTCTAGGTGAGAAGCAGCCCATGCTCCTGGGCGGATGGCCAGGGTGGACCTCCCCTCGGCTTGGACCCCAGCCAGCCCTCCCCACTG
Source organism: Prionailurus viverrinus (assembly GCF_022837055.1). Lineage (NCBI taxonomy): Eukaryota > Metazoa > Chordata > Mammalia > Carnivora > Felidae > Prionailurus > Prionailurus viverrinus. The sequence continues at coordinate 68,368,017 of NC_062571.1, forward strand.
GGCCTGTGACCCTCTGTTTCCTGTTGCTTGGCAGGAAATGAGCTCTGAAGGAAAAGGACGGGGTGGGCTCCAGACAGCACACCCCCGCTTCAGACGGAAAGTAGGAAAAAGGGGAGGTCCCAGCCATGTCTACCCCCTTCCCTCAGAAAAGCAATGCTTTTAAACAAACGTCCCCAGCGGATTTCTGCCTAGTACTCAGGAAAGAACTGGAACATGGGGCCATTCCTGGCTTCAAGAAAGCCTGGGGAGAAAGGGAGCAGGATTATGATGATTGGTTTAGTCCAGGGGTCGGCAACAATTTCTGAAAACGGCCAGAGAGGAAATATTTTAGGCTTTGGGGGCCACATAATCGCGGCTACAACTACTCAGCTCTGCCTGGCGGCGTGAAAGCAGCAGGCACATGAGAGCGTGGGTAAGGCTGTCGCCCCAGCACAACTTCACGGACGCTGACACTCGAATATCATGTAACTTTCAGGTGTCACAAAATATTTTTCTTTTGATTGTTCTCAACCACTTAACAGAGATCAAAAACCATTGTAGCCTGTGGGCCATACAAAACCAAGGGGCAGTCAGATTTGGCCTTCGGGTCATAGGTTGCCCATCCTTGGCTCAGGCCAGTCGGAACCCACTGCCTGGGCTGGGCACACCGTCACTCCAGGGAAGGATGCGTGTGTTTGGTATGTGGTGTGTGTATGTGTGTTTACTGGCACCACTTGGGGATGATGGGAGTAGCAGCAAGTAATAGCATTACCCCCAGGCCATATTGTCGCTGTACAGGAAGAACAGTAGCATTTGAACCCAAACCATCCAAACTTGAGAGCCTACCCTCTTCGCCTCCGCGCTAACATTCTCTGCTCAGAGACCTCACCTCACGGGGAAGGTAAGGCTGGGGGAGGAGGCATGTGATCAGGCATCAGGATCAGGATGTTGCCAAGAAGGCTTCTGAAGGGACACAAGCCTATACATTCCCAAGGCTTTCCAGTGGCCTCTTGGGAGGACCCAGACAGGAGATCAGAGGAGCGCCCACCTCCCTCCCTCCCCCACGTGAATGCACATCCCCTGGTGGGGATGGGGCGGGGGCTTCCCTCCGGCCCTGGAGCAGGATTTCCGTTTCCCTTGACATTGACAGACCGGAAATTGGGTCTTATTCTCATGGTAGGATGCGAAGCCCTCCCCCGTCTCCCTGACTCCCTTTTTCTCAGAGTTTACCTTCTGCCTGCCCCAGCATGGAGGAAATTCAGGGAAGTATCTAACCACTGAGGTGGCCTCAAAGACTATGTAAGCTCAGAGATGTCATCCTTTCAGCCATTAAAAATTCTCTTTTCAGCTCCCACTGGATGATTTATTTTTAAAAATCCATTCAGTTCTCGGGGCGCCTGGGTGGCTCAGTCAGTTGAGCATCCGACTTTGGCTTGGGTCATGATCTTGCAGTTCATGAGTTCGAGCCCTGCATTGGGCTCTGTGCTGACAGCTCAAAGCCTGGAACCTGCTTCGGATTCTGTGTCTCCCTCTCTCTCTGCAAACCCCTGCCTGCCTTGCTTGCCCTCTGTTTCTCTCTCTCTCAAAAATAAATAAACATTAAAAAAAATTTTTCTTCATTCAGTTCTCACTGAGCATGAGCTAGGCTCTCTCCCAGGGAGTTCTACATCCTGTAAAAGGATTCATGTAATCCTCCCAATAACCCTGTGAGGTAGGCATCATTAGACCCATTTCACAAAAGTGGCAACTGAGGCCCAGAGAGTTTATTTACATAATGGCAGAGCCAAGATTTAACCCAGGTTCGACCGACCCCAGAGCCCCTCTCTCTGCTGCCACACGCTGCCTCTGCCCCACAGGAGGCCCGGGAAAGAAGGAGGCACTGGAGAATCAGAGATCAGAGCTCAGGTGCTGGAGTCAAAGAGACTTGAATTGAAATTCTGGATGCAGATGTATACTAACTGCTTTTTGGGCAAGTCATTTACTATCTCTTAACCTCAGTTTCCCCTCCTGTGTGGGGGGGGATCTATTCTCTTTTCCTCCACTGCCATGATTTCTCCAAAACCACTGTTCTCCATTCTTCCCCATTCTTATGGTTCTCCTGGCAATGATCTCACTTGCCAGCTGCAGGAGTGAGCACAGTACAGGAAGAGTCTGCCTGAGAATAAAGCAAAAGCAAAAAAAAAAGAGGCAGAAATGAGAGACCCTCATAGGAGAAGATTGTCAAAGACTTCACCTGAGCTCCTGGCTCCCACTCTGCCTAAGATCTACCCTGTGTTGTCCTAGTTATAGAAACCTACCGGTGTTTGTCTAGGCCAGTCTGAGATAGTTTTCTGACACTTGCAATCAATAGACCGAAAGCCTCAAGAAGGCAAGGATATTTGTCTGTTAATGCTGTATCTCCAGCTTTGGGCACCTAGAAGGTCCTCAATCAATCTTTGTTAAATAGACCCAAAGAGCTTCAGATACGACATTCCACTTCATGGGATGTTGTGAGGATAAAGTGGGGCTGGATGAATATGCAAGGCTTGGCCCCCGTGCCTGGCATGGTGAGCCTCAGCAACCATGACTCTGAGCCAGAACCCCAGCCCTCCTGCAGCTTCCAGTCTGGTGGACTCTCCTCCCCACTGTCCGTAGGCGGGTGGGGGTAGGGCTAAGTCAGGAGCGATGATCGAAGACCACGAGTGGAAACTCAAGCTGTAAGGAACACAGAAAACACTGCAGACCTGGTCCCTACCCTCCAGGACTCAATTTGGCACCCTCCAGTCTCCGTGGCTCCCCGCCACGTGGCTCCCCACCACCCTGAGCTGGAACCACCATGCTGCTGTCGGTAAACAGCAGACCACAACCTCCATACCCTGTTTCCGGCCACCCCCACAGGCCTCCAAAGCCAGGAGTGGACACTACCTCCCCTGCCCCGTGCACCCTGCCGCAGCCTGCTGGATGTGTCGCGTTTCTAGTGTCCCCTGATCTCTCTGGGCCCCCCAAAAGTCTCATTGCTGACCTGCCTCACTTGCACCTTATTTCCTGCTGAGCACTCCTTTGTACTGTGACCAGGGAGATTAGTCTAAAATCCAGGAAGCCCTTCAAAGGCTGCTGATGGCTCACCGGGACAGAGTTGCTAGGAGCCCTCCCGGATCTGTCCCTTGCCCTCTCCTCCAACACCATCACCTCCAGGGCCAGATGAGATGCTAGGACATAACATCGAAGGGGGTGCTCACTCTCAGGCTTGTGCAAGTGCCCCGGTTGTCTCCCTTGCCTCCCCCCGTGTGCTGGCCCAGACGCCCCCCGGAGTCGCTCCAGCAGGGTCCTCAGAAGACCCCAGACTATCGTGGGTTGCCCTGCTTCTGTTCATGGGGATCTTTGGCCTGAAATGCCCCTTCCACCACCTTTGCTGCCTACCTTCCTTTCCTTTAAACATCACCTCCTCCAAGAAGCCCTCCCTGAACACTCCTGGTCCAGTTTGGTCAGCCTCAGCTCACCACACCTACTACACCACATTGTCTGCCACTCAACCGTAGCCCCTTGAGAGCAGGATCCAAGTCGTAATTTGTATTTGTAGCTACGACACATAAGTAACTGATGCAAAGCACTGGTAGAGTGTCTACGTCTCCCTTAAAATGCCCTGGGCTACAAGGAACGGAAAACCTTCTTTAAGATGACTGCAGCCACATAGACTCTATTACCTCAGCTAACAAAAGGGTCTTGGGTACGGTGTTCCGTATTGGCTCATTCAGGAGCATAACCGAAAACCCAGGTTCTTCAGGCTCTGCCATCCTCAGAATATCAGCCACATTCTCGAGGGGATCTCCTCATGGTGAAACAATGGCTGCCCAGTTCCAGGTTTTAAATCCTCACACCAAGATACAATACCTAGTAGAAGAGGGGGGCATCTCTTGTGTGTCTCATTTTGAGAAGCAAAAAGCCTTTCCAGAACCTGCCCCCTCACTTTTTCCCACAACTCATCGGTCAAGATGGCATCACATGCCCACACCTACACCAATCTCTGTAAGGAAAATTGGATGGCACCTGGTCCTAGGGCAGGTGCCCTAGGCAAGACTACCCATGCCCAAACAGGAAAGGGGAAGGGCCATCTGGGGCAACCATATCGATTCTCAGTTGCTACTGGCTTCTGGACTTGGACAGACATGGTGACATAGCATAAAGAGCACTGGGTTGCGTGGGTTGATGAACAGCCTTCCTCTACCACCGAGAACTTGAGGAAAGAAGGTCCAGGACTGGGTCCTACTTCTGAGTTTTGTGCTTGGGCTTCTCCAGTGATCACATTTTCTACTTCCTCTCACCCCGAACCCTACTGCACCCCTACTGCAGAGCTGGGTCTACTGTGGGCTTGCTGGACGGCCAAGACATGCCCCCCAACGGCCTTCGGAAAATACATATGCTCCCCATTCCCAAGAAGCACCCCGAGAAGTTACCCTCTGAATCCTGTTCTCCTTGTCATTTTCAATCTGGGTAATTAAACTCAACACCTCCAGGGTGATTAAAAATTAATTCTGCGTTCAACAGGCCCGGAAATGAAATGCAGTGGGAAACACACTTGGCGTTCCCGGCTAGATGTAATTAGAAAATCGTCCTGCCAGGGGGAAGGAGGGGAAGGAAGGCACTGTTGCAGCCACAGAAGGTGCTGCTTACATGGTAACAAGCCTCTTCTCAGCATCTAATTGATGAGGCTGTTGCTGACAGTTGCAGGGTACAGGCAGTTGGCTTACACCAGGGGTCTTCTAAATCGACAAGGGACTTAGAAGTGAGTACTGCTCCTGCCCAAGCCTGTTCGAGTCCCCACTGTCTGTGTGGCACCCCCACCCCACTGCCAACAGCCGCTGCCAGCCCTCGCTCCCCCTCAGCAGTGCCATCTGCAGCAGGCAAACCCTGGCACCGTCCCAGCATCTCCTCGCCTGCTGTCCCCCGATGCCCCATCCAGCCTGCTCTGGTCCTCTCCTCAACCCTCCCTTTGCTTCCAGCTACTCTCCCCCAGGGGTGGTCCCTCTGCAGGCCGGCGGCCCCTGGGAAGTCTCCAGTGCTCTTTGTCTCCCAGGTAACAGCCTGTTGCTTGGGATGCCAGCCATTCCGGGATGCCACAAAAGGACATTTCCTTTCCCCATCCCAGAAGCCACTAGGGGCCTTCGCACCTCCCACACCATCCAACTTTCCCATCTGGTGCCTCTGAACACCGTGGGCAGCAGGAAATATCTATTTAACCCTCAAGGGCTAGAATGCCTTACTATTTTGAGGAGCTCAGTAGCCTGTGGCAGAAACCGTGTTTTGTTCAAGATGATCCTGACCCTAACTATGAACCATGTAACTGCAACAAGGCATGAGGAGAAGTTCTGGGTCTTTCTTGACTTTCTGGAAGGAAATAGGACAGTGCTGTCCAGCATGGTGGCCACCACCCCCATGTGGCTATTAAATTTAAATTAAGTTATGGGACTCCTGGGTGGCTTAGCCGGTTAAGCGTCCAACTTCAGCTCGGGTCATGATCTCACAGTCTGTGAGTTGAAGTCCCGCATCAGGCTCTGTGCTGACAGTTCAGAGCCTGGAGCCCGCTTTGGATTCTGTGTCTACCTCTCTCTGCCCCTGCCCCGCTCATGCTCTGTCTCTCAAAAATATAATAAACATTTTTTTTAATTTTTAGAAAAATTTTAATTAAGTTAAATAGAATAAGATTAAAAATTTGGTTCCTCATCTGCCTATGTGGCTTGTGGCTACCCCACTGAGCAGTGGAAAAAAGCATTCCATCATCACAGAAAGTTCTATTGGACAACTCTGCCCTAGCACATACACTTCTGAGCATGGGCACAGAAGTTGGGCAGACCCGTGGCCATTTACTCCAAAACCCTGGGCAACACGCTTAATTTCCTGAAGCCTCCCCCTGTTTCTTCCTCTGTAACAGTAGCTATCTCAGAGGATCATGAGGTCCAAAAAAGAGAATCCAGGTACCTGCTCCAGCATAGCATCTGACAATAGGAAGAGTTGATACATAGAAGCTATTGACTCTTGGAGTAAGAGAGTAGAGCCTGGTGAAGCAGAAAGATTCGGGATAAAGGAGACTGAGTTCTAGCCCCAACTCCATCACTACCTGTAAGCCATACACGAAGGCTGTGACCCATACAGCCTAAGTTAAATTTTTTTTTAAATATGTATTTACTTTAGAGAGAGAGACAGAGTATGAGCAGGGTAGAGGCAGAGAGAGGGAGACACAGAATCTGAAACAGGCTCCAGGCTCTGAGCTGTCTGCACAGAGCCCGACGCAGGGCTCGAACTCACAAACTGTGAGATCATGACCTGAGCCAAAGTTGGACACCTAACCGACTAAGCCACCTAGGCGCCCCATACGGCCTCAACTTAAAAGAATGGATCAGAAAAAGTCTAAATTAAATGGAAAATCCAGCACGGATTTTTCTATGGAGCCTAGGACCCAGCATCCAACTGCCTGCTGAGCAGCTCCAGGAAGATGCCTTACACGGGGTCCTTAGAATGAAGAATCCCAGATGGGATAGGGCGTCCTCCACCCCAAACCCACCTGCTCCTCCTGTACTCCCTAGTTCAGGAGCCGCACATGGTGCTCCTTCTTTCCAGGAAGCTAGAAACTATACTTGCTCTGTCTCCTCAATTTATAATCCTATGATGTAAAATTATTACCACCATTTTACAGACAAGGAAACTAAGGTCTTGCTACATAGTGGTAGAATCAGGTTCCAGAGTCTGTGCTCTTTTCTTTCTTTCTTTTCTTTTAAGGAATGGGGAACTTCGAGTGCCCAATGGGGGACTCGAACTCATGATCCTAAGATCGGGAGTCAGATGCTCTATCAACTGAGCCAGTCAGGGGCCCCCTAGAGTCTGTGCTCCTGAGCACACCAATAAAACGCTTTGACATTACGTCTTCAGATCTGGACCCATGGCCAGCACCCTATTCTGGAAACCAAGGCCTCCTACAGGGCTCAGAGATACAGTCCTCTCACTGGTCCTCAGTCCCCACCCCCCATGCCCAACCACAGTCCTGTATATAAGCTGAATATCTGGTGACATCATTTTCCTGATAAGAGTCCCTCATCATCTTGTTCACCAATGGGTCCCCAGAGTCTGGCGCTTAATGAATGTACCAATACTTGATTGAATGTATGAATCTTTTGAAACAGTCCAGTCTAAGAGACTATTGGGATTATGTGATTGAAATGGTTTTGAAGCACCCAGGACTCTGAACAGGGCAATCTGGGTGGGACCTCAGAGATGATGTGATGGACGAGTAATTATAACTCGGAAGGCACAACAAATTATACAGTATCCATTCTGAGAAAGAATGGGCCAAAGAGGATAAGAGAGAGGGACTGGTGTGCAGGGGGTAGAGGAAATGAATTCAAAGAACAGAAACGTGACACTGTGCCTCCTGGAAGGAAGGTGTGCCAAGCAGTCCCCAGGGAATGATGAAATTGATTCACTGGACTGTTTCATTGCCACTGCCATTGGTACAATGGACTCTAGACTTTGGTCTCCAGAATTTGGCTTAATGTCTGCCAGGGCCAGGGTGGCAGTCACCTCTGGGTGTCCTCAACAAACCTAGTTTCTGCTTCTGGGAACTGCGGAGCAGACCCTGACACATGGGATATGTTCAAGTGCTGTGTCCCTTCCCCACCCGCACCGCCTCCACGAGACCTTCCTAGGCAGCCAGCCTAACCCTCCCTGGCAGGCATTTCAAGTTTGTGAATCCTCAGACAGGTCATTTCATTACTGTGGGGCCTCACAATCCTCTTTGGAAGATTGGGGTTGAACTAGATGCCTCCTAGAGGTCGCGTCATCTCAGTGTTTGGGGCCTGGTGTCCACGGAGCATAGCCATGGCCCCTTGCGCACTCTATCCCATGGTGTTTCATTCCTACTCCTAGTCAGAAACAGACTCTTAGGCTGAGAACTTGCCAAGAAATACAGACCCTCGCCCAACGAAGGCTCAAGGACGAGCCCTTCTCAGCATTTGCTCAGACACGATCAGAGACAGGGCCTGGGGTGGGCACTGAGCTGGGTGGGCATCAGGACGACCTGGGTTCGGGCCAGCCTCAGCCCTGCCACTGACTTTCAGGGGATTTCAGGTATTTCTCTACACTCTACTGTCTTCACCCATAAAATGGACATTAAACACTTGGACACTAGGTCGGCAATTCCCAACCTAGGGTCCCCAGAGACTTCCAAAGGGGAACAAGATATTTAAATTGGAGAAATCTGGTGGACAGCACCACCTATGCAAACTCAGCACCAATAATGGACCAAACCGGCATTCTGTGCCTTCTGATATGATGCAATGGGAATATCACGCATGCAGTATTCTTGCCCCCAGACATGTTTCATCCAGTTCTAACCATGAGACAGTCGGATCCAAATTAAAGGCTAGTATCTAGAACAAGTGACAATGATTCCTCAAAAATGTCACTGTCATGAGAGAAAGAAAAGGCAGAGGATAACCAGTTGACCTGATGTACGCCTCTTGTTAAGATTCTAGATTAAAAAGGGGCGCCTGGGTGGCTCCGTCGGTTAAGCGGCCGACTTCGGCTCAGGTCATGATCTCGCAGTTTGCGGATTTGAGCCACACGTCGGGCTCTGTGCTGGCAGCTGGAGCCTGGAGTCTGCTTTCGGACTGTGTGTCCCCCTCTCTCTCTGCCCCTCCCATGCTCATGCTCTGTCTCTGTCTCTCAATAATAAATAAACGTTAAAAAATTTTTTTAAAAAAAGATTCTAGATTAAAAAGAACACGGAGAGAGTTTAATATGGAATATATATTAGGCAATATTGCATCAATTTAAATTTATTGAGTGTGGTAATAGTGATAATAGAGGAGACCGTCCTTGCTTTTGTGAGATAATAGCTCATCTGGTCAGAGGAAATCGTCAGCAAACTTGCAACTAACTTCCTGTAAGAGAGAGGGAAAGAAAGCAAATGTGGCAAAATGTCAATGGTTGACGAATCTAGGTGAAACGTTCATAGGTGCTCATTGTATTCCTCTTCTAATTTTTCAGTAGGTTGAAATTTTCTGAAAAAAAAAAAAAAAAAAAAAAAAAAAAAGGTGAGAGGGAAAAAAGCTTAACAGAAATTGCACCCAGGATATGGTTGCTTTGAGTTGATCACTAAGAAGCAGAGCAAACATTTGAGCTTTTACCGCATGCCACACACTGTCAAGAGCTTTATGTGAATTATTTCACTTACTCCTCATATCATTCTTATGAGGAGGGACTATTAATAGAAAAGAAGATCCTAGGGCACAGAGGGGTGAAGTAATTTGCTCAAGGTCACACAGCTAGGAAGCAGCTGATCCAAGAAATAGTGGCTTTAGGCCTGTTCCCTTTTATTTTTTAATGTTTATTTATTTCTGAGAGAGGGAGAGAGAGAGAAACACACAAGCGGAGGAGGGGAAGAAAGAGAGAGGGAGACACAGAATTCAAAGCAGGCTCCAGGCTCCGAACTGTCGGCACAGAGCCCAATGCAGGGCGCAGGGCTCCGACTCACAGACCGTGAGATCATGACCCAAGCCGAAGTCGGGCGCTTAACCGACGGAGCCACCCAGGCACCGCAGGCCTGTTCCCTTTACTACCTTCTCCTAAATTAAGTCTCTCAAAACATGGATTCTCCAGGATGAAAATAATAAAGTTCTGGGAGAAGAAAAAAGGATCAGTGATTGTCAGAGGTTAGTGGGGAGGCGGGAACGAATGGGCAGAGCACAAAGGATTTTTAGGGCAGTGAAAATACTCTGTATGATACTATATTAGTGGATACATGTCCTTATGCATTTGTCAAAACTCATAGAATGTGCACACTGAGAGTGAGCTCCGATGTGAGCTAGGGACTTCGGGTGACTGTGATGTGTCTGTGGGGGTGCATCAGTTGTAACGAGTGGACCTCTCTAGCGGGGGAAGCTGACAGTGGAAGAGGCTGTGCAGTGTGGGGCCAGGGACGGTCCAGGAACGCTGTGCTTTCTGCTCAGCTTTGCTATGAATCTAAAACTGCTCTAAAAAATACTCTGTTTTAAAAACACAGCTACTGGGGCGCCTGGGTGGCTCAGTCGGTTGGGCGTCCGACTTCGGCTCAAGTCATGATCTCGCACTCCGTGAGTTCAAGCCCCGCATCGGGCTCTGTGCTGACAGCTCAGAGCCTGGAGCCTGTTTCAGATTCTGTGTCTCCCTCTCTCTCTGGCCCTCCCCCTGTTCATGTTCTGTCTCTCTCTATCTCAAAAATAAATAAATGTTAAAAAAAAAAAAAAAAAAACACAGCTACTAGGGTGCCTGGATGGCTGTTAGTTGAAGCATCTGACTTCGGCTCAGGTCATGATCTCACGGTTCGTGAGTTTGAGCCCCGCGTCGGGCTCTGTGCTGACAGCTCAGAGCCTGGAGCCTGCTTTGGATTCTGGGTCTCCCTCTCCCTCTGCCCCTCCCTTGCTTATGCTTTGTCTCTCGCTCGCTCTCAAAAATAAACATTAAAAATTTTTTTACATAAAAATAAAATAAATAAATAAATCTACACTCTCCTAGATTCCAGACACAATTCAGGTCTGCCCACACAACTCACATGAGATTTGAAAGTGGAAGGATGGTGGGGGCTAAACGTCTAACTACCTCTCCTTTGGTTGGCAAGTCTGCTTTTACCTCAATGGTGTCAGCAAAACTCAAGGGTCCAGGTGCTGGCTTGGTGGGTGTTGAGAGGAAGGACGTGGGCACCCAGTGTGCCTGGATCATGTCAGGTACACCGTGCTTCTGGAGCTGCTGGAAGAGGGTTTCACGACTGGGGTGTCTTCTGAATGCATTGTTGGCAGTGCCTTCTGATTGCAGAAGACACAGCCGCTCTCTTGGTGGCCCAGTTCCTCAGTGTGACTTACGGGGACGCTCCGAAAAGCTCAACCTAGAGCCTTGACTTTCACAGTGATTCTGTAAGTCAGGTAATATCCAGTCAGAAAGCCCCTCCTCTTTATTTATTTCTTTTTTTAATGTTTATTTATTTTTGAGAGACAGAGACAGAGACAGAGTGGAGCAGGGGAGGGGCAGACAGAGGCGGACACAGAATCCGAAGCAGGCTCCAGGCTCTGAGCTGTCAGCACAGCGCTCAAGGTGGGGCTCAGACCCACGAACCGTGGGGTCATGACCTGAGCCAAAGTCGGACGCTTAACTGACTAAGCCATGCGGGCACCCCTCACCCCCTCTTCTTTAAGATGGCTAGAATGGTTCTCTTCTCCTCAGGTCAATCCTGACTGATAGAACTAACACCATGCTAGATGCATCAAGTTCTGAATAAACATGTCAGTCAAATGAAAAGCATATCCTTGGCACCCATTCTTTTCCAGGGGCTTTAGCAAGCACTCGGGGACACACAGAGGGCCCTTGGCCTCAAGGAATTTGCTGCCCAGCAGAGATGCCCAGCAGAAAAAAAAAAAAAAAAAAGGAATACAGGAATTCAGAAAAGGGGAAAAGTAACAATAGCTCGAGGACGTCCGCAGTTTTGCCATCAGCATCCATTCACCTGTCTCCCGGTAAGCATGCCTCTGTTTCCCTCTACAGGAGCGTGGAGCCCATCCATCTGCATATCCAAAGATTCAAATGATTTAGGTCTAAGCTAAGCCATGGACTCTGGCCCTCTGGACATAAGACTGTTTCAGGAATGGGCACCTGACCCATGTCAAGCCGATCAGGGACAACGTGTCTCGATTTCAGGACTAAATTTGGGCTTTGGAGAAATTAAGACTCGTTTTTTTTTTTTTTTCAACGTTTTTATTTATTTTTGGGACAGAGAGAGACAGAGCATGAATGGGGGAGGGGCAGAGAGAGAGGGAGACACAGAATCGGAAGCAGGCTCCAGGCTCCGAGCCATCAGCCCAGAGCCCGACGCGGGGCTCGAACTCATGGACCGTGAGTTCGTGACCTGGCTGAAGTCGGACGCTTAACCGACTGCGCCACCCAGGCGCCCCAAGACTCGTTCTTTCACCATGCCTGAAACTTGGAAGAATGTTAGAGCTGGAACTACCATGTGGTGCCTGACATTTCAGCCTTCATAAAAGAAGGCAGAGCCAAGATTTAGGCAAAAGGAAAATACTGACATTAGTTGAGCTATTAGTTAACCTTTCCGTAAATAAGATCACCTGGCCTTTTGGGTTACGAACCAAAACTTCCATTTTTTTTTTTTTCATAAGCCTGTTTGGGATGGAATTTCTTACCACACGCAACCACAAGTGTCCTCACTGATTCAGAAGGTGTTCTGGAGGCAACAGAAGGAATGAGACCCTGAATGACTGATGGAATCCAGAAAAGAGAAGAAGTGGGAGGACATTCCAGGCAGAGAAACCGTCCATGGAAGCCCATGGAATGGGGTTCCCATTAGTTCTTGAAGACCCAGCATCAACTCTCGGCTCTACTGGCTGGTAGCCTTCTAACCCTTACTCTCTCTCCAAGCCACAGTGGCCTCTGGAATCAAATGAGCTTAAAGGCATCAACTTCCCAGGGCTGTGGAGATAAAGGTCACGGTGCCTGGTGCAAAGTAGACTCTCAGCACATGACTGCTGAACAAACTGATCATTTTGGCCAGAGAGGAGATTGGAACAGAAAAGTCATATGTGATAAGGTGTGCAAGGGCAGGAAGGTTTGTCTATTGACCTCTGCTAGGAGCTTTGATACTTATCTCCAGTCCTCATGACAACCCCATAAGGCACTGCCATACTATTTCCAGATAAGGAAACTGCGTCTCTGAGAAGTAAGCTAGTTTGTCCAAAATCACATAGCTGACAAGCCCAGGAGCTATAATCCAGTCTGACTCCACACCCATGCCTTTCCCCCCATAGTAACTGCTGCCTGTGGACAGGGTCTGAGACCCCCAGGGGCCTCCAGTACCAGCCAAACAGAGTGGCCTTTCCTCGGCAAGTAAGAGCAAGCTGCCCAGTCTGGGCAAATACGGGAAGGAGTGTTTCCATCCAATAGTAGTTGATTCACAGGTGGACCGAAAGGCCAAGTGTGGCAGAGAGAAGACATTCCAACCAGCCAGCTCTCCAGGGGTGGTGTGGACTCTAGCTTGGGAAGAGTATAGAGGGAACCCAGAACTTGGGGAAGGGATGATCTGAGCTACCCAGAGGCCTGGGTCCCTGTGACCAGCTGCATTCTGGGAATCATGCCATCCCCAGAGGGCCCTGCTGGCTGGCTTTAGGGAGAGGCCAGGAGGAAGTGCAGATTGGGGCCCAAGAGCACCCCCGCCCAGTGCCAGTGCTGTAGAGGAAGATTTGCATCTGTCTGGGAGGAGGTTGTTTGTATTCTCTTTTCCCTCTCTCTCTAGCCCTCCCCTTCCCCTCGGCCAACAACTGGTAAAACCTGCAGGGCTGATGCCCAGCCTGGGTCCCTTCCTCTGACTCAGTGGCACGGAAGGGGAGTGTCCCAGAGAGCCACCCACATCCCTAGCTGGCAGCCTGGCCCCCAGGGTCTCTGTGTCCACCAACTTCCCCTGGGCACACTTGTTCTTCTCGGCTTCCCCTCAAGATACAAAGGCCTCCAGGCACAAACGCGCCCAATCGGCTCCCTCAGGCCTCCGGCAATCAGGATGGAGGGTGTTAGCAGGCCCTGACCGTCCTCAGCACTTTAGCTTTTGCCCATTTCATCTGCCCCGGCTCGCCGGATTCCTACATCTACTCTTGAGGTTGGTAACACACCCATTTTAGAGGAGTAAACTGAGGCCAAGAAAGGGAGAAGGATTTGCCTAAGGTCACAGAGCTAACAAATGGTGACCAGAATCCAAATCTTTTGACTCCCAGCCTAAAGGGTCATATCTAGCAAAGGTACACATACCAAGGATGCTGCCCTGCTCACCGATATGAAAGCTTGTATACTTGCCACCCCACCCCCACCGTCTCTGGAAGTTCCTTGGGTGTCAGGTAGGTGCCCACGGCCAGTCTGCCGATGTTTCTTCTGTTGACCCCCTGGCTGATGTCTGCTGGGTACTGGGCAACTGAGGCAGGGACCTCATCTCTCTCACTGTCTGGGGTACCCCCACGAGATCCCTGCTTCTCTACGAAGGCTGTGATGCCTGGAGCTGGCCGAGGCGACAGGCCCTCAGTCCTCACCAGCAGAAAACGGTTCTGTGCTCTGAGCCGAAATAGGCAGAAGGCCCCTCTCTCTGACTCATGTCCCAGTTTGCAGCCTGGACCCCAAAGAACCCTCTTAGCTGTTCCCTGCAGCCCTCTCTCTATGGAGAGTAAGGGGTCAGTGTTTCTTGTCAGCTTGTCCCCATTCACTCACTGACACTAACAGCCCCTACTCAGGTTATGATTCCAGGACAACCACCTCCTTCGCCATCATGGCCACGCTCCCTGTGAAGATCCCGGTCCCACACACCCACATCCGGATCCCGAGGAGACTGTGTCCCACCCCCTCTTAGTATACTCCATCCCCCTGGTTGTCACCGGTTAAGGGATGGGTACACGACCAAAGTCAGACCAATCAGAGCCAGTGAAACTCAGTTCCAGCATTTTGAGCTCTCAGCAAAGCAGACTGGTTCTTTGCCCTGGGGGGAGAAGGCGTGAGGCTTAAAGCTTCTGCAGGCATCTTGCCCCCAAGGTGTGGAACCTGTCCTGGCTTGAGCTGTTACCTGGAGAAGAGCTGAGGCCAAAGACAACAGGGAACACCGGGTCCTGATGACATCATTTAGAGTTCCTGATGAAGCCTTATCTGAAGCCAGCCACACCACTTGGACTTCATTTCCAAGGCCAGCTATTAAGCAAAAAATAGGATTTGCTTTTACTTCCAACCAAAATTCTAGTGATACAGAAGGTCAGGCCTGTGCCCCTTTCTTCTCTCCCTGCCCCACCCCTACTACTCACCAAACTTCCTCCTCAGAGGCCTACCTACCTACCCCTATGCAAATAACGCACACAAATTGATACCCAGGATCACCACTACTGGTCCATAAGTTCCTCTGTGCTATTTAGGACTGTTTGTGCCATATAGAAAAAGCTGTCCCATTAACAGTCCCCTGTTGGCTTGGTGAGGTGGGGACGAGTAGAGAGGAGAGAGTAGAGAGAACAAGACGTGATGGCAAACACTGGCTCTGCCCAAGTGGATCTGGAAACCCAAGTCTGCCTACCTTCTGGGGGATGGTACCCACAGCAGGACTCCGCCCAGGGCTCGGGAAAGGCATCCTGCCTGACCTGGCCAGTGGGGCCTCCTACCACCACTTCCATTGGGAAGGATGGCTCAGAAGAAAGCAGAGACCACTGATAGAGTTGTGTTTTTGAACGGGCCCTTCCCAGGATGATTTATCCCCGAGCTAAGAGGCCTTAAGCACCCTCGTTTTTCACTGCGTCCTCCGGCTTGGCTCCCTTCCAGCCACACCCCCAAGTAAATCCTTTCCTTCTGAGAGCAGAAGCCTGAGGATGAGTCAGAGCCTCATTCTCGTCATTCCTTCCTCAGTGGTCAGGCCTCACCCCTTCTCCCTGCCAGCCCCTCCTCTGGGCAGCCATCTGCCCCGTGTACAGGGCTCGCTGTGTCCACAGAGCCGCTCAGAGGGCCCTCTGAGTGTGAGGCCAGGTGGTCAGGGCTGACCTCTCAGCTCCTGGAGTCTCTTAGGAGATCTGGGGCCTCCAGGGGTGGGCTACGGCGACTAGAGTCTGTCCCAGCCCCTCCAGGACCTTCCCTGGGGTCTCTGCCAACAGGTCCTGTCTTCCTCACCAGTGTCAAGTTCATGTCTGTGTCTGTCCCAAAGAAGAGGAACCAAAACCCCTTTAGAGAGTTCCTCCTGTGCCCAGGCCCTGCTGTGAACTCCGAGTTCTCATACCCACCCTCAGCACTGAGAGCGCTAGCCACACTTCTGAATGAGGAAACAAGGTTCTCGGGTGGCAGAGCTCACACCTGTGCCATCAGCACATCATCTCTGCTTGTTCAGGCTACACTGCACGCTCCCCAGGGGCTGCAGTTCCAGGCCCCTTCCATTCCCTCTCTGCCCTCACCTCCAGCAAGCTTCCTCCGGGCCTGAGGCTGATAGGCCCCAAGCCCAGAGTGGATTCTTTCATACCCTTTGGTGTGAATCAAGCATGAGCAACCCCCAGGGGCCTTCCTGTCTTATGTGGAAGAAGGGTGAGAAACCAGATAAGAAATTGTCTGTGTACCAGCACGTCTCTTCTCATGGCCACACCACAGACGCCATCATTGTCCTCACAGGGGGGGATCTATGCCCCAGAGGTCCTGGAGCTGGGGTGTCAGACGAAGAGAATAAAACCGAGAGGCTGCCTTGCCTGCCTACAGGAGGGTGACGTTTGTGGGAAGAAGCAACTTCTCCCAGCAGTTAAAGGAATGCTCTACTTTAAAACAAATAATTAAGGGGGACTTGGAAGCCATGGGGAGCCCCTGCAGGGGCCCTGGGAAAGTTATCTGGGGGGGGGGTGGTCTGTGAGGAAGGGTCCGTTCAACCTGGGGTGAGTCTCTGAGCAAGGGTTTACCTCAGGCTCAGTTCAAGCCCTCCCTCCACAGTATTAAGTCACTGAAAGAACAGTTTAATAAGCACCAGGTAATCCTGATAGCTCAAAAGAGATATAGAAAAACAGTCTGGGATGGGGCCCCTGGGTGGCTCAGTCATCTGAGCCTCCGACTTCAGCTCAGGTCATGATCTCATGGCTCCTGAGTTCGAGCTCCCGCGTCAGGTTCCATGGTGTCAGTGCAGAGCCCGCTTGGGATCCTCTGTCCCTGTCTCTCTCTGCCTCTCCCCTGCTCATGGTCTCTCTCTCTCTCAAAAAGAAATATTTAAAAAAAGAGAAAGAAAGAAAGAAAGAAAGAAAGAAAGAAAATCAGTCTGGGACCTTGTAGAATCTTCTAGAATTAGATCCAAGCCTGCTGCACATTAGAATCACCTGAGGAGCTTTTAAAGGTGATTTTTTTAAAGGAGCCTCCGGGTTTACTCTAGACCAACTGAATTATAATCTCAGGATGGGGGCTGGGCAGCTATGTTTTTTCATCTCCTCAGGTTGACTCTACTGAGCTGTGTTTCTCAAATTTCTCTGATGAGAAAAATCATCCAGGGGGCACATAAAAAAAAAAAAAAAAAAAAAAAAGATGGCCAGGCACCCAACCGACCAGTGAGGCCCAGGAATATGCATTTCTCACAGTTCCAGGGCAAACCTTTCGGACGAGCCTCCCTCAGCTCATTGCCCCTTCTATTCTCTGTGCTTCACAGAGCGCTTCCCTGACAAGTGGGCTTCCCTGGGACTAAACATAGCACCCGTCTTCTTCCCAGTACTCACCACTCTTTGTGTGTCCGCGCCTTTCTGTGCGCGTTTCATGTCAGTCTCCCTCCAGACTGTAAACTCCACGAGGGCAAGAACCACGTCTGTTTGGGGCTAACAGTGCGGGATCTGAAGGCTGACCTGCCTGGCCTCCAACCCCAGCTCCACGACTCACCTGTTCTCCCATCTTGGTCAAGTTCCTTCTCTTTCTTGTGCTCTCATCTGTAAAGTGGAGATTCCGATGACAATGCCTGCCACACAAGGTTGATGTGAGAAATAAAGGAGATTACAAGCGTAAAATGAGTTTTTTTTTTTTAATTAAAATGTTTAAATGTTTATTTTTGAGAGAGAGAGAGAAAAGCGAGCAGGGGAGGGGCAGGGAGAGAGAGGGAGAGAGAAAGAGAATCCCAAGCAGGCCCCACACTGTTATCGGCACAGAGCCCCAGTCGGGACTCGAGCCCCAGAACCTTGAGATCCTGACCTGAGCCGAAATCTAGAGTCGGACATTTAACCAACTGGCCACCCAGGCGCCCCACAAATGTAAAATATTTAATATAGTTGCTGGCGCATAGGCAGTGGTCAATAAATGTTAATTACATTGATTATCGTTGGCTACAGAAGAAACACTCCAAAACAGTGGCTGGAAACTATCGCCGTTGAACGGCTCACAATTCTCTGGATTGGCGACTTGGGCAAGGCCTGGCTGGGATGGCTCGGCTCTGCTACCAGTGGTTTGGGCTGGACCCATGCTAGCATTTGCAGTCAGTATGCAGCAAGTTCATGGCTTTTGATCAGTGAGTTTGGGGGAGGGGAGCAGGGACAACATCAGCTTGCCTAGGAGGAGTCAGGAAATGTATACTACGTTTCTGTCCCTGTCCACCAGCCTTCCTGTTGTCTGCAGGGGAAACCAAGGCCTCCAGGCCTCATGTCTTCTCTGCCCAGGAGCTTTCCTAGGGCCTGCTGAGTCACCCACCTGCTGCAGAGAAGGCACCTATTTTTAGCCTGAGGTAAATGAGCTCACAGTCACCCAGACCACATTCCCTTGTGTCTCTTTGTCACAGCTGTTGCGACTGGATGACTGGACGGGGACTGCGTCACAGGGGACCCCCCTCCCCCCCCCCCCATCAAGGTACCTCCATCTCCTTCCTTTCCTTCCTCTGAGATACCGCACTGCACGGCAGTCTCTCCCGTCACCGAGTGTGGCACCAAGGGGGACATAGCCAGAGCGGCCTGCTCCTGGGTGGGGGGAGTATCTCATCACTGGCACCATTAAGAATTCCTGTGCATCACTGTCAGTGGGTTTTATTATCGTTTTTAACTCTTCTGTGCACAATACACCCCCTTCTTGTGCCCACACGGCCACTCCCACGACCCCACCCTCGGAGCTGCCACTGCGTGGAAGCTAGGACTGTGGGGCCTGGAGGCCAGCGGACTGATGAAGCTCCACCCCGCTAGCTGTCCGACCCGAGCAGGACCCACAACCACTCCGACCCCTGACCTCTCCCAGGTCACCCAGGCCGGCAATCAGTCACAGGATGTCAGAACAGAAAGGGCACCGAGATGTCATCAAGTGCAGCCTCCCTCTTTACCGACGGGGAAAGGGAAGTGAAGGAGCGGCGGCTTGCCTGTGTGCCAGGTGCCAGAGACCCCTCTCCGACCTCGTTCAACCACAGCCACCTCATGGATAAAAAGCCAGTAAAAAGTCAGTGCTTATGAGAAGGCCACTGCTGGTCAGAAATATTAGCTCCTGAGCCCAGAAGCCCAGCACCTGGAACGGGGTGCAAAGTAGAGTATTTCTCTGTGGGTCACCCGAGACACCTGAGTGCTTATCAAAAGTGCAGGTCCCTGGGCTCCACTCTGGATTGGGGTTTGAGTCCTAGCACTCCTGCTCATTCGCCGCAGCACTTGGAGGATGTAAACCATCTCTGCCTCAGTTTCCTCACCTGTAAAATGAGGCTAGCCCTCCTCATGTAGATGTGAGAGACAATGCACTCACGCGGGGGGTGCGGGCAGCACAGTGCCCGGCATATTGGACCTGTGCCCTGGAGTTATTAGCATTTATTTCTCTGACCCCAGGCCTGGGGGCCTGAGCCATGGCTCCAGGCAGTGCCCGGGAAGTTCTGTTCCCCCCACCAAGGCACTGAAAGCAGGCTCTACCTCTTCCAGATCAGCCTAGCTGGGAGCTAGCAACTCCCAGAACTGACTGCAAACCTCTGCCGATCTGTGGCACTGCTCTGACTAGCGTCTCAAGACCGGTCCACAATCGATTGGCTGAGGAGCCCCCCAGCCTGTCCCCCAACACAGGGGCTAGACGCAGATGGCATTCCGCAGGAAAGCACTCCTTTGATCTCCTCTCCTCCTGTCCCCCTCTGGTGACAGAGCCTGAGGTCTGTCAGACCTTTTTAGGACCAAAACTCTTTTCCCAGACAAAACCTGACAGCACACAGGTCCCCAGGCAATTGACAAAATCTGCTCTCCATGAGTTGAAGTTGATTTTCTAAGTTCAAACTGCCGACATATTACTGTGCTAATGAAACCGGTGTGAACGCAAGTGGGCTCTGATGTGTGACAATCATGTATCACTTCTAAATCTATGTGTTGATGCCTATTACAAAGACTCAAGTCGTTTAAAATACATTCGGAAATTATATTTGAATTGAGCATTGGCAAAAGTCACGAAGGTCCCTGAAAAAATGCCAGGGTTTTGGTTAGCACACTTTGCAGCCCTGGAAGATTCCAAAGGCCTTTTATTGGTCAGGAGACTGAGGCCCAGGTGGGAAAAGGGACGTGCTCTGTAGGTGGCCACAGCAATGAGAACCCAGGTCCACCGAGTGCCAGGCCACTGCTCCGTGGCCACACCACATTCCCAGCCTAAGCAGCGGGGTGGGCTGCCCACAGCTTAGGAAGCTGGCATGGGTGGCTTTAGCTATTGGCCAAATTGTCTTAAGTGACAAAGGCTCTCTATGACTCAGTATCAGTGGCTGATAGGGGCTCATGGGGACAAAGCCTGGGGTGAGGAAGGTGGTGTGTGGGGGCCCCACCGGGGAGGAGGAAGGATGACACAAAAAGGGTCTACATTGCCTCCCCTTTGTGGCTAAACCTTAGGTCCAGCCAAATTCTCACTCGGCAAACAATACCTGAGGTTTGCAGGGCTTTGAGATGCTGGATCCTTAAAGGCTCCAAAGAAATGTAAATTATTTCCATCAGCGATGACAATATCCTCCCTGACCTGCACACAGCCCTCTGTGCTGGAGGAGACAAAGGATTTCCAGGCCCAGGGAGTCCTGCCTGACCTGGGGACCAGCCAAGGACTCAGCTGCCTTTTCCACCACCCCGCCCACCATGCAGAATATGGCTTCTTCCTGCGGGAGAGCCGCTGCCAGAGTGCCCAGTCACCATGCTCCCCACCCTGAGAAGAGTGTTCTGGGAGGGTACGGCAAAGCACCTCGTGCAAACAGGCCTGTGGTGACCTGCCCTGGGTGGGTGGGTGAGGAGGCTATATCCAGGAAGGAGGGGTGCATGGCCAGTGGGGGGGAATCTCTCCCCAACACTCGCCTCTGCTCCCTATGGAGAACATCTCCTGGGGCCTCAGTGCACAGAATCCTTGTTGGAAAGGAAGGACGGAAGGAGGCACAAAGTACTTGAGAGTCCTCCCCACTTACTTAATAGCTGTGGGCTCTGGATGGTACTTCCATTTTGTTTTGTCTGTTGTCCTTCGCTTTTTCAAAGGCACATGCAAACAGTTTTTTAAAAGCAAACAAAAACAACACTCACAACTCCTCTGATCCTTTTACCCAGTTCTCCAAGGCTCCTATTTCCCGTCCCTGAAGGGACCGCTGTTACCAGTTTGGGGACATCCTTCTAAAGATACTCTCTGTATATATATATGTGTGTGTGTGTGTGTGTGTGTGTGTGTGTGTGTGAATCTATCCTTTTATTTTTTACATAAATGTGAACACACTACATACATTTTTCTGGAAATTTTATCTTATTTTTCATTTAAGGACAAATTTTGGAAATGAGTTCATAATGGCAGCTGGAATCTATGTATGTCCTTCCTAATGGCTACCAACAAGGCCCTCAACCTACCATAAACTATCTAACCAGCTCCCCCCTCTGTCCCTCCCCACCCACCATAGACATTTAATGAGTCCTCAATGTTTTGCTCCTTTGATGAACACTCTTGTGACTGTGTCTATTTTAACTCTCCTCCTCCTACATTTCTAGGGGGTCTGGAACATTCTGGGCATTGGGTAGGGGGCTACAGGGGACAAGGGGGATCACACCGCAGGAGAGACCCCCCTGGCTCTGACCTTTAGGGAGCCCTCAGGTGAACAAAGAAACAAAAGAGGTTTAAAGAGGAAAGA
Organism: Prionailurus viverrinus; assembly: GCF_022837055.1. Taxonomy (NCBI): domain Eukaryota; kingdom Metazoa; phylum Chordata; class Mammalia; order Carnivora; family Felidae; genus Prionailurus; species Prionailurus viverrinus. The sequence continues at coordinate 68,389,597 of NC_062571.1, forward strand.
GGAAGTGGGCAGGCTGGATGAATAAGATTCTTTTTTTGAAATTATTTTAACAAGTTCTTTTCTGATTACACAGTAAAACACACTCACTACAGGAAATTTGGAAAACATTGAACAAATGTAAAAATAAAAGTCACGAGGTGACACAGCTAAGAGCCAGGATGGTACCTGGCACACAGAAAGCACCTAATAATTGTTGAGTACAGAATGAGAGCAACAAAAGAGGTAAGGTTAAAACTGTGGCAGAGGATGCAGGGAGAAAGGGAAGCCATTAAAGTTTCCAGAAGAGAACATTCTTCTGGACAGGAAGACAGTGGCGCTCCCCACCCCTGCCCCCAGAGCAAAGCAGGGCCTCAGGGGTTTTATGAGGAAGCCTTGGGGTCAATACCAAACACTGCCTGGGGCCCAGGAAGGGCTCAGGGCCCAAAGGTCCCCGGTGAGTGACTACCTCACAGCAGTTGCTATGGTGATGCGGGTGGAAGGCAGAGGCTGAGAGGTCAGGAGGCGCCAGGAGAAGAGGAAGTCCAGAGGGTGAGTTTACAAGTCTTTCAAGAAGTTTAGCGGCAAAAGGAACGAGAGGAGTCCCAGCTCAGGGAGAAGGTTGTAGGGAAGAGGGAAAGAAAGGTTTTGTTTTGTTTGGGTTGGGTTGGAAGGTATTTCAACACATTTATAAGCTGAGGAGAAGAAATCAACAGAAGTGATCAAAGAGAGGAAGTGACGAAAGATGTACTCCACTTCTGTAGACTTCAGCTTCCTCATTTGAAAAATCAGAATGTGGATAAGGGATCTCTGAGGCCCTGCTTGCTTTTCAGTTCCCTGATTCATCCATCCATCCATCCATCCATCTTCCTTTAACACACATTGCAGACCTTGCCCTGGGCTTGGTGGGGGGAGGGGCAGAGGACGGGTGCAGGGAGGCCCTGGAGGGAAGTAGAAGCAAGGTCCCTCTCTCCAGGGTCCTGTGGTTGAACGGGAAGAACAGAGAAGACAATCAGGCAATGTAACTATATCACAAAGCAACTTCAAAACCCACACCCTTATAGTCCTTTGAAACATTCTAGCACTTACCAAACCCCTGCCTCCCCCATCCCTGGTGTGCCTGCCCATCCCTCCGCCTTTGAGACCCTGCCATCCACTTACTGTTTCACTGAGTATCCCCCATACCCAGCAGTGTGCCGGATCCATGTAAGCAACTGGTGAACTGGTATTTTCACATCCGCTTATTTAGTTACGTCCATTGATCCTGTGCCATGTGCCAGACATGAGGAGACAATAGTGAGCAAAAGAGATCCCTGATCTCCTTGAATTGGCTGGGGACCAAGACCATCAAATAGTTACACATGAACTTATAATTCCAGCCGTGATGGGAGAGAACAGGGCATTTCCATGGGTAGGAAGATCACAAAAGGCCTCTCTGAAGACATAACTCGGGATCTGAAAGAATAGGTCGGTGTTCACTAGGTGAATCGCCTTCCAGGTGGGCACAAGGTCAGGACACAGACTGCTGCAAAGGTAGTAAAGCATAGAGAGGGGGAGGGAAGGAGGGAAACAGAGAGGAGGGGAAGGGGTGGGGGAGGACAAGGGTCTGACAGAAAGGCAGTGTGGCTGGGTGTCCCTAGACCAGACAGGAAAGACAGCAGGGCCTGTATGTAGCCAAGGGAGGGAATGTTCTTTATCTGGGAGCAGTGGGAAGCCGTGCCTTGGTTTCAGCATGGAGACAACATGACGGGTTTGGGTTTCAAAGAATTGTCCCGGAAGAAGTTGCCAGTGAGAACACTTAGCGTGAGCCCATCACACATATTCTCTATTGGGGTGGGGATGGGGGCTGGCTTTCACCCTGTACTTTAAACCAGTCCATAATATTTTTTAACAATGAGCCTGTTCTGCTTTGGTTATCAGGGGAAAAAAATATTGAAACCGTAGAACAGCTTGGGGAAGGAGTGGATGCCTCAAGGCCACTGAGAAGGCCCTGCCACCCCAGGATGGTGTGAATTGTACCCGGACCAGACAGGTGGGGTGGGGAGGGGCTGGGCTTTGTTGCCAGCGTCAGCTGGCCTTGGTATCCACCGGACCGGACCGGCTTCTGCTCAGAGAGCTCATCCAGAGTGCTTGGGGAAACAGGCCCAAAGGGGGCTCAGTCTCTGCCTGGGGTGCCCGCCCTCCCAAGAGGCGTGAGGGGAGGAAGGAGGTGTATAAGACCTGAGGAGGAGACCGCATCTCCTGAAGACCGGTCCCAACACCAAGGCAGCGGGAGCTGGCTCCAGCTAGCCCCGCCTCTCCCTCTGAACTAGCCTTGGAAATGGGGCTGCTCCCCAGAGACCCTTGTTCTCAACCTCCAGCAAGGACTCGGCCTACAGGGAGTGTTTTGTTGATGGTGCCCAGCAACCAGGGCTGCTGTTTCAGCGGGAGGTTGGAGCCCCAGGGAGGAATGCCCTGCCCAAGGAGTGCCCAGCTTCCATGGAGCAGAGGGCAAGCTGACAGAGCCCAGGTGGGGGTTCCCTTTGCTCCCTGCCCTTAATGCAGAATCCTTGAGAGCAGGCTGACTTGCTGAACAAGGTCAAGGGAAGGGGAAGGAGGAAATGAGAATTCTTCGCACCAGTTAGATCCTACTTTGCTATGTGATGTTTGAGAAGTCACCAGGAGCGCTCACCAAGTGTTGGGGAAGCGAGGGACCCCTGTGAGCGGTGGGGGGCAGTCAGGCTGCCCCAACAGTTTCACTGGCTGTGTGTGAAGGGGAGATGAGGCTTCCAGCAGCCTGGCTGGGACACTACGGGTTCATCCCCTCCTGGGAAGAGAGTAGGTGTCTTACTAAAGCCAAACTCTGGGGGGAGGAACACCTAGAAGTGCTGTTGGTTATCTCCAACCTGAAAGCTGCAGCCCAGATCTCAGACAGTGGAGGCTGAGGGAAGAAGAAGGACAGGGGAGGTTCTGTCGTCGGACAGATCTAGTTTGACACCCTAATCTGCCTCGGTTTCCTCACCTGGGAAAAGGGAATGACAACTGCCTCCATCTCATGGCATGGTGACCGGGGCTGACCAGGATAGCTTGGTAAAGGGCCTGGCACACAGCTCCCCTCCCCGCCTCCATACTTGCACCTGCATTCTCCCGTGTGTCCTCAGACCCAGGTTATGACCTGGTGGCCAGGGGGAGGCCTTGCACAGGCCACTTCCTCTCTAGGTTTCAGTTTCTTCAGTTTATGAAACTGGGAGCTCTGTGGAAAGACCAAAGACAGGACAGGTCGTCCTTTCTGACCTGCAAGTCATTTTTGCCTCATTGGAGGTACAGGGACGATACGGGCTCAGGCGTGGGCTGTGTCCAGATGCCCCCTAAATCTCAAATGGCTGATGCCCGTTTGTTTTCCACAAGAACTGATAGCAAAGGAGGATTTGATTATTTCAGCCACACAGAGGAGACACTCCAATTGTCTCAGCCTAACTCAGATTAGACGTTCTCTGGAAAAGTGGTGGGTTGGTGGAGGGAGGTGAGGTGGGAGATAAGGAAGCTGGAGAGAGTCATCGCGCAGGTGGGTAAGGAAATCACCAATGAATCATTCCTGAACTGTTTTCATCTGCACTCTGTAGAAACCTACCTTGTAGGACTCTGGTCTAAAAATACTAGCACAAGGGGCATCTTTGTGGCTCAGCCGGTTAAGCATCCAACTCTTGGTTTCGGTCATGATCTCATGGTTTCATGAGTTTGATCCCCACATCAGGCTTTGTACTGACCTCACAGAGCCTACTTGGGATTCTCTCCCTCCCCCTCTCTCTCTGTCGCTCCCCTGTTCACACTGTCTCTGTGTGTCTCAAAAAGTAATTAATTAATTAAAAAAGCAAAAATACTAGCACAAATACAGAAAGATATACCTAAGAGCATGTTCATTACAAGATTGCTTGTCTTGGTAAAAATGGGAAGCAGCCTCCCCCCGCCCTTGCCAAAAATACACAGCATTCTGGCAAAGCTACCTAGATCAGCCTGGAAAGTGTTCCATGATACGGTATTATGTGAAAAAGCAAGTAACAGAATTGAATTATGGCGGTATCTCAATTTTATTACTGTACAGGTCTTGTAATATACACACGAGTATAGTTTATGAACCATTCTACACACACACAGAGACACACACACACACACACACACACACACATTTTAAAGAACAGAAAAGAAAATCCTAGAGTACACAGTAAACTGTTAACAGCAGCCACCCCCAGGGTGGAAAAAAGATATTTAATTTTTATGTGATACACTTTTCCACAGCACTGTTTGAATATTTTTGGGACAGAGAGAGACAGAGCATGAACGGGGGAGGGGCAGAGAGAGGGAGACACAGAATCGGAAACAGGCTCCAGGCTCTGAGCCATCAGCCCAGAGCCTGACACGGGGCTCGAACTCACAGACCGTGAGATGGTGACCTGGCTGAAGTCGGATGCTCAACCGACTGCGCCACCCAGGCACCCTTGTTTGAATCTCTTAAAATTAGCACATATTAGATCTGATTTAACACCGTCCCCTCAATGAACAAGAAAGGAACCAGAGAGGAACAGATGGCCAAACTTCTCCTAGGAGCGAGCAGAGGAATGAGACTACAAGAGTGAGGCCCACGTTGTGGAGTGCTGCTCCAACAGTGAAGTGGGGTCCATGAAAACAGGGCGGTGGCGGGAGAGACAATTCCTCTCCCTGGTGACCAGGTATCCTACACCTCTCTCCCCCCGCACCTGGCTAAGGCCCCACATAACACTCAGGGACTGTACTCCTTGGAGAAGCCCCTCAGCTCTCAGGGAGACAAGGTGCATGACCATTAACCATTCTGCAAGTCCTGGGGAGAACTGAAGCATGCTGTTTCTTCATTCTGGGATCCCCACTAAAGGAGCCCCTGCTAATAACCAACCTGGTAGCAATAATAATGCTCACCATTTGGTAGGCTTTCCATGTGCTCAGTAGCTGTATGGCAAGTATCGTCTCGTTTTATCCCAGTCAGGTTCCTCTAAAGTGGGAAGTTCCAACTTTTGTTTCCATTTTATGAATAAAGAGACTGAAACTCAGAGGGCAGGTATGACTTACTGAAGGTCTCATAGCCATAGAGGGCAAATGCTGAGTCCAAAGTGGGTTTGGGCTCTGACTCGGAAACGTACCTCAAAGCCACCATTCAGTGATTTCTTAGTGATGCGCAAGGCAAGTAAGTAGACCCCAGTGGTTTTTTGGGACCGTGCCTTCTTCATAAAGTCACCATTATCTTGACTGCAGATGAGTCACAAGAATCTGGGGTTGGATTGGTGATTGATGTCAGTGGCTGGGGTCAGCTGAGGCAAATTATCCCTAGGCTGTGATGCCTGACACTGCCCATGAGCTGGTTATGACCCAAATTTAAAGAAAAGGTGGGAGAAAAAGAATCTTTGTCCACTCCATGGCTCAGCTAGCCATTGTGTTTACATGGTTATAAAAGGTCAACTATGAATAATGACATAAACCAAAATTGCCGTTTATTACTCTATTGGGAAGACAGAGGTAAGAGAGAGGAGATGATGCATGAAGGAGATGAAAGAACTCGTCTCCCCAGGCAAGAAATCAAAAAATTTTCCCCAAGCCCCAAAAATCAGGAAGAAACTATATGAGGTGTTATTGAGAGACAGAAAAACAGATGACCCACAGAATTAGTTTTAAGCATTGAAGGTGGCTAATGCCAGAGATGGATCAAAGCTGCAGTTTTTGATGACTGTGTAGAAAACTTTGACTCTCATTATATTCTTGGGTCACTTTGATTCTTAAAAAAAAAAATAATAATAATAATGTTAATGAGGAGAAAAAGAAAAAAGAAATTAAATAAAATCCAAAGGAGAAGCCAGAAGGACAATTCTGGCCCCAGATGGGGTGGGACAGAGAGGAATGGGCTTGGGTCAGAGAACAGGGGTCTGGGAGACAGGGTCTCCCTTGTCAATGGAGCAAAGGAAAGGTGAGGGAATGAATGGCACTGGCAGGGAGATTGTGAGAATGGATGCTTCACGTGGAACAGGTAAGGATTTGGGAAGGCAAGAGGGTTAAAAAAAAGAAGAACCAAGGAAACAAAGAAAAGAAAGTCTGGTCATTCCACAGACAAAGTCATGCACCTCTGAACTCTCCTGCCCTTTGCTGGGAGGGAAATGACCAAATGGGCCTTTTGGTCGCACAAATGTAAAACACACCAGTGGTCTTCCCCCCAAACAGGGACATTTCTACCATGAAGCCAGTGTGTCATTGAGCGATATGAATATGAATTGTTGGACTCAGACATCGACGGTTAGGCCCACACATTGGACTCTGGGGATGTTGCAGCCTGAGGCACTGAGGATGTGAATGTGGCCTCAGGCGATTCTGAGAACAAGGGGACTATATACGTAGGTATCAAAGGTGTCGGGATAGTGTGTGCTCTTCCAGACTCCTGAGGACTGAACACCCACAGACCCAGAAGAAATCCAGGTAGGAGGAATCAACAGGCCTCGGTCAGGGCTGTGTCCCTCTGGAAAGACAGCTCCCCTGCCCCTGAGGGAACCAGGCAAGCCCAGAGCTTGCGCCCAGAGAGGCCAAGGCCTACAGACTGGCCCACCAGGTCCCTCCTCCAGAATTGTACTTCCTTCTCCAGGAAGCATTTTCTGATGAGCTCACTAACTCTCACTTTGCCCTGACGTAACTGACTTCTTAGTGTTCTCACCTCCAGATGTGCGGTGTGCAGAGAACAGCTCAGCCAGTTTCTAAGAGGTTAGGTGCATGAAACAGTGGGAGAAAGCCCAGCCCTTAGCATCTGAGACCTAGGTTTGAGTCCCAGCTTTCCCACATTTCCACATGCTGGCTGTGTGGACTTCCTGATGTTATATTTTCCCTGGGAAAATTAAGATTGACAAACTCACTTCCTGGAGTTGTGAGGCTTCAAGCTCCTGACATGGGTTGAGCAATGGCCCCGAGTGAAGCTGGGAAAATGACTGAGACCCAGGGGCTGAGAAGGGTTGGAGTGAGGTGGGTGTGGGTAGCCCCCTCGGGGAACGCTGCAGGAGTGATTCCTGCCAAGGCAAGGAGTTGGACCAGACGTCCTCAGATGTCCAGGTCAAGCTCACGTCACTCTCGCCTCAGGGACTCCGAGCGCCTCTGGCTGCAGTGTCTCCCACAATCCTCTCCATGCTGGAGAAGAGCCTGGTGCTGGTCCAGACTTCCGTGAGAGGCTGGCTCCAGTCAGCTGCCCCTGCAGCTCTCTAGAAAACAAAATTCTGACCATTGGGTTCTCTCCGGATGGAGAAACAGGCCTGTTGGCAGTCCTGTTTCAGATGAGCCTTTGAACTCTTTCTCTCCCTGTCTGTGTCTGTGTCTCTGTCTCTCTCTCCCTCTTTCTCTCTGTGGATTCAGATGGCACATGCTTCCTCCTATGCATGTTCTGTATCTTCTTTGGATGCCCCTGTGTCTTGTGGCTATGCCACTGGGGTCTCCAGCCAAAGTATATCGTTGTACACATGGCTCCCACCCTCTGATTCTGATTTTCTCTATCCCAACGGTCTCACCAACACCCTTTCCCGTCTTCCATTTTCTTCCATCTTCACAACAAGCCTGAGACAAATGTCAGAGAGGGACAATTATTTCCATTTCCACTGGCCATTTCCCAGTGCTCATCAAGTAAAGAGGCCTTGGTGGACCTTTCCTGTGTCATCTTTCCCTCATGCACCTTACACTGGGACCCAACAGACCACCCACTGTGCCACATAGTAATGTGTTTCCTGACCTCAGTGATTTCACTCACGTTGTATTCTCCGCCTGGTATTTCCCCCTCCTTCTTTGAATATCAGAACTGAATTCATCTACCAAGATCCAGCTCTAAGGCCACCACCTCCTTTGGGGCCTCTGCCCAGCACTCCCTAGTGGGCTTCAACTGCTTCTTTCTCTGCACGTGCTAAGCACTTTGTATTTACCTCCCTTGGCACGCTGATTTCATTCTGCTTGGAGCTGCTGGTGGTTTGTACAAGTTAGTCTCTCCCAGGGTCTGTGAGCAACCTGAGAGTCAGAACTCCAATTTAGTTCTTGTTGCTCTGTGACCTTGAAAAGTCCCTTGACCTTTTATGGTCTGTAAATTAGGGATGACACCAGCTTATCCTGGTGGGGGTGAGGATTAATCAAGTCGTGCAGCCCAGTGCCCCCAGGGCCCGCTTGGAGAATGTTGGGGTATGGTAATGCAAGTTAGTCACAGCCAGGTGGGGCCGGGCCCCCAGCCACTATTCACCTACTTCCTTCCCCAAAATGCATCAACCAACCTGGGGTGGGGGTGGGGGTAAGATTGCCGTGGTGCTTAAAAGCAGCTGCACATTGAAATCCCCAGTGACCTGTTCCATTAGAATCCCTTGGGGAGCCTGCTGGAAATGCAGAGCACGGGGCCTCACCCCAGACCTTCTGATCAGATTTCTAGAGCTGGGGCCCAGGAACCTGTGTTTTTAACAAGCTTCCCAGGAGCCTCAGATGCACCCGTTCTAGTCACGCTGGGCCATAGTAAACATGGAGGGCAGCAGGGGTGAGGACATGATGCCCACAGCTTTCTCTTTGCTCAGGTGATAGTGGAAGTGGATTTGGAGACTAAGGCGCCAACAGCTAGAGCCCCCGCCCAGGGCCGGATATGGTGGTGGTGATCCTCAGTCAGACGCGGTTACCGGATTCACCTCTGTCTCCCCAGCCAGTCAGCAAAGTACCTGGCCCAGCCTGGGAGCTTGGCAAATATTTGTCGAACCAACTGAACTTCCCGGGAGCCAGCTCTGGCAGGAGACGGAGGTCCTGGTCTCCTGGGCTCGACCCCAGCCCCTGTGCTTCCCCGGGGCCTGGCTGTCTCCCCATAAATCCAATGCCAGGCTGCCAACTGGCTCCACTGGGGAGGGCGTATATGGGGTGGGCAGACGGGGGTGGGCAGAGGGGGAAACTTTGGTCCTCGGCCCAGTTTGCCATTCCTCAAGGAAGGGAATATGAGGGTACAGAGGTAAATGTTTGGGGACATGCTTCCCCCTCCCACCCCCCGCCCCCAGCAAAGAGTAGTAGGAATGGAAACCAGTCAGCAAGAATTTACTGAGGTGAGACCTTGCCCTTGGATTTAGAGCTCACCCAGGGCCTCTAGGTTCCAGCTGCACATGAGAATATCTGAAGAAGCTTAACAAAATAGTTTTAATGTTTATTTATTTTTGAGAGAGAGAGAGAAAACAAGCAGGGGAGGGGCAGAGAGAGAGGGAGACGTGGAACCTGAAGCAGGCTCCAGGCTCTGAGCTGTCAGCACAGAGCCCAACCTGGGGCTCGAACTCACGAGCTGTGAGATCATGACCTGAGCTGAAGTCGGAGGCTTAACTGACTGAACCACCCAGGTGCCCCAGAACATCTGAAGAAGTTTAAAACTACCCATATGCGTGGTCTCACCTGAGATCCAAAGAATCAAAATCTCTGGAGGGGTGCCTGGGCATCAATATTTCTGTAAAGCAATTCTGTTGTGTGGCTGGAAGTGAAAGACTGCTGGGCTGACCCGTCCTTTCCTCTCTTTTCTCCTCCCAGCACTTGCATCTGGCATGACCCAGACATTTGTAATAATGGCTGCAAATCATAATTAGTGAGCCCCTTGTGTGTGCCAGGCACCACAGTGGTTACTGTATATCTAGCAGGGATCGTGCTAGACTTGGCCCCTGCCCTCATAGGGCCTCAGCCTCTGAAGATTGGGAGGGATGAAGGGAGGCTTTCTGAAGGACATGGAGGCTATACAAAGGTCTGATGGACGATAGGACAGGTAGGGGTTAGCCAGGAAGGGCAGGGTGGCAGGAGGGAGGCGGCCAGGGGGGACAGCACATGCAAAGCCCTGAAGCAAGAAAGAGCTTGGCTCATGGAAGGAGTGAAGGAAGTTCAGGTCCACTGTACGGTGGATGGAGGGATTCCCATGGGAGGAAGTAGAAGCAGGAGAGGCAGACAGGCCTAGATCGTAAAGAAGTTTGTAAGCCACGTTAAGGAAGCCAATTTTGATCCTAAAAATAAGAAGCCAGTGACGGATCTGTAAGATGGGAGGGTAGAGGTTGATATGCACAGATTCATGTTTTGTGTGCTGCTGGGGCAGAATGCACTGGAGATGGAGGCCATGAGGCAGGGCGGCCAATGAGCAGCTGACGTGGCCGCTGGGAGGGAGATGACAGCTGCCTGGATGCGGGCAGTGGTAGCCATGGAAAGAGGTGAGCAAAGTCAAGAGCTACAAAGGAGGTGGCATGAACAGGGCTTAGTGATTGATGGGACAAGGGCAAGAAGTAGTGCCTGGGATGATGCTTAGGTTTCTGGTTTACCAGCTGGGTGGATGGGCTACCATGTCTTGAGCTGTAGAACCAGGTAGAATTGCAGGTTAGAGAGGGGAGATGATGGGTCTAGTTTGAAGCCTGCTGAGTTTGAGGATCAAAATTGTTCTGGCAACAACTGTTCCTCTCCCAACAGGCAGAGGAAGGTAACCAGGTAGGCATGGAGGGATAGGACTAAGATGTCCAGAGAGCATGGTCTAGGTTTCCCTTAAGCACGACTCCCCTTGTGACATTGGACAACCCCTCGCCTTCTCGGGGGCCCTCTTGTAATAGAAGGGATTGGTCTTCTGTGTTTGGCACCACTGGGGCCTTAGAGGCCCCTCCCCGCCAGCAGTGCTCCTGGGATTTCGTGTCAACGCCTCTCGGGGGAAAGGGCTGTTGTTCTTGGTCCTCACATCCAGGATGTTCACCAGGAAGGGGGCCTGTGCCCGAGGGAGCTGGTGAAGTGCAAACAACTCGGAGTTGGCCGCAGCGCCCCGTTCCTCCAGCAGAGCCTCTCTCCGGGAGGGCGGCTCCAACAGATCCCCAGGCAACCTCACCTGAGCCCCAGGAGGCCCGGAGTGGAGCCCAGGTGCCAGGGCTGCTAAGTGCAGGGCCCAGCCAAGTCCTGTTCCTGCTCCTTCAAACACTCAGGCCTTCCCTCCCCCTCATTTCACCCTCCTGCATGCCCCAGCGTTTCAACTGCCAGACTTAGGGGGTAAAAAAGGGACACCCATCTAAATCTGGATTTCAGACAAATACAAATACTTTTTTAATAGAAGTATGCCTAGGCATGCCTGGGTGGCTCCGTTGGCTAAACATCCGACTTTGGCTCACGCCATGATCTCGCGGTCTGTGAGTTCAAGTCCCGAGTCAGGCTCTGTGCGAACAGCTCAAGCCTGGAGACTGCTTCGGATTCTGTGTCTCCCTCTGCCCCTCCGCCGCCCACACTCTGTCTCTCTCTCAAAAATAAATAAACATTAAAAAAAATTTTTTAAAGGAGAACCTGGGTGGCTCACTTGGTTAAGCATCAGACTTTAGCTCGGGTCATGATCTCGCATTTTGTGAGTTCGAGCCGGCGTCGGGCTCTGTGCTAACAGCTCAAGCCTGGGGCCTGCTTCTTGTTCTGTGTCTCCTTCTCTCTCTGCCCCTCCCCTGCTTGCACTCTGTCTCTCTCTCAAAAGTAAATAAACGTTAAAAAAATTTTTTTTAATTAAAAAATAGAAGTATGCCTGGGCAATATTTAGGACTTTTTTTATATTGAGATATAAATTTGGTTTTTATGTAAAATTCAAATTTAACTGGGCATCTGTATTTTACCTGGGAATCCTACCCAAAGACTCCAGGAGCCAGCCCATAATCCCTAAAGAGGAAGAAACAGTTCCCCCAGTCCCTGCAGTCCCTCCCCCACCCTGCCTTACTTGCTCTCACTAGAGGCCCGTGAGAACTTGTCATTCCCCAGATCCTTGGCCCCACCAGATGTTAGGTCCTGGCTTTGGAGCCAGGGGTATCTTTGGAAAGGTGTCGCATCTAATTAACCTAATAAGTAGGTTGTAAGCTCTGACCGGAACCGGCGGAGGATTCACCGTGACAGATGGGGAGGAGTGGGTCGTGCCTGCTGCAGGCGTGCTGGCTGTGGCCTGCAGAAGGGCTAATAGGAGGCCTTGACTTCACATCAGATACAGGGCAAGCAGCAGTCACACCAACACCATATTAACAGTGATAATAACTGCTATTTATGGAGCCCTTACTGTGTGCCAAGCTCTGAGCAAGCATTATCTCACCGAATTCTCACATCAACTCAGAAGGCAAAAACTATTATTATCCCCATTTAACAGACAACAACATGACAAAACTGAGGCCCTCAGAGGTTGAGTAAGCTGTTCTAGTTCACACAGCTAGAAAAGGGTAGGGATGAAGGTTTGAACCCAGCCATTTGGACTCTGGAGCCCCCACTGGTTCCTTTCCCCCGCACCTCCCCTCCGCCTCCTAATTTCTAAGCCATTTGGTGGATGACATGTATACAGTGGGATGGAAGGAAATTCATTCATTCACTCTACCAACTGTGAATCATTTACTGAGTTTGAGACACACCTCCCTCCACTGGCCTCAGGGAAGTGGCAGTCTGGTGGGAGAAACAGATGTCAGTAAGTGATTGTCAAATAAATGAAACAAAAAATATTCAATGAAATAGGATAATTGCTTTGATATGGTGTTGCTGTCAGGAAAGGCAGTGGGAGAAGGGCAGTCAAAAGCCTGGGCCCCAGAGCCAGGCTGCTTGAGCGCAAAGCCTCCCGTCACTGGGTGTGTGTGCCTTTTTGGGTAGATTATTTTGCTTCTCCGTGCCTCAGTTTCCCTGTATGCAAAATGGAAATAATGCCACCCATCTCACAACGTTGTAAAGAGTCAGTGAATTGATATTTGAAAAGTACTTAGATAGGGCTTAGCATATAGCAAGCACTTTATTCAACAAACACCTACTGTGTGCCTGCAATGTGCCAAACACTGGTCTAGGCTATCAGGACACATGGGTGAGCAAAATAGATAAAGATACCTGTCTTTGTAGTTTATATCGTTGCTTACATTCTAATGGCAGGTATTATCATTTTTAAGTGAACTATTATTGTGTAAATAATGTTAACTGTTAGTGGTTTTAAGTTGATATTTTTAAAAATTTTTTTTAACATTTATTTATTTTTGAGACAGAGAGAGACAGAGCATGAACGGGGGAGGGGCAGAGAGAGAGGGAGACACAGAATCGGAAACAGGCTTCAGGCTCTGAGCCATCAGCCCAGAGCCTGATGCGGGGCTCGAACTCACGGACCGCGAGATCGTGACCTGGCTGAAGTCGGACGCTTAACCGACTGAGCCACCCAGGCGCCCCTTAAGTTGATATTTTTAAATGATCTGTTAAATCATTATTTTGAAAACTTTTTAAAAAACATTTATTTATTTTTGAGAGACAGAGACAGAGAGAGGGAGATACAGAATCTGAAGTAGGGTCCAGGCTCTGAGCTGTCAGCACAGAGCTCAATGCGGGGCTCAAAACCCACAAACCATGAGATCATGACCTGAGCTAAAGTTGGACGCTTAACTGAGCCACCCAGGTGGACCCTGATATATTTTTTCAGTTTATTTATTTTGAGAGAGACAGAGAGAGAGCACAAGTCAGGGAGGAGCAGCGGGGGCGGGTACAGAGGATCTGAAGCGGGCTCCGTGCTGCCTGCAATCGGGGCTCAAACGCGCAAACCACAAGATCATGACCTGAGCCGAATCAGACGCTTAACCGACTGAGCCACCCAGGCGTCCCAAACCAGGTAGAAATTTAGTTCTCTGAGTTGGTACAGACATTTCATATGGTTTCAGAGATGGATGGGTGACTTTATTTCAAACCCCCACTGGGTCTGGGGTTGAGGCTACTGATAACCTGCCAGCCTCAAGGCAGACAGGTTGAAAAGCTGGAGATCAGCTGGGCCTGCCAGCACCTAAGTCTGCCGGCAGCTGCTGGGTGGGCAGAAAAGCAGGGGGCTGGAGGGGAGGGGTGGTCTGTCCCACTGGGGCTGGAGGATGAGAACTGGGCTTTTTCTGAGAATCTCTTGTGATACTCTGGTCTGAGAAGAAAGCCTGGCCCCAAGTAGGTGGCTAAGTTCATAAAAGCTAATGGGTAAGGTGAACGTGGCATTGAGGCGGGGGGGGGGGGGGGGGGGGGGCAGGGACGGTGGAATCAGCCACTGCTCCTGGCAGTTCTGACTGATTGCTAAAAACAGGGTTCTGGACACGGACCCATGACACTCCAGGGCCCCACAGCCTTCTAGGAACTCCCACCCCAAGCGTGGCCTCCTGCCCTGCCCCCTAGGCTTGGTACACACCTGCTCAGGAGAATGACTTGTGATTTGTCACCTGTCCGGCCTCCTGCCTGCTCCAGGGGGTGGGGAGGGCGCCGGAAGCCCTGTGGGAAAGGTGAAGCTGTCGGGATGATTCCAAGGGGGCAGAGGGGGAGAGGCAGGTGTGCCCAGGGAGCACCAAGAACAGGTGCTGCCTTCTCACGTTCTCATTGTTCCAAGAGAAGCAGCCTCTGGCTGAGAGCAGAGTGTCACATGTGCAGCCCGTGACCACCTCCCCCAGCCCATGTGCAGGGTGTGGGGGCTTGGGGCACCGCAGGGTGTTTGGTTTGCAGCCAGTGAGGGCCAGGGAGGACCCTAGGACTATTTTTGTTTGGAAACACACAATTTAAACTTAGGCTAATGGAAGGCTTCTGGTTTAGGAGGACAAGGGGGCCTTCTGGCCACTGGTAGCTGGTGATTGCACATGTGTAGATATGGTCATGCGCCCGCACCCAGGGGGCCACATCTGCTTTATGCGTCAGGGTGTCCGTGTCTGTGCCCCCATCTCTGGGTGGATCTGCCTGTGCGTGTCTGGGTGCCTGCTGTATGTGAGTCCACGTACATACACGAGAATGGCTTGGATGTTGACTTGCAGTGGGCAGGAAGGAACTCTACCAAGCAAGTCAGAAAACGTGAATTCTCTGGCGTCTCCTCCCAGCTAGGCCTCCCTCGGAGCGGGCCCTTGGGGTCTGTCCCTTTGGTCAAGCTACATTGGCCGGTGCCGGTGACCCTGGGCGTGTTGGAGTCCCGGTGCCATGGCCTGCAGTGGGAGAGGATCTGGGGCTCAGGGAGCCTCCGAGCATTGGCAGCAGGGTCATGGGATTCACCCCATGACTGGCTAATTGGTCCCTTAGCACCAAGCTCAGGCATCATCATCCTGGCACTTCTGCCCCTGCTGCTGCCACACCCTCTCTGCCAGACTGCACTGGGGACAGGAAGAGAAGCTCTGTCAGCCCAGGGACCCACCCAACCACCAGCCAAGCCAAGGAATAAATCAGTATTCAGTGCTCAGCCTGGCCCCGTGGCCTTGGCCTGCTCTGGCCACTTCCTGTTGGAGGCAGCCCTCGTGCTCCCTGATCTCACAGTGAGAACATGTTGTTTCTGGAGAAGCTGCCCAGCGTGGCTATTAGCAGGAAGTCAAAGGTGGTGGCCATCCTTGAATCTGGTCAGCAAACAGTGTCTGCAAAACAAACATAAAACTCCATGCCACCCTCCCATCTCTGCTCAGACTTCCTTGTTCTTCATCCCTCCCTCTCCTTCCCACTGGTCATCCTTTTGTGGAAACCCTAGTGCAATGCTGTCCAGTGGAACTTTCTGCATCGAGGCAAATATTTTCTATCTGTGCTCTCCAATATGGTAGCTACCAGCCACACGTGGCTATCGAGTGCTTGAAATGGGGCTAGTGTGATTCAGGAACTGGGTTTTTAATTTTATTTACTTTGGGATGGCACAGCTCTAGGGAACCAATTCCAACCGAAGGGGCTAAAAATGACATCCTCCAGATGCACGCTCGATGCTATGCTGGTGGTAAAGTTATTCCATGTCCTTGGATCCCCATAAACCTCTCAGCAACTCTGCCAGGCCAGGGCAGGAACTGCTAGCCCCACTGCACAGAGGGTCAAGTGACATGCCCAAGGTCTCCCAGCCAGCAGGCAGAGGGGCGGGCTGGAGCCCAGGTCTCCTAATTCTGAAAGGGAGGCTTGCTCCATCACTGGCCTCATCCCAGCAGACCTGCAACACGGCACTGACAGTTCAGCCACAAACAATGAGTTATGCTGGAATTGCAGACCCAGCCTTGACCTGTGGAGAAGAGGCTGAAGGGGTGGTGTATGGAGGGGTCATTGGAACCTAAAATTTCTCCCTTTATTTGTAGATAAAGAGAGAGGAAAATGGATATGTATGGGGGCCACTTATATGCCAGGCTCTGTGTAAGGCTCTTTACAAATGCTATCTCATTTGCTTTCACAAGGTCAGGTGTTATTCTCCCCATTTTACAGATAAGGAGACAGAGGCTCAGAGGCGTGGCTTGACTTGTCCAAGATCATACCACAAACAAGTGGCAGAGCTGGGTTTTTGAACCAGGCACTTGGGCTCTAAAGGTTTCTCTTCTGCCAGGCCCTGGCTCTGGATGAAGGCCTGACATAGAAGAAGCTGCTGGTGGGAATCAGACAGCTCTCTGAACTGCACCCTCACTATTTGCAGAACTCTTGCAGGTGGTGGTGGGGCGGGGGGGGAGGGGATGGGGCCGGGGGGGTGGGTGGGGGAGAACCACAGGGAATCCCTTGGCCCTGGCCCCAGGGAACCTGCTGCCAGGGCTCAGGAAACCTACATAAGTGAGTCAATTACAAAGACTGAACAAAGAAGGGTGACTGGGATGGCCTGGGTGAGCCACTCCAATCCACGGGGACGAGGAGAAAAACATCTTTGTTGGTGATTCACACACATTTGATGCTTTCGTTCAGCACTTCCAAGGCCAGGTGCCTGACCAATTTGTTTCAAATATCTGTTGTAAGTCACAAAGCACCCCAGACTTCATGGCTTATGACACCAGTCACTGATTTGTTCATGATGCTGCAGCCTGGGCAGGGCCTGGTGGAGACACCTTATCTCTGTTCTGCTAGAGTATCAGCTGGCCCACGTCTTCTACTCATCCTGACAGGGATCCTACGTGTGGTCCCATCTGGCCGGCTGGGGGGGCCAGCCGAGGCCTGGGACGGACACCGGGATGACTGTGCTTCTCTCCCTTGCCATCAGGCTCACCTCCTCTCCACGCAGCCTCTCCAGCAGGAGCTGGGCTTCTTACCCGGAAGCTCAGGGCTCGTAGGAAGCTACCAGGCCTCACTGATGAAGGTCCGGTCTCACGGGGTGTTGTGAGGGCGTGGGGGCAGAGCGTGTGTGCCCCACATATCCTGGGGTCTGGCTACCACGACCACTGGCTAGCCCTGAGGCTGCAGTGCCCAGAACCTGTCTCAGCCTCCACACCTGGATGAGTGATGAAGCCCTAATGCTCTGTGTGGGCGCCTTCTAGTTTTATCTTTCAAAGCTCATGCCCTTTACGCCCAGTCTCTACCTAACTGAACTGTCCTCTACCATGTACCACGTGCCTCAGGGCCTCTCCAAGCTCCGCTCTCGGCCCAGAGGACCATTCCTCCCGTTGTCCATCTGGCCAATTCTCCACCAGCTCTCCTCCTCCCCAGGGCCCTTCTGGACCATCCCCACCCCCGGCGCTGGCTTTCTCTGTTTCTCCCCCAGTTGCTCAGAGGTGACCACGGCTCACCTGGATGGTAGAGGCAGGTGGGGCCCAGATGCTTATGGAGTGCTTCTTAGAGGCTGGAGAAAGCAGCCCCGTGGGGAAGTCTTCTCAGAGGCCTAGCCTTGACCCTGACAGTGGGTCCTGGTGATCAGACACAAGGGAGGCCAAACCCAACTCTGGAGCCGGCTCTGAAGCTCAAATCCCACTTACAGCCTAATTTTTCCGTGCCTCTGTTTTCTCGGCGGCACAATTAAGATACAATAGTACTTAGCCCCTAAGTGTTTGTAAACGAGAAAATTACACGAAAGGCCCCTGTGTCCCATGCGTGGTGAACGCTCCTCAATTTCTGCTCTTACTGTTAATATGTGTTCCTTGTAGGCCAGACTGTGGGCGTCTGACTCCCTTGTGAGCTGGGACGGCACCTCAGCAGGGCAGAACCAAGGCTGACTCCCCTGTGACCTTCAGCCCACTCTGGCCTCCCTCTCCCAGCCCTGGGAGGCCAGCTGGAGCCAGCGTGACCTGACACGCTCTTGCTAAGCACCCCATCCCCACCCCTCTCGTCAGTGCCTCTCTGCCTGGACTCCAGTCTGGGGATGTCAGCAGGAGGCCATGGTCCTCCAGCAGCCTGGGCTTTGGTACCCCACAGCCCTCACTGCATGTCACAGAGAAGGAAGGGTCTGACACTGAAGGCAAAGAGGCTACTGAAGAGAGTAGGGATCGTGCCCCTTTCCAAAATCTGGCTGGTGGCTCAGTGTTAAGCTCACACCATTTGTCACGGAGCCCCGAGACAAGTTTAGGGAGCATCAGTCTTGGAGTATTGGGGCTTCATCTACTTAGAGAACCAGCCATTTTTGCTGTCCATTCTTTTCTTTATTCCACAGAGATTTCCTGAGCACGTACTATGTGCCAGGCGCTGTTCGAGACACTGAGGACACTGAGAGAACAGGACTAATAAAAGCGGACCCCAAGAGAAGGATGCCTATGCTTGTGAGTGGGCAGCCCTTTTGTGGCCTTGAGTTCTTGGGGCCCTGTTTGGTCCCCACCCATGCCTGGCATAGGGGCCGAACAGAAACTCTGAACTCCACAATCAGACTCCAGTCCTGGCTCTGCCTCTTACTCACTGAACAGCAAATTGGCTCAACTCTCTGCGCCTCAGTTGCTCATCTGCAAAGTGGGAGTGCATTTGGGAGAGCCAAGGAAGCAACACCTGCCAAGGACCAGCCCTGTGGCAGATGCTTCTTAGCACAGGACAAATGGCCTCCATCCACCCTCTGCCATCCTCAGCCCACCCACAGCCCACCTGCTTGGGCTGGAATCTTGCCCTTCCTTCTGGTTTCCCGGGGCTGCACGCGGTTTTGCTGACAATAGCCAAGTCACCTTCTGGACCTCGGAGGACGCTAAAGACCTTTCTTGTGAGCCATTTGCCCTCTGAGGCCGGGGTCACGGAGGTCTTACAACCTGAGATCAGAGAAAGAAGAGGGGGAGGTGACAGGGGCCATATATCAGGGGCCTGTCCCAGCTGTTAGCAGGGATTCCTTCCCAACCCAGGACAGATGGGTCCAGCCTTCCAGAGTCGGATCGATTGAGCACCTGGGGTGGGAGCCAACACTGAGGGTGAGGAATTCGTGTGACCCCGTCATCTCCTGTCAGGAGACTCCCACGCTCCTCTTCCTGCAGCCGGGAAACGAAGTGACAGGTCATTCTGAGAGGCAACTGCTGACAGGCCCTTCTGTAACATTTATTTAGAACTGGCGCCCCTGCCTCCTTCCGAAAGGGGCTGAGGGAATGCTCTGACTTTTGTGGAACGCCTACCAGCTAACCAGGCCTTGCTGCAGTCACATTATCATTGCACCCCCACCAGAATCCCTGCTTTTACGATGAGGAAATTGAGGCCCAGAGAGGTGAAATAACCTGCTGCTGTCACCCAGCTGGTGTAAGGCCGGGGAGCACAAGAAACCTGGTTCCTCTATTTTTTAAATGCAGATATGACAGGACAGGGGGAAAAACATAAAAATCAAAGGGCAGAGAGAGCAACTTTTCTTAACTTCTGGGAGAACCTTCTAAGAATAGGATATACAGGGGTGCCTGGGTGGCTCAGTCGGTTAAGTGTCTGACTTCAGCTTAGGTCATAATCTTGCAGTTTGTGGGTTTGAGACCCCAGCGGGGTTCTGTGCCGAAGGCTCGGAGCCTGGAGCCTGCTTCGGATTCTGTGTCTCCCTCTCGCTCTGCACCTTCCTCGCTTGCACTCTGTCTCTCTCAAAAAAAAAAAAAAAAAAAAAATTAAATGTTTAAAAAAGAATAGGATATATAGAATGCATTTATAATGCTGATAAATGCGTTAAACCTTTTTCTGGAGACATGGTTACAGAACCCTTAACAGCACAAACCTTTAGGAAGAGAAACTGGTTAATGGGGGAGGGAGGAATGAGAGAGTTTTACTTCTTGTTCTGTGTCTTTCTATAGCATTTAAACTCTTTGCTGTATTCATTTAAGAAGAAACAAGGGTCATCTGAGCAGCAAGGGTGTGGGTCATTGAAAATTTTCTTCTTGATTCTTTCCTGAAATAAAGAAGAAATAGGGGCACCTGGATGGCTCAGTCGGTTAAGCATCTGACTTTGGCTCAAGTCATGATCTCACGGTTCATGAGTTCAAGACCCATGTCAGGGTCAGGCTCTGTGCTGACAGCTCAGAGCCTGGAGCCTCCTGCTTCAGGTTCTGTGTCTCCCTCTCTCTCTCCCCCTCTCCCACTTGTACTCTGTCTCTCTCAAAAATAAATAAACATTAAAAACATTTTAAATAAAAATAAAGAAAATCTTGTTTTCTAGGTTTATTTATTTTGAGAGAGACAGAGCCAGTGTGAGTGGGGGAGGGGCAGAGAGAGAGGGAGAGAGAGAATCCCAAGCAGGCTCTGTACTGACAGTGCAGAGCCTGACATGGGGTTTAAACTCACGAACCGTGAGATCATGACCTAAGCCGAAAGCAAGGGTTGAATGCTTAACCTACTCAGCCAGCCGGGTGCCCCAAAAATAAAATCTTAAAAAAAAAAAAAAAAAAGAACTCTTTGTAGGGAGGATCGGAGGGAATAATTATAGTTAAAAGCCAGGTCAAACCAAGATTTTCATGACTGAGAGCAGGAAGCAGCTCTCTGATATCTGTATTGAAGCTGCTGTCATCAATAATTAAAAATGGAAAAACAAAAACCTAGGCTAATGTGGTTTCTGGAACCAAGCATTTCATTTTACTTTGGCCTTATAAGAGGCCTTGAGCACAGTAATAGATGCTAAAAAAAAAAAAAAAAAATCCATTGGTAAATGGATAATTTGCTTGTTGCGTTCACTGGGTCCTGAGCAGGTACCCCGTCAATACTCGTTCATGGAAACCAGTAATAAAATACCGTGGATTGCAAGAAGCAGTATTCCTAGACCCCAGATACAACTCTAAATTAGGTGGGGGCAGGGGATGAGTGGTCAGCATTGGGCTGGGTTGCGAGACTGAGCTCCCCTCCCCGACAAAGGGCCTGGGTAACCAGGGGGACTGACCCCATCACCATCCAGTGTCTGGGAGTGGTGAGCACAGTCAAGGTCTTCCTGACCCGACTGCCATTTCAATGTAGTGCACAGAAGATGTGCACACTTCCCTAACCACCTACCCTCCAGCCTGAGGTCAGCCACACCTCCCCTTACTTGCCCTCAGCCCTCACCCACGTGCTCTTGTCCACAGACTGGATTGCCACACCTCTTGCGGAGTCCAGAAAGATGCTATCTTCTCAGTTCCTCGAGGGCAAAGGGCGAACATGTTGCAATTCTCACATACCTCTCATTCTAGCTGGGGAAACTGACAAGACTGCACCAGTGAGGCAGAGAGGGTTTGGGGGCTTCCTAGAGGAGGTGGACAGGCCTAGACCCCTGGGGCCTTGCAAGTGGAGAAGGGAGGGCTCTAAGGACTGGCCCCTGCCTGCCCCTCCCGCTTCGTGATCTCCCCATAGCCCTTCTCCCAAAGGCACACTGGCCTCCTCCTTCCTGTCCTAGAGGGTGTGAGACCTCAGCTGATGGTCATTTTGCCACCCTGTGGGATGAAGAGCAGGGCCAGCCAGCATCGAGTGTGTGTTGAGCCGAAAACCTGATGGTGCCATCGAAATGACGGGTTCGGCCGTGTCTGACACCAGCTCAGTTCAGTCTGTCACCGGTCACAGCAGTTCCAATAAGAGTTTTCTGTCACTTGGAACCAGAAGAGTTCTGAGTGGGATGTCACCGTCCCATCTGCCCCAGCGGTACCTCAGAGCATCATGTGCTCCGGATGGAGGCAACAGAGAGATGCCTCCCGGCGTCCCGGATGACCCGGAACCAGGATGACCCGGATGGCCACGAACACCGGGCACCATCAACAGTCAGAGAGAAGTCTGGAGAGATGGTGGGCTTGCCCACGGTGGGCTGAGCTCTGGCAGGATGCCCAGATGGACATGCCCAGGAGACAGGGGAAGCAGTGTGGGTACATCTCTGGAGGGCATGGGAGCCTCTGATCCAGATACGGGAGGTGTGGCACGACCTGAGATCGTGCAGGGGTGGGCGTGGGGACAGGGTTGGAAAGAGGACAGAGGAGACAAAGGAGGCCAGAACCTGGGGACCAGGAATCTTAACTGCAGGGAAAGGAACAGTTAGGAACGAAGGGCAGTCAAGGCGTGGATGGGGGTGGGGGGAGGGGAACTGCTGAGTCACTCTCTCCCTCAGTTTCTTTTTCTGTTAAATGGGTTCACAGTCTCTCTGTGTTGTGTTATGATGAGGATGGAGGAGGCATGGCAAGCCCTTCTCTGAGAGCCCGAGCTCAAGAAACATGAGCTGGCATCAGTCAAATGGGAGAATAGAGACAGAGCTCACAGTGCGGATATGGAAGGAGAGGCTTTCCGCAGACATGGCTCTCACAGCCTGTTGTGCTGGGCTGCCTGTGGCCACCTCTCTCTGTCCACACCGCTGGGAACCCCTCCAGTAGGAGCCAAGACTCGTTCCCTTTGCACCCAGAGCCCGGCACAGTGCAGGCCAGAGCGAGCATGGGGTGAGTGGTAGGGGAGTGAACGGAGGGCTGGCCTGGGCTGACCTCTGCAGAGGAGGAGGGGGAGCAGAGGAGCCGTTGAATTGGTCTCCTGAGAAGTCACTATTGGCTGTTGGGCCTTACAACGTTGACCTCGCATCGGCAGCTGCTCTGTGTGTCCCTGTCCTTCCACAGGTCACTACCCACAATCACCTGCCCACCAGCAGGTGCAAGGAAATGGGAGGCGGGGCGTATGAGGCTGCACCCCTCACTCAGTCTCCCAAGGGGCAGACCTGACGGCCGTTTCTGCGGCTCAGCTGGCAGGCAGCCGAGGCCTCTGCCTTCCTACTTGGTAAGGGCGCTTATCTCTGCCTCTGCCGGGATTTGGCACCGGGGCAGCCCAGCAGACGAACACTCCAAACAACAGCTGAGCTCATCTCCAGGAGCGCCTCTCACACACAGGGCCCCCTCAGTGGGGACACCAAGGACACTTCCCACAAAGCAGGTCTCTGGGGAAACTGCACCTTGATCACTCCCCCTGAGGCCTGAAGAGATTCCAGAGGGCTAATCTGATGTGGACTGGGGTGGAGAGGCCTTCAGGAACCCACTGCTCCAGAATCCTGACCTTGTACAACAACACCAGCCCTGAGGCCCCAAATTCCATCCTTGGGGTTTAATTCACTGGGGTGGGTGGTGAGTCCTCCCTTAAACTGAATATACCCCCAGGGTGGGATACACTCACAGTAGGGAAAAAAAAAAACAAAAACAAACAAACAAAAAAAAAACCCCACAGCTGCTCCCACAGACAGAGGGAGAACTGGGAATTGCCAGAGGGCGGGATGCAGAAAGGGAAGGAGTGGAAAAGTACCTTAGAGAACCTTCTCCTCCTTCCAGCTTTGGGTCCAGCCTGGATGTTTGGGCTGAGCTCCCACCTCTCTGTCCTTCCCTGTACATTCATTCACAGGGCGCTGACTCCGTGCCAGTTGCTGGGCCGGGTGCCAAGGACACGGATTCGGTCAATCAAGTTCCTTGAGGGGAGGGTGGGGTAAGACCCTCTCTCTCAATATTCGAGAACCTCAGAGCCTGGAAGAGAGTAAAGGGAAGCTCAGAGGCTCTCTTACCTTTCGCTCCTCCTGCCCTTGCCTTTCCAGTCCTATTTTCTGTCTCAGGGCAGAGGAGAGGCACCGGCTGATGGGAGAAGCAGAGCTCTGGGCAAGATGGTCTCTTCTACAGACAATGACGTCTTCCAGTGCAAGCACCTTAGCCCCAACCCCTAAGAGCAGAAAACTCCTCCCCCCGTCCCTGCCCCCAAGCGATTCCCAGGGATACTGTCCTTTCTCCTCACCTCCACACAGGAGAGGGGACAAGCCTTTGTTCCCCACCGGAGCCCCGTTCAGATTCCAGGTGAACCCTAAAAGGCACAAGTAATGCCCTTTACCTAGAGCAGTGGTTCTCAAAGTCTAGCAGGAGGATCCATCATATCAAATTACCTGGACACTCGTTAGAAAAGGAAATCTCAGGGATGCCTGGGTGGCTCAGTCGGTGAAGTGTCCAACTTCGGCTCAGGTCATGATCTCGCTGTTCCTGAGTTCAAGCCCTGCATCAGGCTCTGTGCTGAAAGCTCAGAGCCTGGACCCTGTTTCAGATTCTGCGTGTGTCTCTCTCTGCCCCTCCCCGCTTGCATGCCCTCTCTCTCTCTCAAAAATAAATAAACATTAAAAAAAAGAAAAGAAAAGAAAAGAAAACTCAGACCCCACTTTAGGTGCAAGGTTGCTCCAGCAATCCACCTTAACAAGCCCCTTAGGTGAGTCTGATGCCACCAGTTTGAGAATTACTGGCCCAGAGGACAGTTAGGCTGGAATTTACTGGGGGCTGGGTATGCGTTGGGGAGAGGGGAAAAGCAAATCACAGTGGCCCAGATGGAAAAGGAGGTGGGCTTCTGTGAGGGAAGGAGCAAGATCAGTTTCAGGGATCTGGTTCTCCCTCCAGCTGGGGATTCTTCTAGCAGGCAGGGGCGCAGGTGGGGAGCAGGTCCATGGTTTTCAAAAGCTTTTCAAAGGGGTCTGAAACCCCAACATATCAAGAGCCTTTCTTTGAAAAGCGGTTACCTTATTTAATACACAATCAACACATTGTTACTGAAAAAAGTCAAACCATACTAAAACATGGGGAGCACCAAAGACCCCTCCCCAGAAGCAGCCGTTGTTTTCTGTTTACCCTTTGGGAGCTCCCTGTACAGGTACGTTCATATGCCTAAGTACACAGTTGGGTGTTTTTATGTCAACAGGATAATGGTGGGTGTGTAATGCTTCAACTCCCCACCCCCTCCCGTTTCATAACACATCTTAGCCACCCCAGGTCTGGGCCTCTTGGCAACAGCATCTCCAGTGTGGTGGCTACTGGGGCAAGAGGAAAAATACACGTTCACACCACATCAGGCATCCCGCTTTTCCTGGGCCCTCCACGTCCCCCCAGTCATGCCTACCCCCCCGCCCCAGCATGCAAGGCATGTGCACGTGCACGTGTGTGCATACACGCACACACTGATACTGATCCAGTTTGAGGAAGCCCAGGGTGATAACCCCTGAACTCCCAAGCTTTAGGGTGCTGAGGAGTTGGGGCCTCCGTGGGCTCCGGGGAAGGCATTCTTCAGCCCTGAGAAGGCCCTCCCTGGAACCTGTGGGCACACAGGCATCGGAAGGCTGTGTCACCACTGAAAGAGGGGTGTTTGTACACACATTTATCCTGGGGCGGGAGTCCAAAGCTTTCCCCCCAGATTCCCCAAAGCCTCAGAAACCCTGAAAAGGATCAAAAATCACAACTGTAAGTTGGTTGTCTCTTAATGAGGAAGGACCTATTAGTAAAAATAATTCCTGCCTCTCTAGACTACTTTCTCTCTAAGTAGTGACTTAGAAGTAGTGACTGACCCCAGGGTCAGGTCTGGGAAAGCGGCAGCCTTCCCCTCTCTGCCAGCTTGGGCCTGGGCACAGGGAAGTGGCAAAGTGAGAGGGAGGAAAAGTTAAAGATGGGGGGGGTGAGTGGGGGAGCACCCCTCGTGTGCTGGGTTGAACAGTGAGTGTCCTCCCTGGAACCCCAGGATGTGGCTTTATGTGGTCCTAAATAGGGTCATTACGGATGCAGTTAAGTTGAGGTCACCCTGGAGTAGGGTGGGCCCTTAATCCAATAACTGGTGTCCTTACAGAAGAGGACGAACACAGGGGCCAAGGAGGGGAGGACACCAAGTGAGCATGGAGGTGGGGGATTGCATGATGTATCTACAAGCCAGGAACCCCCAGGAGCCAGGAGAGAGGTGTGGAACAACGTTTCCCTTGGACATCAACCCTGCCCACCCTTCATTTGGGACTCCCCGGCTTCCAGAACTGTGAGAGAGTACATCTCTGTTGTTTGTGGTGCTTTGTTCTGACGGCCTTGGGAAACTAATACAGCAAAGATAGAGGTGGCAGAAAGTAGAACTCAACAACGGCTTCGGGGAAGACCCTGAAGCTCCCTCCCCAGACTGTCCAGCTGTCAACAACTAGAAGCGCCCAGCGTCTTTGGGTCGACGAGTCTGCACCGTGTCCCACACCGGCTGGGGCTGTACTCCCTCAGGTGTGCAGGCAGTTCTCAGCCTGGAGAGACCTCCCCTCATAAACAGCCAAACCAAACACATGTTCCCCTCCAGGCCCCCGAGTCACCTGCCACTTGGCAATGAGAGGACGTCAGCCCAGTTCTTGGCTGGCGGCACTGACAGGCGCCCATCTGCTCCGGAAGCGCCAGCCTGGATAAACACAGCCGGGCTCTGCCTCCCACGGGTGGACCAGCCGGGCCAGGCCGGCAGTGCGGAAGCCCTGGGTCTCAGGCCCCAGGCCCCCGGGGTCACTTTCCACCCCTACCTGGCCAGGCTGGCTGCCCCCAGGAGCAACAGCATCCCTGGAAAATGGGAGGAAAAGACACACAGGAAAGGAAAGCTCATTGCAGGACTCAGCCCACCTCCCGGGTCACTTCCTCGAATCCCTCCCTGCTGGGCCCAGGGTCACTGCCCCCTCCCATCCGCCCTCCCCTCACTCACGCCCACATCAAGCCATCTGCCACCCTGGCCCCCCCTGGCAGGCACCACAGCCTTGTGACTCAGCGCCCAGCCCTGAGGCTGCTCTGTGGGTGGCCACTCCGGAACCTTGGTGGGGAGGGAGGTAACTGGGAAGGGGGCCTGTGCTACGGGTGGGGGTGGGGAGGGAGAAGACACGTGCAGACCCCAGGCGGCCCTTCCCAGAGCACCAAACCCTGACAGCACTGCCTTCATCCGGTTTTTAAAGCAGACCAACTCTCCAGCGGAGGTGTTGCCCAAAATGTAGCGGTCTCATTAGAAAGCACCTAATTCAGTTCCTGTTTTGCCTCCAGGGTCCACCGCCTGTTCTACTGGCCCTGACCCCAGGCCAGATTGGGACCCGTTTCTCTGGTGTATTCCCCCTTGACCCCTTCGTGGACCACTCCCAATCCCTTCCTGCTCCTGAACAGCGTATTGGTTCCCGCACACTCCTGAGTGGATACATTCCCAAGAAGGTATGAGACATTTCACGTCCGCTTCCTGCAGACTTTGAGCAAAAGGGTTTGACTTCAAGTGCTTATCCCAAAGGACTAGCAGTAATGGCGAGATTGCAGGTGTCCTTCTGGGGAAAGGAGCGAGTCAGGGTGGAGGATGTTACCCCTACAGTGTGGCAGGACAAGGGGCCGGCCCTCGGCCTGCACATCTTGGGAAGGTGGTTCCAAGTGTGGTTCTCAGTCAGGCTTGGCCCCTAGGACTCGGCTCTGGAGGCAAAACCCACGGGCTGGGCCTGTCCCATGGCCGGAAGGTTGTGATTTGAGGCCCGGCCCCACCCCCAGAGGGTCAGGATTGGGCTGGAGAAGCGAGGCCCAGAAGGCCTGTGGGAGTCTGTTTGGGGCACTGCTCTGCTCACTCGGCCGAGCCCCTTCCAAGGGTCCGGCTTCCTCCAAGGCCCTTGTAAGCCGCGTGGAGATTTGCCGCCTCACCTCAAAGCTTGAAGGGAAGTCCTCGGGGTTTGGCCCCGGTTCTCTCCCTCACCTAGCAGCTCCTGGGGTCCACCTCGGGATTGTCCTGCAGAGCCAGGCACTGGGGCTCCCTCTTCTTCCAAGCCCCGTTCCCTCTGAAACAAGCCGATAGCCCCCTTCGTTTCAGAGTGGCAGTTCTCCTGCTTATAACTGCAAGGAAACAGATCATCCCAGCAAAAGCAGAGAAGGCTGGGAAGTTCCAAGAAACTTCAAGATCGTAGCAGGAAGAGTCTGCATGGGTTTGATCCTGGCTCTGCAGCAAGACTCCTTCTCTGCCTCAGTTTCCTCGACTCCAAGCAGGCCTAACAAGAGTACCTGCCCCAAAGGCTGTTGAGAAGGTGAGATGAGGCAGAGAAGCGTGCAAACGCAGTCTGTCTGCTTCCTCCCTTCGTGGAAGTGCTCGTGGCCTCGTAACAGTAATAATGTATAATAGTCACGTTCCTCTTCTTTCTGCGTCGACACAGGGTGTATCAGACACTGTCTGCGGGTTCAGCCCACACCACCTCCCTTACGTCTGAGTTCCTTTACCCCTGTCTTTCTTCCCACACTCTTTTCCAAGAGACAGTTCAACACCCCCAGAGATGCCTCTCCCCTTCCCCTGGGCATTGGGATATTTTCCAGGCCAACCCTCCCTCCCCCTCGGGACAGTCTTGCAGGCCCATGTGCTGCTTCCCAGAGCAGGAAGGTGGGCAGAAAATGGCCCCAGCTGGAAAATCAGAGGCTGTGTTTCTTTGCAACTTCTTTAGAATAATAGACTCGGAGACGAAACCAGAAAGCTCCATTCAGAGGGGTTCTCTGTTTGCCTGGGTAATCCCAGCCTGCCTCATTTCACAGCTGCGGAGGCTGTGATTTTCCCGAGGCCACACAGCAAGTGAGCAGAGAGATTCCATCGACACTGAGCACCCGCAGTGTGCCAGGTACTGCATCCATCCACTTAGTAAACACTCAGGGCAGCCCCACAGTGCTCCAGGCACTGGTTGGAGCACTGGGGACGTACAGGCAGGAAATGGCATTGAAATTCTATGGAGAAAGATCAGGCCCCAAACAAGTCAAAAAGATCACTCCAGACACTGATAGATACTACACGAAAATAAATCTGGGTATGGGATGGAGCGGTGTGTAGATTTAGGGGAGGGGTGCCTCTTTACCTAGAATAGCAGAAAAGTGACACCAGGCAGAGAACTAAACTTTAAGACACGAGTATGCAAAGAGCTAAAGGGGTGTCCAGTTAGAGAGAACAGTATATGCAAATGCCCTGGGGCAGAAAATATCCTTGGGGTCTTCAAGGAACAGGAAGAAGGCCAGTGTGGCTGGAGCAGGGAGAGTGAGGGGCAGTGGGAGAGGCAAGGAAAAGAGAGAGGCAAGGGCTAGGTCATGCTGGGCCTCAGGGCCATGGTAACATGTCTGGACTGTATTCTAATGGCAAGAGGAAGCCACAGGAAGGTTTTTAAGCACAGCAAAAACTGTTACGACATTGTTTAGAAAGATCACTCAGGCAGCTGTGTGAAGGACGGATGGAAGCAGTGTGAGCAGCTGAGGAAGCTCCGGAAGCCTGGATCACCACGCCAGCTGTGGGGATGGGGGCAAGTAGAAGACAAATGCCTTGATACTAACCTGTCGGAAGCACTGAGCTCGAGGCCTGGCATCCACCACGTGACAGTCAACATAGGGTTGGGAGCCTGAGAAGTGGGTGCTGGCGGCCAGGTGAGTGGCCAGGGTCAGGAGACAAGGTGGGCTCAATGCCACAGGAGACCAGCAGCCATGGGGTGGCAGTGGCCAAGGGCAAACTTTGGGGATCCCACATCCTTCTTTCGGTTCCCTCACGTGTATAATGTCCTTCTATTCTCAAAAGATCGTTAGCAGAACCACTATCTGTGCCATATAAGTGTTCCAGAAATAAAAACCTGAGAGTAATTAGAGTAAAAATAGCTTAGGGGCACCTGGGTGGCTCAGTCGGTTCAGCATCTGACTTCCACTCGGGTCACGATCTCGCGGTCCGTGAGTTCGAGCCCCGCGTCAGGCTCTGTGCTGACAGCTCAGAGCCTGGAGCCTGTTTCCGATTCTGTGTCTCCCTCTCTCTGCCCCTCCCCCGTTCATGCTCTGTCTCTCTCTGTCCCAAAAATAAATAAACGTTGAAAAAAAAAAATTAAAAAAATAAATAAATAAAGTTTATTGCTAGAGAGGCGCCCAGGTGGCTCAGTCGGTTGAGGGTCCGACTTCGGCTCAGGTCATGGTCTCGCGGTCTGTGAGGTCTGTGAGTTCGAGCTCCCCGTCGGGCTCTGTGCTGACAGCTCAGAGCCTAGAGCCCGCTTCAGATTCTGTGTCTCCTCCTCTCTCTGCCCCTCCCATGCTCATGTTCCGTCTCTCTCTGTCTCTTAATAATAAATAAATGTTAAAAAAATTTTTTTTAAGTTAGAACAAAAATAGCTTATATTCATTTTTATATTTCAAAATTTTGTTTCACTTACACATGCACATGACAAAAATTTCAGAGCACAAGAGCACACAGCAAGGAATAACTCCTCCTCCATCCCATTCCATCCCTAGAAAATATATTCTGTTATCTGTTCATTTTTAATTTGTCTAGAAATGTTGTCAGCATATACAGACATATATTCCATATCCTATTTTTAAACATGGAAATCGGATGGTATACAATTTTGTACCTTTTCATCAAACAATATTTCACAAAGATCATTTAATAGAAGTCCATCCATGAATACTGTTTCATGCTTTCTTACTGGCTGCATAGTATAGCATTGCACAGCTAGATCCTATAGAAAAATAAGTATTCAGGGGCGCCTGGGTGGCTCAGTCAATTGAGTGTCTGAATTTGGCTCAGGTCATGATCTCACAGTTCATGAGTTTTGAGCCCCACATCGGGCTGTCTGTCAGCACAGAGCCCGCTTCAGATCCTCTGTTCCCCCTCTGCCTCTCCCCTGCTGGTGCACGCTCTCTCTCTCCCTCTCTCTCTCTCGAAAACAAATAAACATTTACAAAAAGAAAGAAAAATAGATGTTTAGATTATCTCCAAGTTTGGGCTAATATAAACATGTCACAACAAACGCTTTCATATATAGGTCTTTGGTATTTCCATCAGATAAAATCCTAGAAATTTCTAGCTCAAAAGACAGATACATATTTTTTTTTTATTTTTTTTTTCTGTTTAGAATAATATTGACAACTTGTTTTTTGGAGCAGTTGAACCAATTCACTCCCCAGTCACACCCCTAGCTGACCCTGATAGCACCCTCTTCACAATGTCAACACAAGGCATTGTCCAAATGATTCTTCACCAATTTCATGACACCTGACAATTTGTACGCGTTAAGTGTAAGCCCACCTTCACTGGCGTAATGGATGTTTTCACTTGCATTCTGTCGATCAGAGAGCTCAGTTCACTGGCCTCAGGACAAAGCCAGTGTTCTTGTACTGCTTTGAACCACAGAGAGGCCAGAGACCGTAGCCAGGAATAGTATAGGCAGAGCCAGCAGCGAGGAAGCAGGGGCCAGGTAAAGCTGTTGTTGCCTCCACAGACACTCAGGCTCTGGCAATCAAGATCGGGGAAGGAAACACACAAGTCAGAAGCCAAGAGACCAGTCAATGGTCAGGTCTATAAACCCACGGCTTCTTCTGCACTCCTGCCTGGGCCAGCCTGAGGCCCGGATGTGGGTGTCACTGAGCCATATTAGGGCCATGGGAAGTAGGTCACTTGCTGGAGGAGTAGGGAATTTAGGAGCAGAGATAAGAGTGGATGTTGACATGTGGGACTAAAGTGCCAAGTTTCCTTTGTTCCCACTATGAACAGATTGGTGGCTGTAAAGCAGGAAAATGCAGGCTCCATTAAAATTGAGAGAGAGAGAGAGAGAAAGAGAGAGAGAGAGAGAGAGTGTGCTCTTTGTCAATAAACCGCAGTAGCCAAATGAACCTAAGTTTAGCATCTCTCAGCCTGTTTAGGAGCCTCTTGACTGCCAACTCTTCTAATGGGCTCCACTTCCGTGAACTCAAAGGTAATGGAACCAGCTTCAGCAAAAACAATGCACTAAATAAAGAAATGCAATCAGAGCTGCTGACCTTCAACAGAAAACTCTTTTGGCAGGTCTTAGACTTGAAATGAGGAATGGATGTTTGGAGAGGGCATGTGTGTGTACACGCTTACACGTGTGTGTGAAGATTAAGCATTTCAGGTGTGGTTGAAAACGAGGAGAAAGTTCTACCATATTCCTAACACTTGCCTATGGAAAAAAAAAGTTTTTAAGAAAAAAGAGTAAGGAGGGCAAGGAAAACTGACTGCTGTGAAATGGACATTAGGGCCCATCGGGATGTAGGGGGTATTTATTATTCATAGATAGACTCCCCAAGGGGGTGGGTTTTCAAAGTCCTCTCCCAGGCTCACGGCACATGCCTGCACAGGCATATGAAAAGCTCCCTCCGGAATGCTCCAAGGTGCTTGCTTATGCCAGGCATGAGTTTCCCCAGAGCAGGCCCATACTAGAAGTTTGTGTCTAGAAAGAGCTTGAGCACTGATGGTCAGAATCAGACAATCATGAAGGCCTCTGAGAAGGTCCCAGGGCCCGGAGAAGCCCAGAGTGCAATCTGTGCTCAGCACCGACCATCTGAGATACCGGGGTTGCCAGTTTTTCACCTTTCTGGATGAAGATGGTCTCTATGTCTCCAACCTTCTGATAGTCTGTCTTTCAGGTCACCTACCCATCCACTCTACTGTCTCAGGCAACAAGCAAATGAACCATTTTTGATCCTACAAATCTGAAACCCTTGTAGGTACCGTGGGGGATACAGAAGTAGGGCACCAAGGTGGTGGGGTGTTGGCAGTGGGGCCTCTTACACAGGTGCTGGGGAGGAAAAGTAGGTACAGTTACTTTAGAAAATAATTTGGAACTACCTTGTATGGTTGAACTCGCACACACCAATAACCTAGCGATGAATTCCTCTCCTAGGTATGTACCCTGAGAACTCTTGCACCTGTGTGAAAGACATGTGCAAAGATGTTCAAAGAGGCATTGTTTAGGGGCGCCTGGGTGGCTCAGACGGTTAAGGGTCCGACCACGGCTCAGGTCATGAACTCACAGTTTGTGGGTTCGAGCCCTGTGTTGGGCTCCGTGTTGACAGCTCAGAGCCTGGAGCCTGCTTCGGATTCTGTGTCTCCCTCTCTCTCTCTCTGCCCCTCCCTGACTTGTGCTTTGTCTCTCTCTGTCTCTCAAAAATAAATAAACGTTAAAAAAGTTAAAAAAAAAAAAAAAGAGGCATTGTTTTAATAGTAAACTTATGAAAAAGCCAGATATCCATTTCCAGGAGAAGGAAAAAATTTGTGAATTATGGTCCACTCCCACAATGTACTATTACACAGCAGTGAAAAGAAATGAGCTATAGTTACGTGCAAGAAGATGGATGAATCTTAGAAAGAAATGGTGTGTAAAAAAAGCGAGTTGCAGAAGACTACGTACACTAAACCATTTCTTCTAAAGTAGAAAATTAATCAAAGCTAAATAACTTTCCTAAGGAGATCATACAAATGTGTCTTAAAATTGTTTTTAGAGCAAGAGAATACTAAGCATAAAATTTAGGATAGTTGTTACCCCTGGGGGCAGACAGGTTACAGGTGGGGAGCAGCCCACAGCCAGGGTCACATCTCAGTCATGTTCTAGTTCTTAGACCACACAGCAGGTTGCAAGTGCTCATTTTATTATCATGCTTTATTTGTTACATATGTTCTTTTAAAAAAATTGTTTTTTATTTGAAAGAGAGATTGTGCATGTGATGGGAGGAGAGGGGCAGAGGGAGATAGAAAGAGAATCTTAAGCAGACTCCACACTCAGCACAGAGCCCTACCTGGGGCTCCGTCCCCCAACCCAGGGGTCATGACCTGAGCCGAAACCAAGAGTTGGACTCTCGACCAACTGCGCCATCCAGGCACCCTGCATAGTCCTTTTTTATCAAAAATACACAATAAACATTTTTAAAGAAAGAAATAACACCTGCTCTGAAGGAGATTACCATCTACATGAGAAGACAGACGCATAGACCCCAAAAAAGGCATTTTGTATGTGATAGTATCAGGCCTTATGAACGACTGTACTTGTTTGGACTTTTGGTTGCAAGGGCCAGAAACCAAATTCAACCCAGTTCAAGCAAAAGTAAGTAGTAAGTAAATAATAAGCAAATAAGTAAATCCAGCTCGTTAAATGAGGTGGGGCCAGTTCCAGGAACTCTAAAAATAATGAGCAACTCATATCTTCACTCTCTCTGCTTCTCTCTGTGTGTTGGCCTCATTTTCTCCCACTATAGACAGGTAGCTTCCATCTTGTAAGGGGAGAAGGGAGGCACGTAGATAATACCAGCATGGCTTGCATCATGCCAGTTTAGCAAACCCAAAGGAAAGAGAGACGCTTTTCTCCCCATGTTCCTTGTACAAAAATCCCAGGCAAGGATTCTGATTGGCCTGGTTTGGGTCACATGTCCATCCCTGGGCCAATCTCCATGGCCAGGAGAAAGGCCATTATGTGTGTAGAGGCCTACGCATCTAATCTCAGGGAGTGGTGGAGGGGTGGCTCCTTAGAGAAGAGGGAGTGCTGTCATCAGAGGAAGGAGCAGAAAAGATGACAGACAGACAAACACCACAGATGTCCAGTCCCAGGGCTCGGACAGCAAGGAGAATAGGAGCTCAGGAAGTGGAGACAGCAGTGAGGCTCTTTGGAAGAGAAGGTCCTAATGGTGGAGGCTGAAGAAGGAGGAGAACTGGAGACCTTGGGTCAGGAGGCAAGGAAGCTCCTGCCAGACCCAGGAGACAGACTGTGTAATGAAGGAATGGCTCCAGGTCACCCTGGGGGAGCCATTTTAATTGTTCTGTGACTGGTCAGCCCCAGGGTGTAAAAACAAACCCTAATGGGAGGGATTCCCTGGAAATGGAGAATAGGTACGCAGAAAGCAGAACACAGGATGTTGCAGAAGCCCAGCGGACGCCCCCACACAGGCCTCAGGCTGACTCAAGCGGACGTCTGGGGCCGTGGAGGGGCAGGCTGGGAAGAGAACACAGCTCTGGGCCAGGAACTCTTCCTTCTAGAAGGAGTTGCCTAGAAGGATCGTTTCCAGCCAGCTGATCTGGCTTACCACCCCCAGACCATAGCCCTCAGCTAGTTAATGTGCCAGAGAGGCAGCTCTCAATATGGGGACCAGTGCCCAGAAGGCCCTGGGGACCATTTTAATGACCTAAGGAGAGGCAGGGACCACTAGACCCAAGAGTTCCTGCTTTAGAGAGGAGGTGGAGTGAGGTACCAAATTACATCAAATCAACAACGCCACACGTCCATTATGAGTCCAGGGCCATAGAGTTTGTCCGGGATTCGAATCCCCATTCTTCCACTTGACAAGGAAGTGACCTGAACAACTTGCTTTGGAGTCTGAGTCTCAAATAGGTAAAATGCCCAAAATACAGTAGTTGTTTATACCTCCCTGAGGAGATTGTGAAGCTCAGATGAGAAACCCCTGGCATGAGGGGTTTATGCCTGGCATGAGGGTCTCCATCAGTGTTTGCCATAGGTACAGCCATGACTTAATAACTTAAGAGATGAGAGTTGTGAGCCCTTGGACAGTACAGACAGCCATTCAGAGACCGAATGACCACTTGTGGAGGACACTGTAGAGGACACTGTGTGTCACATTTGAAGTACTTTCCCAGCTCAGGGCCTTTGCACTTGCTGTATCCTACACTTGAATATGCTTCCCTTGGACTCTGCATGGCTGGCTCCCCATCACCTAGGCTTAGGATAAATGTCACCTCTTCAGAGAAGCCTTCTCTGATCGCCCTATCTAAAAAAGCCCTCTGTGCTATTACTCTCTTTGATGGTCTTCCTACCATTATTACCCTCTGATTTTAATTTATATATTTTACTTGCTTATTATCTAATTCCCCTCCAGAATATAACTTCACCAAGGACAGACACTTGTTTCACCCCATGTCTCTAGTTTAGCATGGCAGATGACAGGGGCGTAAATATTTACAAAATGAATAAATGAAGAATCCCCTGGTAACACTCAGACCCTGCATTTCAACCGAGGCTCAGAGAGGTTCACGCACATCTCCGTGGACTTATTTACATCTGGCCTCCCAAGGTTCCCGACTGTGAGGTCCTGGTTCGAGTCAAGCAATGGAGACACCAGAGCTGGGCTCCTACCTCCTGGACCCCCATACCAACCTGGCCCTCCCTGGAGTTCATGTGGTACATCCAGAACCTCTGTGCGGGGTTTAGGCTAGCCAGCTGGGGCTTAGCTGGAAAATCCATTCATGCACATTTTGCAAAGTGCCTCAGTATCTGCCCTTGGGGAGTGTCCTAGGCTGATCTGGGGAGACAAGGCCTGTTGGATATCCTCCTTGGCCACTGTCCTGAAGCTGTCTGCGTAGCACCTACTGGGTGGTATTATGTCTAAATGTCTAACTCTGAATGACAATTTACGGTTTGACACTGATAAATGTCACTGTGGTGCAGACCTGACACTCCAGTTTGCTAATCGGCTTGACCTTATTTCCCTGCAAGCCACTGTTGTTGTTGTCGTTTACGTTTATTTATTTTGAGGGAGAAAGAGAAAGAGAGCATGAACACGAGAGGGGCAGAAAGAGAGGGAGAGAGAGAGAGAGTCCCAAGAAGGCTCTGTGCTGGCAGCGGGGCTTGATCTCATGACCCGGAGATCATGACCTGAGCCAAAATCAAGAGTCAGACACTCAACCTACCAGGCACCCCAAAGCCACTGCTCTTTAAGGCATAGTCCATGGGCCATCTACAATAAATCCTGAGATGTTTGTAGAAAACAAAACAAAACAAAACAAAACAAAACAAAACAAAACACACAGATTCTTGACCAGTCTGGACCTGCTAGATCAGAATCTCTGCAGTGGGTTTAAAAGCTGCATTTTTCTCAAGATTAAATAACTGGGCAAGATCATGCAACTGGCAAGTGGTAGAGGAGGATTCACGCTCAAACAGTTGGGCTCTAGAGCCCGTGCTCCTAACTTTTGCCCAGTGGTGGTTCTCCACTCCCTGCAGCCACCTGCCCCACCAGGGACTCCACAACAAGTGTGTCCCTAACTCTCACCCGCACCCTTCCCCTTCCAACAAGCAGGTCCAGTCCCCCTGCTCATGGCCACCTTCCCTCTCTGGTTGCATGCAGTGAAACCTATTGGGAGTCTGTGGGTCTGTCTGTTTCCCCTGTAGACTCAGAGGGCACTACGGGTCACTTCTGCGTCCCTGGAAGCCAGGACAGGGCCTGGTACGGACCAACTCCGGGGTCTGTGGGTGGCTAGAAGGATATAGTCACCCAACCAGTATTCTTCTATCTACCATGTGCCAGGCCCTTTTTAGGCGCTTAGGATTCAGCAGTATAAAACCAAATACAAATCTCTTTCCCTCAAGGAGCTTACATGCTATGGGTGAAATGTACCTGGGAAATGACACTGGCTTCTGCAAAGCCTGCTGAGAAGTAAACGAAATGAACTGTAGGGGCGCCTGGGTGGCTTAGTAAATTAAGTGTCCAACTTCAGCTCAGGTCATGATATCACGGTCAGTGAGTTTGAGCCTCACGTTGGGCTCTGTGCTGACAGCTCGGAGCCTGGAGCCTGCGTTGGATTCTGTGTCTCCCTCTCTCTCTGCCCCTCCTCCACTCAAGCTCTGTGTCTCTCCCTCTCTCTCTCTCAAAAATGAATAAATGTTAAAAAAAATTTTTTTTTAATGAACTGTAAGTGTGGAGAGAAAGGTAGAGCTCTGTGGGCTGAAGAAATCCAGGAGGACTTCTTGCAAGAGGCTTCACTGGCACCACTTTCCTTGCTGTTGAAATCACCTAAGACAAGCTCTCTTGAAGACTTTGGTTTTCTCCCTAGACCCTCACTCCCAGGGGCCAATGCTAAAGCCCAGGTATATCAGGCACTGTTCCTATAGTTCACAGCACCTTGCCCAGGGTCTGCAGGAAAGGTGTAGCATACACGGGTAGAGGGGCAGAGGGACAGTTGTCAGTGATAATGTTACTTCAAGTTAAATCATTTTTGGAATCCAAACCTGACCTGCTCCTCTTGGGTCGTTTTAGGATTAAATGCCTAACTCAGGCAAAGGAGGAGAGTCAATTAATGGAAAGCATATTGTTGCTGTCTTGGGTAGAAACTAGTCTCTAATAGTCTCAGGTCATCTCTTACCTTAGTAGTCAAGAGAGAGAGGTAGGAGATAATCTGGGAGCCTCCCGGATTATGCGGGACCTTGCAAACCACATAGTGAGAAGACTGGATTTAATTGTGAGATGGAAAGCATTGGAGGGTTTTAAGCAGGGCGACGGCGAAAGATCACTAGCTGCTGTGAGAATGGACTGTAGGGAGGATAGAGCAGAAGCAGAGATCAGTTAGAAGGTCAGGCCCAGATGGGATACGGTGGTAGCTTGGACCAACAGCGGGAGAGGAAGCTGAGAGAAGCGGACAGACACGACTTTTGGATGCACTGGATATGTCAGGGGTGGGACACAAGGGAAGGAGGAATCAAGGAAGTCCCTCGGGTTTGGGTAGATAAAGGCAGGTGCCATGTTCTGAGATAGGGAAGTTAGAGGAAGAGCGGGTTTAGGGGACAAAATCAAGAGTCCCGTTGTGCTCACGTGGGTGGTGGTAAGCTGAATAATGCCCCTCTAAAGATGGAGCCTGGAAACATGGAATTAATGGCAAAAGGAATTTTGCAGATATGATTAAGTCAAGAATTTTGAGATGAGATGAGGAGATTATCCTAAATCCAATGCCAACACAAGGAGCCTTATAAGTGAAAGAGGGAGGCCAGAGTCAGAGCTATTCAGTGGAAGAAGGACTCAGCCCCCCATTGCTGGCTTTGAAGATGGAGGAAGGAAGCCATGAATCAAGGAAGGCAGACAGACTCTAGGAGCTGGAGAAGGTGAGGAAATGGCTTCTCCCCTAGAGCTTCCAGAAGGAACATAGTCCTGCTGACAATTTACTTTTAGCCCAGTAAGACAAAACCCATTTTGAACTTCCAGACAAGTTCTGTTCTGCCTCTCTCTCTTGCCCACGGATCTCCAGCCATAGCAGCAACAGTGAATACTCACTCAAACAGGCCGCATCAGTCCTGGCCTTCGGACCTGGAGTGTTCACGCCCTGATTCATGCATGGCCAGCTCATTTGATCATTCCATCATCAGCTCAAATGATGGCTCCTCAGAAAGGTCCGTTTGGCTTCTGCTTTGATTGCTCTCCCTTCTCCCTAACCCCTGCCACAGAGGCTGGCTCTGCTGAGTTTGTGTATCGCCTATATTCCCTACTACAGGAAGGTCCATGACAGCAGGGAACTCATTTATCTTGTTTACTAATGAATTCCTAGTACCTGAGCCAGTGCCTAGAATATGGTAGGTGCTCAATAAATTAAGCAAAAACAAATGTGATTTAGTGGCACCTGGGTGGCTCAGTCAGTTAAGCATCTGACTCTTGGTTTCAGCTCAGGTCATGATCTCACAGTTCGTGAGATCCAGCCCTGCATTGGGCTCTGCGGTGACTGTGTGGAGCCCTCTCTCTCTCTACCTCTCCCCTCCCTCTCTCTCTCAAAATAAATAGATAAACTTTTTTTTTTTTTTTTAAGTGATTTAAAGAAGAAGAAGGGGCACCTGGCTGGTTCAGTAGGTAGAACATGTAACTCTTAACCTTGGGATTGTGAGTTAGAGTCCCATGTTGGGTGTAGAGATTACATATAAATAAAATCTTTAAAAAAAATAAAAATGAAGAAGGAGGAGGTAGAGGAGAAGAGAGAGAGGGGGGAGGAAGGGGAGAAGGGGAAGGGGGAGAAGAGGAGGAGGAGTAGGAAAGACAGTCCTTGGTTTATGTCTCCAGAAATCTAGAATCTGAATGCTTTCAATCAGCTCCCCTTGAATTCCCTGAGCCTACTCTGTGCTGCTGTTTCTGGGAAAGATGAGCAGAAGCCGGCCTCGCTACTTCCAGGAGCTCACAGCCCAGGAGGAACACATCACAAGAAAAGGAAGACTGAGAACTCAGATCCAAGACCCTTCTGGCAAGTGCTGCAGAGCAGAGGAGCTCAGGCCCTGGGAGCCCAGAGAGGGCTGACTCCGCCTGGGAAGAAAGGAGGAGATGCTATTTGAGGAGGCTTGAGGCCCGCGGGCTGGGAGGAAGGTCCAGAGAAAGCTCTCTTAGCTCCTTCCGAAATACTTGGTAATTTAAGAAAATTCTGAGGAATACAAACAGCCTAAGATCCAACTTTTGCCCTAAGTAGTTTGCAACCTGGCTGTGGAGCCAGGGCAACAGAAGCGTCCCAGCAGAGCATAGGGAGGGAGGAGGTGCAGGGGACTTGAGAGCTCAGGTTTGGGCTCGGGCATGTCTACGTGACATCCTTTCCCACTTCGTCTCTGACTGCTGTGCCTCTGTTTCTTATGAGAATTTTACCTCCTTCACTGGGTTCTTGTAAGACTTGGAGGAAGATAATAAATGTAAAGTGCCCAGCACAGAGCCCTGCACTTCGAAAGTACTCAATAAAAGGCAATCACTGTTATTAAAAGTACATGGGACACTGTGTGGGACTCTCTTCATGTTTTTGAGATTCAGGGGTAAGAGAGGAGGGCTAGGGCAGCCGAGAGATGAATGTCTGGGTTTCAGGTACTGTGCTGGCCTTCGTATCTCGAGGTGGGGACCACTCTGAGAGACTGAGGCAAAGGGTCTGTGACAGGATCCAGAACCCTGTGCCCCCCCACCCATCATTGACGCTTAGGCTGCTTGAGGCTGGGGACCCTTGCCCTCCCTCAATGTGGCCGCGCTCAGCAGGCCAGACGCTTCTGGTTTTGCCCTTCAAAGCAGCAGCAATTGGATGCCTTTCTCTTGGATGTCGATACCTTAACTCTGCCTTTCAAAGTGCAGTCATGGGAGAAACACCTGATTCACAGTTCCCTGGGCGCTGTGTAAAACGCTCGCTGTGGGATCTGAGCCTCAGGAGACCCGAATAAGAATCTTCAAGGATGAGCCCCAGAAATCTGCACAGAACTGGGTTCCTGAAAACACTGGCTCACCCTGCCCTCTGCTTGGGGTGCCTGTCCCCCGTAATTCCTCCTCCTGGCCTCCTTGGTCTTCCAAGGCCTAAACGCCACCTGTCCTGTGCCACTCACACACATCCAAGGTTGAGCCCAGTCCTCCGGCCAGTGCCCACGCTCACCTGTGACTGTTGCAGGGTGCGGGTACATCATCCCCTGGCCCAAACTCCCTCCCCCCCGCCACATGGGCTCCTTCACCCCCCTCATTTCTGCTCCCTGCAAGCGGTGAGCACTCAGCAGGGCCTTCATGAATCTTCCAGGTGTCAACCGGGGGTTAATCTTTCTCCCTTCCCCCCATACCTCAGCACATGAAAAATTTTAGAAGGTAGGTTTACATCCCAACAGCGGCCTTGCACACTAGCCACAGGAAGGCTCACTTCCTTCTCAGGGTTCCTAGCAACTAAGGCTGGGCTATTCTCTTATAATCAAGATTAACAACTTCCTAGCAAAACCAGGTTTTTACGTGCTGATCAAGTCTCGCTTAATGACGGGAGATTACCTGTCTTCCCCTTTCTAGCCCCTGAGGTGTGGCCGCACGGAGGAAGCCAAAGGGAACAGGCACCTGGAACCAAGATCAACGACCACTGGCTACACGTTGTCATTATGTTTAAGCTACAACCAATGGCTTCCCATCTGGCTTAGTCAAGTCTTTATATGCCTGTAGGGCTCTAGGTGATCTCCGTCCCCACCACCATCCTCTGATCCTTTGCTTCTTATTTCTCGGACAGGATCTCCTGCAACTTGTCTAGACCAGCATTTCTCATAGTTGGCACTAGCGATGTTGGGGTTGGATAATTCTTGGCGGGGGGGGGGGGGGGGGGGAGGGGGCGGGGCGGCAGGGGAGGCTGTCGCCTGCATTGTAGGATGCCGGACAGCATCTGGGGACACTAGTAGTGCCCAAACACAAGCTGTGACAATAAATAACATCTTCAGAACTGCCAATTGTCCCCTGGGGGCAACTTGGGGGGGCAAAAATCCCCCACCCCCTTGAGGCCCACTGGTCTCAATTATTGCATTCCAGTCCCATAACCCTCCTTGCTGTTCTCCTGGGTCCCAGCTCAAGGTCTTTGAATTTGCTCTTCTCTGCCTGGATAGTTTCAGGGCTCTCTCTTGCACTTCCCGATCTTGACTCAAAATTTATCTGCTCATCTGAGATCTTCTCTATCTAAAATTGCAACCATCCCAATAAACCCTAAAGCCCTTCTTTGCTAAATTTTTTCCATGGCATTTATCACTATCCCACATACCATAGGTCTTACTTATTTTGCTTAATTATCTACCACCGACCTCCAGGAGAATGCAGCCCTCAGATTATGAGATTTCCTTTGTTTGCTGTTGTGTTTGGGTCTTCTCTGGCCACTGTTGTATCCTTGGTGTTAGGGCTGTGACTGTCACATAGCAAGCACCCACTAAAATAGCCATTGCATGAATGAATGAATTGGACAGCTCTGATTCCTTCCTGTCCCAGAAGCTCCTAGGTCAAGAGACAGGACAAACCCGGGTCACTTGTCCAGCTCTCTCACCATCTAACCCCCGGGGCCAATGTTAGGATGGGGGTGGACTCTGCGCTGGGCCTGTTAACATTTTACCTTCTCCCACATCAGCGTTTCCTTTAACTGCCCTACTTCTGAAGATACAGAAGATCACAGGGGACAAGGGCTTTCAGAGCTGGCTGTTAACAAGCAGACATTCCCTTTTCTTTTCTCACTTCCGTTTTTATGGCTGTATATGTCACAGGAATGCATGTGCAGCCTCACAGTACCCCTGCCCTTGGGCCCAAGCCATACCATATATAGATAAATATTTACGGTACATACATAGGATACACATACACACACGTTATCCAAGTAATAATAACAGCCAACCTTTTCTGAGTGCTTCCTGAATGCCAGGCATCATGCCAGGCATATGCATCTCCTTGTTTAACCCTCTAAACATCTCTGTGAGTCGGTTTTGTGATTCTTGTCATCCTGCTTTTACAGGTGAACCGAACCGAGTATGAAGCCAAACGAGACGGTCTGACTCCAGTGTCCCCTCATTTCTAACCGCTACGACAACTGCCTCTCTCAAAAGATGCGCTCATTGTCAGAAAGGCAGACAGTAAGCAGGGAGAGTCCGCTGCGTTCCCCAGAAGGAACTGCTCTTAGCTGATAACTTCTTGTTAGCTGATAATCTTTTGTACCAGCACAATGCACAGAAGAATATAAAAAGGTCTATAGTATATAAACACACACACCAGTCTCGGTAGGTGGGTTTTTCCTTTTCCTACAGTATTAGTGCCAGGCTTTTTGTTCCACTTAGTTTTTTTACTCTCTAATAAAACATTTCAGACCAGACCTTTATTTTTTTTCACTTATTTATTTATGAGGGGGAGAGAGAGAGAGGGAGACCACAGCGGGGGGAGGGCAGAGAGAGAAGGAGACACAGAATCCGAAGCAGGCTCCAGGCCCTGAGCTGTCACACAGAGCCCGACACAGGGCTCCAACTCACGGACCGTGAGATCGTGACCCGAGCCGAAGTCGGATGCTTAATCGACCGAGCCCGAGTCTGATCTGGGACCAGATCTTTAAACCTCTCCTCTCATGAGCTTTAGGCTGATGTGCTAGCTGCTAGGCTAAGGATGAAGTGATGTAGTGAAGCCAACTCAAAGACGAAGGAAGAGGTGGTATATTAATAAGTGCTCGCCGGACAGCATCTATAGGGGTTTGGACTCTTAACTAGTTTCAGAGATGCCTTTAGAAACGGTTTGGTTGTTATTGCTCTTGCTCTCAGCTTAAGTGGCTCAGGGTACCACCACATTTGCCGAGGAATGACGAGGCTTCCCTGCCTGGACCAGAGGTTCTCAAAGACCAGCTCTCCTAAGCAGCCCCAGGTAACCCCCTGGGGTCGGGGCTAAAGGGTGCCAAGGGTTTCTTCCATCCTTCGGACCCTTAAGGATTAGAAGCATGACTCACTGCTCCGCTGCCAGGCATAGCTACTGTGCTTGCTAGGTGCCAAACACATGGCTGTTAGTTCATTTAATCTGCACGATCCTATTGGGTAGGTCTCGCCACCGCCATCTTAAAGATGAGAAACTAACGCTCAGAGAAGCTAATAATTCACCCAGGAACACACAGCTAGTAGGATGCAGTACTGTGTCTGTACTGCAGACACAGGCCTCAAAGAATCACAGCAGAACGCTGGAGTTGTTTGAAATCTCTGAACTCCAGCCCCGGTTCCTTAATGAAGGAATGAAGCACACAGCCCGGGGCCCTGACAAGGCTGGCTGCAGGCTCCACAGCCAGTATAAGGAATTGGCTAAGGTTTCCGTTTTCCAAACTACATTTGCTGTAAAAACCCTCCAGGGAAGTTGGTGGAATTGAATGAAAGAATCAGTTCTGCATCCTGGTGGCCCACAGGCACTGGAATAACTGACTTCCTAAAGAGGATTTGCCCAAAGCTAAACAGAATTACCTTCCTGTCAATATGAATCAAGGGTGGGGGGTGGGGGTGGGGATCCTAATCTGTAACTTCCCCCAAAGAGAAAAGCCCTGCACCTGCCAAGGAGGGTCAGCTGATAGAGCTGCGCCTGCGGGAGCGTGGGGTGTAGGGATATTATTTCCGGAAACTTAAGACTCCAGAGAAACTGATCCTTCAAATATACCCACTCACTCCAGCAGGCCACTTACCAACAAGGACAGTCCTTGAATCTGGATCAGTAACGCCAATCTGCCAAAACCACACATGTAGCCACTTGGACATACTTCTTTTTTTCAACCCATTCTTCTCTGTTACAAACAAATGCAACCCTCCGTACAAAGGGGGCTGCAGGGAAAGATGTCCTTCACTAGGAGACCCAGGTAAATAAACCATGCTAAATCTGTACCGTGAAATCATCTGAGCCCACCCTTCGCCCCCGCCAAAGAACAAAGGACAAAATGACAAGATCATGACACGTAAAATGGGGGAAATGACTGGCAAATGGGGGGAAAAATGA
Organism: Prionailurus viverrinus; assembly: GCF_022837055.1. Lineage (NCBI taxonomy): Eukaryota > Metazoa > Chordata > Mammalia > Carnivora > Felidae > Prionailurus > Prionailurus viverrinus. The sequence goes on from NC_062571.1 coordinate 68,434,170, forward strand.
GTTGCAGAATCATGAGGAGAATAAATATCTGAAAATTAGAAAGAGATACAAAAAGAGTATCACGACGTCGCAAGGAAAAATTTGGAAAACACAAAAGTAGGGGCGATCACCCCTCCCCTGCCTCTCACCCTGAAAAAGAACAGTTGTAACGTTTGATAAATTTCTCCCCGGTCTCCTTGCCAGTTGTGGTTGCATCATATAAGGTGGTGGTCAGCAGACACTGGAGTGGGACCAGGGCTCGGATCCCAGAGCTTCCACCCCCTACCTGGGTGAGCCTCAGTCTCCAAATCTATTCCAAGGGAGTAACCCCACCCACTCAGGGTTGTTGTACTGATTAAATGAGGCTGAATAGGAAAGCACCTAGGAACTAGCTTTAGGAAATAGCACTCAATAAAGGCAGCTATTGTTATTACGTGTCACCTGCCATTTCCCTTAACATTTAAACATAATTGATTCTGAATGTTATTCAGAGGCTTTGAAAACATCACATTTAATGGCTGCTGGATATACCAATTTCTTCGCCATTCTCATGAGAGATGTTTTGGCTGCTTCCATTTTTACCTTCTTATAAATAGCTCCGCGATGAACACTGTTGTGAATATAGCTTTACCTCCCCCGGATTTTGGAGATTTTCCTTAAGATCATTTCCCAGAAGTGGCATTACTAGGTCAAAGGGTAATAAACATTTCAGACTCTACATACATAATGCCCAATTGCTCGAAGCAGGTGTTATTTCCTAGACCTGACCTCCCCCACCTTCTCTCTGGGTCCCACCCAGAACCTCCCTGCCCCCCACGGGGGTGATCTCTCTGGAGATCTCTGCCTCCTTATCCCACTCTGTGCTGCCTCCCATTCTGTCTCCCTCAGCCACAGAGCCTTTCTCCCCTCTGCCTGAGTAAATACTCCCCGGTTTTCCCTTCTTACACCTTTCCTTGGCCTGCTCTGACTGCCTGGGCCCTCGACCATCTCCCCTCTCTCTGATTTCACCTGCCCCTTGAATCTATAACCAAGCCCAGCCTGACTTGTGGACTGTCTTTCTCTTTCATGGGTCAGGTGCATAACGACTGACGTCAGTAAGCTCCTAACTTCAGGAATGAAGTCTTGAGCTTCTCCTACCTTCCCCACTCAGCAGTAGGGTGCTAGGACCATACCTCATTTCACGTATTCATTGGGCAAAGTGTCCTGCTAGGGTTGGCTGAGGAACAGGCTAGGGACTATGGCCACAAGGGCCTTAGGGGCTGACTCCTTCTTGGTCAGAGGGAGAGGGACACCTAAATAATCAAGTGTAACCATGAAGGACAAGGGCTCTGATGCAAGTTTGTAACAGAGGAAAGAGAAGGGAGGGGTCAGCTCAACCTGATGGGCTTTGCTCAGGGGATGATACTTGAATGCCTTGCTGGGTGACCCTAAACAAGTGATTTACCCTCTCTGAACCAGGGTGCTCCTATCTGTACTCTCCTTCACTAGGATGTAATGCACAGGTTAAATAAATTATTCAGGTGAACTTGCCTAGCCAGAGGCATGCAGCAGATGCTCAATAGATGTTTTCTCAGAGCGAGGTCTCAGCACAGATTGTGGGCTGTCTGGGGCAGCACTGGCAAAGTGCTTGAGGCCATGGATTCATGCATGTTGGCTGGCCTGTTCTCACTAGGGGACTAGGTGGCTGGGTGCCCATTTCTTCCACCAAGAAGCAAGTTTATTGCAGGGTCTAGCTGCCTGGGTCTCAAGTCCAGAGTCTGGAGGGACATTTGTAAGGGCTGGCATCTGCCAGGTGTGATATATGTTTACAAGGAGTTTGGCCGTGAATCATCTTTGCCTCTAGTGCGGTGAAGCAGTGGGATAAAATGTCAAAAATGTCTCCTTTTACATCCTTTTTCTGGGCACACAGCAAACTCGCTCCCACTTAGGCTGCAAATCATTCCGTCCTAATAGAACTTCAAACAAGCCAGCTGAGGAATGGAGGTTTCCGAGGGGTGATGTCACCCAAGGCTCGAGGAACGCCAAGGGCACCAGGCTTAGCTCTTTATTGTTCATCTTCCTTGTAATCAAGGCAAGCTCAGAGCAGGCCCATCCCTGCCACACAGGCAGCTCAAGGTTATGGCCAAGGTCAGGCCTGTTAGCAGTGTCTTTTGGTGGTGGGGTAGAGCAGGGATTACTGGTCTTACATTTTGATTGAAAGCTAAGAGAATCCTTAGACACCATCTAATTCAACTCTCCTTCCCTTTTGTGGAGGGGAAAACCAAGGCTCAGAAAGGTCAAGAGATTTGCCAAAACTCACACAGCTATGGCGGGAGTTATAAGCTAGGACTCGAACCTGGGTCTCCTGACTCCTGGTACCTTGCTCTTTCCAAACCCCACAGATGCAAGAAGTCTCATCATTCTCTGCTCTATCTGGGGTTGCCTCTCACCCCACCCCACCCCCCATATACACTAATCACTATAATATTGACAATAGCTATTGGAGAAGTTCTATCTATTGGAGAAGTTCCTGAAGTAAGCACCAGGCTAAATGGTTAGGATGTATTGTCTAATTTAAGCCGTTCAACACCTCTAAGGGGTAAGTACTATAGTGCTTTACTACTCAAAATGTGGTCTGTGGACCAGTAGCACCAGCATCCCCTGGGAGCTGGTTGGAAATGCAGAATCTCAGGCCCTACAATGATAATTTGCATTTCAACAGACTCTTGTGGTTTTATGCACTTTAGGTTTGAGAAGAGCTGCCAAAACTAATCCCACTTTGGAGGCCAGGAAACAGATGCACAGAGAGGGAAAGTAGCTCTCTCAGTGTCCCACAGTAGGTCAGGTGGCAGAGCTCAGGTAGAACCTTGGATAAAGGCCTTGCTCTGAATGCTTAAGGTATGGGAATGTTTTCCACTAGTTCTGGGCCAGGGGAGATAGGATTCCTGACCCCACCTCTCCCAAGAGCAAGGAAATTACTGATGAAAAGGAACATCCGAAGCCCTTTACAAGGTACTTTTATGTGTATTATTTTGTTTCTACTTTGCAACTTATTAATTATCCCAACTTGACTCAAGAAGATACTGTAGCTCAGAAGAATTTCCCACCATGTGTTCAAGGCTCCATGGTGGCCATTTCCAGAGCCTAGGCCTGATGCTGGTTGAGAACCCAATCACTGTTTCCCCAAGCACCGGGCAAGAGAGGTGAATGACTGTAGGCAGCACATAGATGAGAACCTCCCATTTGAATCGTCATATATTTGGGGGTGCCTGGGTGGCTCAGTCGGTTAAGTGTCTGACTTTGGCTCAGGTCATGATCTCACAGTCCTTGGGTTCGAGACCTGCGTCAGGTTCTGTGCTGACACCTCAGAGCCTGGAGCCTGCTTCAGATTCTCTCTCTCTCTCTCTCTCTCTCTCTCTCTCTGCCCCCCCCCACTCATGCTCTGTCTCTGTCTGTCTCTCAAAAATGAATAAACGTTAAAAATTTTTTGAATTGTTATATATTTTTATTTCTACTACAAAAGTAGAATTAGATTATTAAACTCCAGATTCTCTTAAACAGAATAAGGTAGTTTTTGTTTCGTTTTGTTTTGGTTCGGTTTTTAATGAGTCTCTGTAAAGTCAATTTCAGGAATGACAGAGGAGGTAGTATTCAGATATTACAAAATCCATGAAGGTGGAAAAAGACTGGAGTCTGGGAAACATCTTTAAACACCTCACCACACAAACACAGGGAGGGGGGAAAGGGAGAGGGAGGGAGGGAGAGAGAGGAGGGGGAACCAGGAGCCAAGCAGAACTCTACACAGAAGCTGTTAACATTTCAAGTAAGGGTGGTTTCTCCCATCCTGCTTGCCCCCAGGGTCTTACTGTGGAGCTAATATAAGCCTCACTCTTGGGCACACACTCACCACTAGGAAAAAACCAAAATTCCAAAACCAAAAACCAGTTTGCAGCAGCCATTTATCTTTCTGTCTAGAATCTCTAGAGTAAAGCTGGGGAGACCATAAACTTGCTCCTTCTAACCTCTTCCCACCCCATCCCACTTCCTATAGCATTCAAAAATGCCCCCACATTATCAAGACCAGACATGAACAGCAGAATAGGAAGTGGGGTAAGGCTGGACCTGGGGGATAAAATCCCTCTCCCACCCCTCAGGCATAGCCTATGTCTCCTCAGTGGAGGGGGAACAACTTCTTCTCTTTGCTTTTAGGTGTTTGCTCTCACATCACCTCTTCCCTTCTCTAATTATGTCCAGGGATTTTTTTTTTTTTTTAAGAACCCAGGAACTTTGAGTAAATGGATGTTCTCTGCTGAATCCTGGTGTCATTCAGGGATCACAAGTAAAGAGTTTTGGCAAATAAACAAAAAGTCTTCTAGGAGTCTGGAAAACAGTTATTGGTTTTTTTTTTTTGTTTTTTTTTTTAATTTTTTTTTTTCAACGTTTATTTATTTTTGGGACAGAGAGAGACAGAGCACGAACGGGGGAGGGGCAGAGAGAGAGGGAGACACAGAATCGGAAACAGGCTCCAGGCTCTGAGCCATCAGCCCAGAGCCCGACGCGGGGCTCGAACTCAGGGACCGTGAGATCGTGACCTGGCTGAAGTCGGACGCCTAACCGACTGCGCCACCCAGGCGCCCCTGGAAAACAGTTATTGTGAGGAATGAGGACTGTTGTCTTAGAAAAGAGATGGTGGGGAAAGGACAAGATGGTTTTCTTCAAATATTTCAAACTTATACCGTGTACTTCTCCAGAAGCAAAGGACGGAAGATACAGGGAAGTCGGCTTCAACTATGTGACCTGGGTCAACTGTAAAATGGAGGCAATGAAGCTTACACCATAGGCTGGTTGTAAGAATAAGTGAAGTGCTCAGGACATCCCTGGCATCTCATAAGATCCCAGAATATGCTTATTTCCTTTTTTAGCCTCATTCAAAAATATCTCCTGAGGCAGTAAGCTCCCTTTCTGGAAAATTTCAAGGTAGAATAATTCCTTACTGCCAAGATTCTGTGCCTCCGTGTTGCTCCTCACTTTTCATAAAGAAAAATAATGGCTTACATGGAGCCCTCATCATGCTCCAGGCAGGCCGAGATGGGCTTTTTGTAGATACTTTATTTAATCTTCTCATCAGCCCTATGAGGTAGGTACTATTATTACCCGCCCCCCCCACCCGCCCCGACACACCCTGCTTTTTTTTTTTTTTTCCTGAATAAGAGAATTGTGGCCTAGAGAGGTGAAGTAACTTGCCCAAAGTCACACAACCAGCAAGAGGCAGACTGGGACTTGAACTTCAGGGTGTCACTCCAAAGTCCTTGCTCTTAGAATTGGAGGGGTTATTTTATCAAATCTAAACTCTCCTAGGCTCACCTGCTCTAATACTCCAGGCTTTAGTGACCTCTTTCTGTAAAATGTCTTCATCTCTCAGCATCAAAACCACCCAGGGGTGCCTGGGTGGTTCGGTGGGTTAAGCGTCCAACTCTTGGTTTCGGCTCAGGTCATGACCTCACAGTTCATGGATTCGAGCCCCACATTGGGCTCCACACTGACAGTGCAGAGCCTGCTTGGGATTCTCTCTCTCTCCCTCTCATTCTCTGCCCTTCCTATGCACTCATTCTCTCTCTCCCTGTCTCTCTCTCTCTCTCTCAAAATAAATAAGCTTAAAAAAAAAAAAAAAAAAACCAGAAACCACCCAATTTCACACTTACCATTATGTGGACAGCTTCTGGTCTCTCCTACCTTACTGTAAGTGGGCCTGGGGATTTTTAGTCTTAAATATCTCCCTGGACTCAGTAGACTTTCAGAAGAACAAGTTCATAGGTTTCTTTGATTGCCAGCTGAATCAGATAGCAAGTCACTACCTCTTCCCTGCCATGCTTACCCCCATCTTTTTTTCCTGTGCCGTTAGAAAAGTCTTTTCTTGGCTGGAACAAATACTACAGTCTGTTCAACTAGCTACTATTTGTGGAGTTCTCAATAGGTACCAGGAACTGTTCTAAATACTTTACATGCATTAACTCACTGAATCCTGACAGTAACCTATGAGCTAAGTCCCATCTTCACTCCCATTTTATGGAAGAGGAAACTGAAGGTACCAGTGCATCAGAATTTGACCAAGTAATTGAGCAAATGTTTTGTTGATGGATATTATTAGCAACAACAGCCGTACAAATATCTTATGCTTGCATCATGCAATACAGCTTTATGTACATTGTATCATCATCAGTCACCATTAGCAAATAGACACTAATGTCTCTATGTCCCTATTTTATAGAAGAAGAAACCACAGCTCTAAGGGTGAGTGATTCTCAACAGTCACAGCAATGCTGTCTGTACCCATGAGGAAGCATCATATTTACTCCATTCCAAGACCCTGGGGGCAAGGGCGGTAGAGGGCCATGGGGGAGAAAAACACCTGTACACACGAAAGGCATTCAACAAATATTAACTCAAGAATAAAAGCTGGTCACAAAAGAGATTGGATGGGAATCCAGATCTTTGACTCCTAGTCCAGTGCTCTTTCCTTTATCCAAGATGGTGGGAAGCAAGTCTAAGGTCCAGACCTGGCTAGCAGCCTTGATTTGGGATCATAAGCCTGAGAAAGCAGTGTTCTTATTAAGAAGGAAAAAAAGGGGTGCCTGGGTGGCTCAGTCAGTTAAGCATCAGACTCTTGATTTCAGCTCTGGTCATGACCTCCTGGTCGTGGGATCAAGCCTCGAATCAAGCTCTGCATGGAGCATCCACATAGGGCACGAAGCCTGCTTGAGATTTTCTCTCTCTCTGCCCCTACACACACTGTCTCTACAAATGAATAAACATTAAAAAAAAGAAGGAAAAAAAGCACATCAATTTTCCACAATGAGCATGTGCTTGCTACCTGCATAATCAGAAACAAATAAATGAAAAGGGGAGCAAAATTCATCCTTCCGAGAGGTCCCTTGGGCTGGCCTTAGGGTTGCCCTGGGCCCCTCCCTGGCATTTTTGGGCATTCTCTGATCCATCCCTAGAGGCCATCTGGCCCCACCTTATGATGGGGAAGCAGGGCTGGGGAGGAATCCCAGAAGCCCCCACTGAAGCTGTGGTGAGCAGAGACAGACACAGGAGTTCCCAGGTCCATGAAACTCCCTGATGTTGGAAGCTGAATGCTGTAGGCCCACAACTTTTTTAAAAGGGGCACCCAGGGGCGCCTGGGTGGCTCAGTTGGTTAAGCAGCCGACCTTGGCTCAGGTCATGATCTCGCGGTCCGTGAGTTCGAGCCCCGCGTCGGGCTCTGTGCTGACAGCTCAGAGCCTGGAGCCTGTTTCAGATTCTGTGTCTCCCTCTCTCTCTGCCCCTCCCCCGTTCATGCTCTGTCTCTCTCTGTCCCAAAAATAAATAAACGTTGAAAAAAAAAAATTTAAAAAAAATAAAAAATAAATAAAAAAAAAAAAAATAAAAAAAAAAATAAAAGGGGCACCCAGGACCCTCCAAAGGGTAAGAATCCAATATCACAATGACAAACCAGGGCCTGAGGGTTAGGATGACTGACTGGTCAAACAAGCATCAAGAAACCTAAAAAACTGGCAGGGGGAAGAGAATTAGGAATGGAATAAGGTCCCAACTCATGGATTCACAATGTTAATTTAAATTTTGCTTTTTTTCCCTGAACACATCACCCCCATTCAAAGCAGCAGGGGGACAGGCATGATTATTTACACAATTCCAATCTCAGTGGCACCTGGGTGGCTTAGTTGGTTAAGCGTCTGACTCTTGGTTTCGGCTCAGGTCATGATCTTACAGTTTTGTGAGTTCGAGCCCTGTGTCAGGCTATGCTCTGACAGTGCAGAGCCTGGATGGGATTCTCCCTCTCCCTCTCCCTCTCTCTGCCCCTCCCCCACTCCTGCTGTCACTGTCTCTCTCAAAATAAATAAATAAACTTAAGAAAAAAAAAAAAAACAATTCCAATTCTCAGACACCCTCTTCTTCCTCCTAGGCCTGTGGCCGATGGAATCCAGTTCCTGATCCTAGTGACTGTGTGTCCACAGCTTCCTACCTCGCCTCCTTACCTAGAGTCTAAAGCTGTGATGTATATTGGGGCGCCTGGGTGGTTCAGTCGGTTAAGCGTCCGACTTCGGCTCAGGTCATGATCTCACGGTCCGTGAGTTCGAGCCCCGCGTCGGGCTCTGTGCTGACAGCTCGGAGCCTAGAGCCTGCTTCGGATTCTGTGTCTCCCTCTCTCTCTGACCCTCCCCCATTCATGCTCTGTCTCTCTTTGTCTCAAAAATAAATAAACACTAAAAAAAAAAATTAAAAAAAATAAAGCTGTGATGTATATACTGTGGCCAACTTTTTTCCCAGGTGCTTCCTAAAAAGCTAGCTGCAAGTTTCAGCAAGCACTAAATTCCATTCTGCCACATTGATCGAGCTCCTCCATGTGCTAGATGTTATGATGGAGTCATAGATGGTGGGATAAATCCTGAGTGTGGCCTGGGAGGCTGCAGGTTAATGGCGGGACAGAAAACACTCAGGTTAGGGGAGGGAGAAACCACACAAAGGTGAGAACCCCCAGGAGGGCAACTGATTAACAGGCTGGGGATTAAGGGGTAGTTTCTTAGAGGTGCAACCATAGCTCTGGAGCCGTGCATGAAGGTGAAAGATTCCTATACAAAGGAACGGAGGCATCGCAGTCCTGTAGAAAGGGTGGAGGCAGTAAAATGCTGGGCAAGTTTAGGAAACGGGCAGCAACTAGAGCCTGGGTGGGGGGAGGGAGTGGAAAGGAAGGAGAGAAACAAGGTTAGAGGTGGGTTATGGCCAATTGGCCAGAAACGAGGAGGATCTCGGTGTTCCACTAAGGAATTTGGACTTTATCAGTGTGTAGGTGTCACCGAGGGTTTTTGAGCAGAGCAGGTGGGCTCTGTGCTCAGATCTAGGCTTAAAGAGATCACATTGCAGAGGATGAGAGAGTAAGGAGAGGGCTTGGAGATTGGGAAACAGGATACTGTTAAAAGGCCCACTATGGGGGATAACAGGGCCCTTTAACTACAGCGATGGGCAGGACCAGCTGCATAATGTATGGGACCCGGTGCAAAAATAAAATGCAGAATTCCCTGTCCGAAAATTATTCAGAATTTCAAGAGAGTGACAGCAGAGCATTAAACCAAGCATGGGGCCCTGTATAGCTGTACAAGGGAGACACCCATGAAGCCAGCCTGGCCCCAGGACCAGAAAGGTCAGAAGAGAAATCTGGAAGGCAGAGAGAGTCCTGGGACTTGGTCATCTGTTGGACCTGGAAAGTGAGGGTGGGAGACTTTCCTGCACTGATTGCCAGGCCACCCCACTGCTTACTGGGTACCCCCTTGAGCAGTCCATGATCACCTCTAACCTATTAATCTCTCTGAACTTCATCCCCTCCTTCTGCTGCTGCTGCTCACCCAGACCTGTTCCTGTAGGTTCCCTATCTAAAGGCGTCACCATTCACCCAACCACCCCAGTTAAAAACCTTGGCATCACCCTCTACTGTCTCCCCATCCCATCCCTTCTGGCCATTTACTTCCTAAATGTTTCTCCCATCTGTGTGGCCTCTTCAATCGCCGCTATCACTGCCAAGTTCCGGCAGGCCCTTATCAGCTCAGGCCTGGATTACCCACAAAAGCCTCCTATCTATCTCCCTGACTCCAGTCTGGACCCCTACCCCCACTCTCAAATAAAACATCCATCCTCCACCGTGCTGCCGCGTGAAGTTCCCAAAGGTCACCTGACCAGGTCACGGAGTAAGACCCTTCATCCAGGGCTGCTCCAGCCAAAGGATAAGATCCAAATGCCTTAAATGGCACACAAGACCCTCCGTCACCTGACCCTGTTTGATTTTCTAGTAAATGCCAGAAGTGCCTTAGTCTCCAGCACATACCATGCCAGCATTTTGCTTTGTTTTGTTTTTTCTTTACCTCTAGCAGATCCCTCTGCCTGGAATGCCTTCCACTCTCCCCTTCCGTGGCCTGGCTAACTTCAGTTCATCCTTTGAAACTCCCTTTGACTCTCCTCTGCCCTGGGAGGTCCTCTCCAAGTCCCCATTCCCCACACCGTGGATGCTCTTCCATACTGACTACAGGACCTTAAAGAGGCCTGTGGCTGGGCCGAGCCTTCTCTCTGGGCCCGGGGAAAACCAGGGAGAGGAAGTCACGTCACTTTGGTGTCCAGCCCCCAATACAGAGCCTGGCCATGTGGGTGCTCCATGCACGTGTGGCTCTGGGCTGAAATGTCTGGTGGTGACCCTGGAGGAGGAGCAAATTACCGGGAAGGCTGGCATGAATAACCCCAGAGAAAACCCCCACATCACATTTTCCTTGTCGTCCCTGGCAGGGCCAGGACGGCGCCTCTGACTGAATGCAGCTGTGACCCGATAACCAACTATCTGGCGTCTGGTTTGATTGCATTTGATTTCAGAATTTGATTTCTGCTTCCTTCTAAAAACCTCATTCTCCTATGTCTGTGGTAACCAAGAATCTCTCTAGTGGAGGCAGGCTGTTCTCCACAGAGCAGCCCCCACCCGCCTCCTCAGGGCAACAACAAAATGGTTGGTCATGAGCTGGAGGGTAGAGACTGTTTCCCCCACACCTGCCCCTGCAGCTTGCAGAGCCCCTGGCGCGAAGCTGGCCCTCCAGAATACTTGCTGAATGGGTGAATGCGTCCAGTTCACCAAGATTGGGGACGGGAAGCCTGAAGCTGCTGGGGACCGGTGGGGGCAGACAGCCTGGGATTAGACTTGATCTACAGATAATCCCCCAAATCCAGAAGCCACCTGGACAGCAGCCTGGGACTGAGCTCCATCAACGGATGCATGTTGATGCCGCAGCTGATTCCGTGACAGGATTTTCCAGGGGCTAGAAAACGGCTTCTCAGAAAACAACTATTCTAATTATTATTGGAGTGCGACAGAGAAAAGGCCTGTCAATCCTTTAAGGGCAGAATCCATATGGGGAGATTAACAGCTGGCTCTCCTCTCTCCATTTTTACTTTTCAGCACTTTTATTACGGAAATTTTCAAGAAAACAGAAGAGTGGAGAACACAGTATAAGGGACCCCCCCCCCCCGCCCCGTACCCATCCCTGAATTTTAACGATTACCAACACAAACCCAATCCCGAGTCATCGGTATAGTCCACCCCTTGTGAAGCAAATCCCAGCTATCATCTCGTGTGCCGCCGTCAAGACTTGGGTGAAGACCAATGCTCATTTCCGATTCATGTGGGGGCACCGGCCGCGGGCTCCCGTAGCCCTGCCTAGCTCGGTGTCTGGCACAGCCCCCAGCAGGTTCTGAACCTACGTCTCTGAAACTCGAAGCCGGGCTGATTATGCGGCGCCGGGCCCTGCCTCCTCCGCTTCCTCCTCTTCCCGCACAGCGTGGGTCACCTCGGCCTCGTAACGCTCCTGACACCCCACCGGCAGCCCCCGGTGATGCGCGAGTGAGTGTCTCCGCGCAATGCCACAGAAAGCAGAGGGAGGCGCCTGTCACTTCCTCTTTCTCCGGCTGACTAACGCCGGGCGCCCGCCCCGCGCCTCCGGCTCCCCGGGGGTGTGGCCACAGCCCGAAGGGGGCGGGGAAATACCCATATTTGGCCTTATATGGGCAGCCACGTCACAGGCCGCACACTCATTCACATAAAACGCCGCGCTGCCGGCGGAATCCCCGGCTTCTGGGGCGGCGAGTGGCCCGGCCGGGTGCCGAGCGTTCGGGGCGGGAAAGAAGAGTTGAGCGGCCGCTCCGGCGCCGGGCTCGGTCGGCCGGCCGCAGCCTCGCGGGCCGCCCTCCCGTGCCTCGCCAGCGGGCACCCTGGCCGTGGGCACCTGCGGGGCGCGCGGCGCGCGACCGCTGGGCGGCGGCGGCATGAAGGTCACGTCGCTCGACGGGCGCCAGCTGCGCAAGATGCTCCGCAAGGAGGCGGCGGCGCGCTGCGTGGTGCTCGACTGCCGGCCCTACCTGGCCTTCGCCGCCTCGAGCGTGCGCGGCTCGCTCAACGTCAACCTCAACTCGGTGGTGCTGCGGCGGGCCCGCGGCGGCGCGGTGTCTGCGCGCTACGTGCTGCCCGACGAGGCGGCGCGCGCGCGGCTGCTGCAGGAGGGCGGCGGCGGCGTGGCGGCCGTGGTCGTGCTCGACCAGGGCAGCCGCCACTGGCAGAAGCTGCGCGAGGAGAGCGCCGCGCGGGTCGTGCTCACCTCGCTGCTCGCTTGCCTGCCCGCCGGCCCGCGGGTCTACTTCCTCAAAGGTGAGCGCATCGGGGCCGCCGATTCCCTGTCACCAACCACCAATCTGCCACCGCGCCGGAGAGTCCGGGGCTCTGGGGGTCCCCTCCTTGTGCGGGGCGCCGTCTTCGACCCCGGACCCGGTAGTCTCCACTTGCCGGAGCCTGCACGCTGGGGTTTGACGTGCGCTGGGGAGGGCACCGCCACTGTCAGCGCTCAGAGCTTCCCCCTCCCCACTCGAGTTCCTCGAAAGCTCCCGGCGGCAGGTCCGCCGGGGTGGGTGCGGTTGGTTACGCTGCCGGGGGCGCCCCTTCTCGGAGGCAGGGGCCGTCGGCCAGGACTGGCGCGGGTCTCCGTTTCCCCGCGCCGGCTTAGCCGCCCTCGCTGGGGCCTGGGCTCTGAGTCTTTCTGATAGACAGATCTGGCGGGATCAGCAGGTCGCCACCCCCTGGAGCGTGGCGCCGCGGTGTCCCCTTTCCTCCCGCCTGGAAAATAAGCGTACGTTAAGGTTGTCTTCATCGACCCCTCTTGCCTTTTTGACCCTGGCGAGTCCCTCCCCTTCCTTTCCATTTTATTTTACTGCTTTTTATTGTTTCCCCCCCCCCCCCCCCGGCCTTCCTTTCTCCCCTCCCAGACCTTTCTCTAGCTCAATTTGGAGCTGACAGCCGTCCCACCCTTTTCACCCCTTCGCTCTACAGCTCGGAGAAAACCCCCCCAGGGCTGGCCTCCTGCTGTCTCCCCGGGGTGAGGGGCGGCTGGCAGTCGTGCCAGGACTCCGGAGAGGTGCAGCCAGGACTCAGGACCTTAGTGGTGGAGGGGATTCCGTCGCCTTTGGTTTGAGATGCCCCAGAAGCTGCCCCACCAGTCAGCGCATTACACCTGCTGGAGAAAGGACTTGGACTTCCTGGTGGTGTGGTGGGTGACTGACAAACTACAGAGCAATGATTCTTGGGCCAACTCCTATGACTTTTCCCGCCTTGTATTTGAGTCCTTTGTAACCTCGAATGTATGAAAGACCTAGCCCACAGTGCAGAGATGAGGGTTCAGCCCAAGCTGTGCCCCAAGGCCCTGCCAACCCTATTGCAGACGCCTTGAGATACCACAGTGATGTGGTTCAGAACTCGGGGGCAGTGAATGGAGGGTGAGGGCCTTGTTTTAAAACCATGCAATTTGGGGAATTTCACACAGTCCAGGCCAGGAGATCACATGGGCAGCGCCCCACCCCCCCCCCCCCCCCCCCCCCGCCTCGTATTACCACCTCTTGTAGACTGTCCCTGGTTGATTCCTCTTAAGGAGGAGACAGGCAGAAGATGCTCTTCCTTGTCCTTCATCCTCAGCCCTCGGGATGGAGGGATGCCCTCCAAGCTCTGCAGAAGTTTCACACTTAGCCCTGGATTTTTTTTCTCTTCCTGATGTGGTTTTTGTCTCCTGTTCTTAGCAATGAATACAGGAAAAGCTACCGCCTCCCCAAGTATCATGAAAGATATGTTCCAGGAAACTCCTCCTGGTACTACCTCGGCTCCCCACCCCTCTTCAGCACTGGGTGGGAGGAGGGGGGGGCATGCTGACGGTTTAGAAGTTACTGCCACAGGAAGTAAGCAGCTCACATCTCCGGAAAATTCATGTTTAAAAAAAATTTTTTTTTTTAATGAGAGTAACATACACAAGTAAAAATTTTTAAAGCACAAAGGCTCTACAATGAAAAGTGGGTTTTCTGCACCCCCTAGAACCTACTTCCACTCTCCGGAGACAGCCACCCACTATTTCTCTTGTTCGTCCTTAGACAAGTTAATTTGCCATGAGTATCTTTAAAACATAGAATGGTTTTGTATAGTTTCTATTCATGCCTCTTTCACTTAACTTGATCTTGGGATATTTGTCCATATCAGAGCATACATGTCCACTTTACTTTTTTTAAAATTTTTAAAAATGTTTTTATTTTGAGAGACAGAGCACAAGTGGGGGAGGGGCAGAGAGAGAGGGAGACACAGGATCTGAAGCAGGCTTCAGGCTCTGAGCTGTCAGCACAGAGTCCGATTTGGGGCCCAAACCTACGAACCATGAGATCATGACCTGAGCCAAAGTTGGACATTTAACCAACTGAGCCACCCAGGAGCCCCAATTTTACTTTTTAAACAAATCCCTAGGTGGCAGCTGGCTGATTACTTTTCAGCCTCACTATTTGAGGCAGTGTGGTAAAATAGATCTTTGTCCAGATGCTTTGCATGTGCACTATCTTTCAGTAAAATTGCCAGGTTGATATTGTGTGTGTTTTAATTTTCAGTGTAAGTTGCTTGATACTTACCGTTATAACATTACTAAAATCTTAAGTTGTTGCCAAAGAAAATTTTTTTTCCTTATCTAACTCATGTCCAGATGTGAGTTCAGGTTTTATTTATTTATTTTTTTAAGCTTATTTATCTTGAGAGAGAGTGCACACAAATGGGGGAATGGCAGAGAGAGAGGGGGGGAGAGAGAGAATCCCAAACAGGCTCCATGCTGTCAGTGCAGAGTTGGATGTGGGGCTCCAGCTCACAAACTGTGAGATCATGACCTGAACCAAACTCAGGAGCTGGACACTTAACTGACTGAGCCACCCAGGCACACCTGAATTCAGGTTTAAACTAGTGGCGTTTCAGATCTTGGGAGCAATGCCTTTTACGCTTCCCTTATTCCTCCTCTCATCCCCCCCCCCCAAAAAAAAAACCCCGCTAAAATGAGGTGATGACCTAATGGCATTGTCAGTGTGTATTTATAAGCAGTGTGCATGCACCTTCTCTGCTCCCCTGGTAATGCAGTGGTGATCAAAAGCAGAATCACTCTGAAGAGGGTTGAGGCAGCCAAAAGAATTGTCTAGGCTCTTGCAACTCAAGTGAGGCACCAGAGAAGAATGTTCTGTCTCTCCATGCCTCTGAAAGGAGTGGGTGAAAGACAGAGACCCTCTAATCTGAAGGACTCCTGACCCCAGCTTGAAGAGACAGGACACTGTTTATCTGGCCCTCAGAGCTACGCTGAGAATCTGTGTTGCTTGCCTTATTTTGTCAGTGGGCAGGCAGGACCCAACCCACACCCGCACCTCCTGTCTGTCCTCCGAACAGCCAACTCTTAAGTGCGCTATTTACAGACAAGAGATGGGGTGGCCTGAAGGCTTGCTTCTCTTTCCCAAGCCTCATTCTTGGGAAAGCTTGGGAACGCCTGGGCCACTCTTACTCCAGATTCCTGTTCCGTATCACTCAGTTTGTCTCCTGGAACCCAAAATGTTGGAGGCCCAGGCACAGGAAGTGATTTACTAGCTAGGGACACCTCTTCCAGCGAAGCTGTGTGTCTGTGTGTCCGTGTAAGTCTGACATTCTTTCTGCCTCCTAGGAGGGCAAGGGCCTAGGGGCTACGGTTGGGAGGAAGGGGAAACTAAACCACAAACACCGCCACCTTCCACCTCCATTGCTCTCTGGCGTGGTCTTTTGTCCTGACTGACCTAGAGGTCCAGAAGCTCATCTGGGGAGGCCCAATGGGCTTTTTGTTAAAGTGACCACAGAGGAGATTTGAGTGTACTCACTGGGGGCGGGGGCAGTTCCAGCAAGCTGGGAGGAAGCAGTAATGGCAAGATGACTCATTCTAGGAATTGGCTGCAGCTTCTGGGAGGGAGCTGGAGACCGCCATGGTATCCATTAACCATTTGTCTACTGCAGGGGGTTAGAACCACCACATGCTTCACTGTGGGGCTGTAATAACACCAAGAGACAGAAGAAAGAGGGGACTTTGTAGAAAATACATGGCCTCTACAATGTGTATCTAATTGATGATTTGACCCCAAGTGAATTTTCTGGGTCAGAAAAAAATTAGAAGCAGGTTTTCTGGACGCTCTTGGAAGGGCCTTAAATCCTCTTGGATTGGGAGCAAGGATGTCCCCAAGTAAAGCTGGCCTATTCATTGAGGCTTCTGAGGCCAGTTTTTCATTTGGTTCTTTCCCACTGAGTGCTGGGCCTTAGACTTTGTTTTTTTGTTTTTTGTTTTTTTTTTTTTGCATTAAAAAAATTTTTTTATGAATATAGTTTGTTGTCAAATTGGCTTACATACAACACCCAGGGCCCATCCCAGTAAGTGCCCTCCTCAATGCCCATCACCCATTTTCCCCTCTCCCCCAATCCCCCATCCACCCTCAGTTTGTTCTCTGTATTTAATAGCTGAGACTTCTTTGTATACCCAAGTTTCTATGACTTGGTCACAGATAGGTTTTACCTTAAGTGACCCGTCTGGAGAAGTTTATCATTTGAAGATATGTAGTCGTGGAGAAAGGTCAGGGAGGTGAGGTGATCTTCAAGGGGAGAGAGACAGTTCTTACTTACTGGGACTGAGAATTAAGTTCCAAAGGCCTTGGGTCTCCAGTTTGGTTTGGAAGTTAATTAACTAGATTGATTACTCAAAATCGGACCTATAGAGAGGATTGTCAGCAGTGTTCTGAGCACCTTGGGAGTGCGAAAGGGCAGGGTTGTTTTATTGCACTGAGTTTAAACCTCATATTGGCCCCCATTCCCTTATGAATAGAGAGGGTTCCGTCTATAATCCAGTTCAGAGCTAATGGGCTAGGGATGAAGCCAACCAATTTAGGAGTCTCTTCTTGCAAATGAATGAAATTCTGTATAATCACACCTGCATTTTAGACAAACAAGTGAAAATAGCTTTTGTTTTCTGGAGGGATTTGGTTAATATTTGCCAGATGTCGGATACATTTCCTTTCACAGTTTAAGCTGCTTCTGATAGACGCAAAAAGTTAATCATTGCCTCTCTGAACTGTAGCTTGTTAGAAGAGAGGGGAAAAAAAGTGTGTGTGTGTGTCGGGGGAGGGGGGGGGCGGGGTGAGGGGGGTGTAGCCCATTTCTATTCCAAAGCTATTAGTTGGCTTGGTTCAATTTTTCTGTAAGACCAGAATCTGTGTTAGCGTAATATTCTTGACTCTTCCACACTTGGGGTATTGACTAATTGGGGGCATTTTCTGAAAGCCTGAGAAATCAACGCTTAACATCTCTTCCTTTTTTGTTTTCCTTGCAGGAGGATATGACAACTTCTACTCGGAATATCCTGAGTGTTGCGTGGATGTACAACCCATTTCACAAGAGAAGGTTGAAACCGAGAAAGCCCTCATGAACCAGTGTGGGAAACCAGTGCTCAGCATCAGCTACAGGCCGGCTTATGACCAGGTACGTGGTGTGGTCTTAGAGGCTGCTGACTCTGTTCCTTCCTCGGCACCCCAGCTCTTCCTCTCCCCGCTCAGCAGCACCGGTTCTTTCTTTCGTGGATCAGGGTTTTGGGCAGAGCCCTCGAGCTTCAGAGAGCTGTTACTTGCCAACTTGAGTTCCCATCCAAGAGTAAATGGGCTTCTTTCCAGCAAACAAGCTGACAAGAGCAAACGAGCCACAGGATGCTTGACAGCTTCTGGAGAAAAGGGGAAGTGAAAGATACATTATTATTAGCTGGCCTAGGAAGTGCAGAGAAGCTTCAAAATATCGGTTTAGGTTTCCCTGAAGGTGTTTCAGAGCCGACTTTCAGGCTTCCTGTGTTGATCTTTCCTGATCTTTTCCTGAATTGTTCATGCTCTGCAGTTTCTACAAACCAACCTAGTACCTGTCAAAGTGTGTCTTGTTATTTTTAACTGAAATGGGGCTGGGGGAGAGGTTGAGGGAGGGTCGTGGAGAAACAACCCTTGGGATGGCTAAGCAGTCTCGAAGGGTTTGTGGTGCTTACAATTCCATAAATTCAGAAACCAGAGCAGATCAAGAGATATTATAGAGGATTTCATGCTCACTCAAATAGGGGGGTGGTGGTTTCCTTCAAAGAATTTATACCTTCTGACAACTCACTAAAGGATGAAAATGTGGAAGGCTCAGTCAGGGGTTACCTACAATGTTGGAGGATGGGCAAAAGGTGGGCAAGGTCCCAAATCTGGCAGAAACCATAGATCAAAGTCCATCTTCCCATTTTACAGAGGGAAAAAACTTGTCTCACCGCTGGTGAAATGATCTATCTGCAAAGAATCCTGGCAACAGTAGGCCCAGACCTCCTCCCTTCTCTCAACTCTGGTTCTTTGCAAGACCTTGTTCTGTTTTCTACATGCCTTCTTTTAGGAAGGGGCCATCCTAGCCACCTGACCTGGTAGGAGGAGCTTCTCAAGGTTTTCCCACAAAATAAGAATATATCCAGATCATAAAAAGGAAGACGTCTGACTGTTGTTTAAAGTGCCAGCTGCCTAGCATGAGCAGAGCTTTGCCCCTGCGAATAAACTTCCCAGTAAAGCCAAGTGACTTCCCTTGAATGGGATCCTGGGTCAGGGAGCCCATTAGCTTGGCAAGGTGCCACGGTTATTATTTTGTTTTTCTTTATTGAAAATACAGCCTATGATGAACCCTCAAGCTTTCAAGCCATGGGCATGCGGCTTAGCTGGATTCCTATTTTTGTTTGTTTGGGTGGTGTTTTCCCCTCACTTCTCAGAAAGTGAAAGAGAAACAAGAATTGGCAGGATATCATGAAAGCACAACAGACCTTTGGCCGAGAGGACTGGGGAGGCCCTGATGTGTCTCCAGGGTTCATCTGGGGAACCCCCTCGTGCTATTTCTTAGAAGCGCTTCTGCGTTGAGAGAAGCCAAGCCAAGGTCGTGTTAACCTTTGGGGTTTCTTCCTCTTGAGTCTAAACAGGATTCAGAAAAGCAAAGAAATGTGGTTTCAGGAGTGTGTTGATCTAGGCTATATAAATAAGTGGATGAGATCCCAGGCCTGGTTTGTCAGTGTTTTCCAGGCACTAAAAGGAGAGAGAGATCTATGTAGGTGTGTATAAAGTATTAAGTCCGGGGCCAGCTATTGTAGGTGCTAATAAAATAACTAGTTGTTACTTTTACTTTCCTTTGTAAAATCGTCCATAACTTTCTTCTGATTAGCCAACCTGACCTTTGCCCAAACACTTGATTTCTCTGGAAAGAAAAAGCACACGCTGCATGATGGGTAATTTGAGAATTGCCTGCTGCTGTCCCTCATCCTATGCCTCTTTCCCTACTGTGGATCTGGCTGAGTTTCCATTCGACTTTATTCCAGGACAGGAAGTGGAAACACAGGAAGCAGATGGATGATATGGGAGAGGCTCCCAAAGACGCAGCCACTGTCCCCCCTCAAGCACAGTGTTTCCCTCTAAATCAGGGAGGGGGGGGCTCCCATCGTTCCAGTTTTGACTGGCTTGTCTTGCCACCCTGGAGATGCTAAGACTGCCACAGTCTAGCTGTTCCTTTTAACTTTGCCTCAGGGGAGATGGTCTCTGGTTCTAACTGGGATCCTCCTTAACGGGAATCCTGGTGTGTGGGTGGCCTTCCAAAAGGCTGATGTAAGCATCTTTCACGAACCCTCAGCGCTACCTGACAAAGATCAGGTGTGGGAGAAGCCCCTCTGCCCATGGCTTAACAGCTTTTCTTTAAGGATCCTGGGTAAACAGTGGTTGTTTTCACTTCTAAGAAGCATCCTTTTGGGGGGCACATTTTAACATTGCTAAAACCATGTGCACCTTAGGATCAGTGTCCTAGGTTTGATAAGATACACTATAAAATATCAGGACTGCAAAGCAGGGTTCTCATCTTGTTGAGTTTTATCTGCTTCCCTGAGAGAAAAAACAGGGCTTGCCCCAAGGTTAAAAGGCTTGCCCTGGTTCTCTCAGGGCAGCTAGAACTTGGGACATTAGCTTCTCGATTCTTCCCATTACACATAGCTTCTCGTCCCCATCAGCACAGGGAAGCTGCTAGCATTTCCTGCCTCCTCAATCAATATGTGTAAGAAAACGAAAATCTTCACCGTGTGGGCTTTGCCGTCACTGAGTCACAAGGTAGCAATGTAGGGTAGAGAGTTGGCCAGGGTGGTGGCTCCACCCACACTCCTGGTTGAACTACCCTGGCTCTGAACTCTCTACCTGGAAACCAGAAAGGGAACCTCCCACCCTCCAACAAGTAGGTCAGGCTTGTTTTGTTTCCTCTCCTAAATGAGCAAGCTAATCCGATATTCCCTGGCTATCCTTTGCCCCTGCTTCCAGGGCGGCCCAGTTGAAATCCTCCCTTTCCTCTACCTTGGAAGTGCCTACCATGCATCCAAGTGCGAGCTCCTCGCCAACCTGCACATCACGGCCCTGCTGAATGTCTCACGGCGGATTTCCGAGTCCTGCACGACCCACCTACACTACAAATGGATCCCTGTGGAAGACAGCCACACAGCTGACATTAGCTCCCACTTTCAAGAAGCAATAGACTTCATTGGTAGGTTCAGTCATTCGCCCTCCGTTGTTTGGGGAGCCGCCTAGGGCACCTGTTCTGGTTCTGATGTACTGATGGAGGCTACTTTTGCCAAGAAGAAAAACAAGCGTCTTGTCTGTGCAACCACCAGGAGTTGGAGCCGGGAAGGTTTGCAGCCACCAAAGACGCAGAGGGGAGGATTCGAGTTGCTATTAATAGGAGCTTCAATTTGCAAGATAAATGAATTAATATCATTTTATGGAAGTACTCACTGCTGCTCGTGTTATTTTTTCAAGCTGGGTGGGATGCGGTGTGTCCGTGCGTAATGCCCCACACCAGGGAAGCAAGGGAAGGAAAGAACCATCCCAACTGTGCTCCTACGTAGGTTGGGGTATTTTTAAAAAGCAAACAGAAGGATTGAGAGAGCACTGCTTAACACGCTGAGCCCCGAGGGCCCTGGCAGCTTTTCATGGTTTTTGGCAGACTGCTTTAGGGGCAATTTGTTTTGCATTTTCAGCTAATTTTGGATTAAAGATAGCATTTGATCAAGCTTCATGCTTTGCGCACAGAAAAGTTGTCATCTTTTGTACGTTGTGTTAGGCAGTTATCATTTCCTCCCCTGTGCAGGCCTGGAAGCCTCTGGCCCCTCTGCCCGGAGAGGGCTTTGGGCCCTGGGTCCCCACCTCTTCAGCATAACCTTGATTTTTCTCTCATTTGACATCTTCTTCCCTTTCCCCCATCCCTCTTCCTCGGCTGCAAGGCTGACTTTTTGCTGTCTCAGACTTGCAAACACCACTCCCCAACCTTGTGGTTTTGCCTTCTTTCCCAGAGTCCTTCTTTCCCTTGAATATGCATAGCTGTTGAAGCTGAGATGTGATTTTCCTTATCTTGTTTGGAGGGCTTTTGGAGGGGGAAAGGCAGATGTTGGCCACAGCAATAACTACTTAGTGCAATTAAAGCCCCCCCACCCCCCACTCCGCCTAGCTTTGGCCACCTGGTGGGCCCAGTGCTCATCGCACATGGTTTCTCCTCTACAGGAAACCCACTGGAAAACTCACCAGAGGCAAAAAGACCATGTCCTGGTCCCCTGAGCCTCTGGGCTGAGATGATTCCTTTGGCTCTCTGAGAGGCAGCCCAAATGATGGGTTGCGAGTGGGAAACCCTTGACTTTGTCTCCCTGACCCTGGGAATGCCTTGCCCTTCTCTGCCAGTTATTTAATTACCTAGATAGCTCCTCGGTGAGGTCATGAAACCCGCCCCCGTCCATTTCTCAGAACCCTCCCCATCCTGTGTGTTGTGTACATAACCGCACAAACCGACAGCATTTTGAAAGTACAGGATGCTTTTCCCCAGACTTCTTGCCCTCCTGGTAAAAGGAGGGACTGAGGCCATTCCCTGTGTTGACCTCCTTCCCAGGGGAAGGCCCTGGGAAGGTCACATGGAACACCAGCCCTCAGGGGTAGAGCAGAAGCAACATGCTCTAAGCCCTTTGTTTTCTTGGATACAGCACTGGTCAACTAAAAGCTAGCCTATAAGGAGCAAAAGAAAATCAGGAGCCATGACCCTGCAATCCTAGGGGTTGGGGTCCCCTTTGAACTAACTTACAGGGGCTTTATTTCTTTTGAGTCAGACTAAATTGGGGGTACCTCCAATGAGCTACACTGAGCGCGTCCTTTGGGATTTTCGTTCTGCTGGGGAAACTCCAGGGTTCCTCCCTGCCTCCACAGGAACTTGATGTTTTAGATCTTGCGGATTCATTTACAAACGTCTCCAACTTGAGGAGGGAGGCGGGTAAGGGAGCTGACTTGATTTTCCCTTCGAAACCTTCAGTGTTTTTTGCCTTACATAGTGCCAGGTACATCATTGAACTTCCTGTGTCGTAATGTAATCATTTCCTCGTTAGCAAGAGGGAATTGGAACGGCTGTTTTTCGTGGTTTTTAATTGGTGTGTGTATGTGTGTAACCTTTTGCCCCTCATTTTTAACTATTGTAGTTCTTTGGGGGAGAGGAGTGGAACAGGAAAGGAGGGCACCCCCTAATCATATTGAGCTAAAAGAATGCTAACTGATGGTGGTAGCTTGATGGCAGTGACTCCCATTGTTGTGCAAGATGGAGTTTGCGAAAGCCATTTATATCCTCCGGTCTAGTAAGCGTCACTTAGCCAGGGCTATAATTAGTGGCTGTGCACTACTTATCGTATGTTTGGTGGTGGGAACCCTGGGAGCTGAGCCAAGCATCCCGCCCCTGGCACAGCCAGAGAGGGTGCCCAGCGAGGCTGACAAGCCTCTAGCAGGAGAGGACTACTGGGTCATCACCATACGACTCAGATCCTGAGAGACAGGAATTCCTTTTCCAAGTCAGTCTTTGTACCTGGGACCCTCTCAGAGAAATGTGCCTACCCAATAAATTTGCACGCAATGTCAAGGATTTCCCAATGCCCTCTTGAAACCCATTCACGGGACCTGAGTTAAGATAGCATCTCCAGGAAGGGATGTGAGACTGCTGGACTCCAGGTCTGGCCTGCTCAGGGGCAGAATCTATGCAAGTATCCTGGCGAACAAGGAAGCACCTCTAAGGATAGAAAGGTCCTAAGTGGGGATAGACCTTGGTGGGACCCCAAAAGCTCCGTCCTCGCCAAGGGGCATCAGAGACTGTGTAGGAACCTCAGCGCTCGAACAGATGTGATGTTTTGATAACCAGGTCGCTTTTGTGCTTAATGCTTGTATCTTGGCATTGCCTTTTGGGTTCCAGTCCCAGCTCATCCTCACTGTCTTTTCTTCCTTCCAGACTGTGTCAGGGAAAAGGGAGGCAAGGTCCTGGTCCACTGTGAGGCTGGGATCTCCCGTTCGCCCACCATCTGCATGGCTTACCTCATGAAAACCAAGCAGTTCCGCCTGAAGGATGCCTTCGATTACATCAAGCAGCGGAGGAGTGTGGTCTCGCCCAACTTCGGCTTCATGGGCCAGCTCCTGCAGTATGAGTCTGAGATCCTGCCTTCCACGCCACAGGCTCCCTCCTGCCAAGGGGAGGCAGCCAGCTCTTCATTCATAGCCCATTTGCAGACATTGAGCCCTGACGTGCAAGGTTCCTACTGCACATTCCCTACCTCGGTGCTGGTGCCAGTGCCCACCCACTCGACAGTCTCAGAGCTCAGCAGGAGCCCCGTGGCCACGGCCACATCCTGCTGAAACCGGGATGGGGAAACAGCCCAGTCCCAAGAACAACTGTGATTCTGCTTTCTAAACTCGTGGACATTTCATACCTGTGCAATACCGAAGACCTCACTCTGTCCCACTGCCCCACTGGGAGAGTGAGCACCAGGCTTGCAAAGGAACTTCACACTGACATCGGGGATAGGTTTTCGGGACCGAAGGAAGGCCAAGCCATCATGAGAGCACAGCGCGTGCCAACTACTGTACTTCCAGACCCCGTGCCCTCTCAGGACCGCCCAGTCCCTGCACCTCCAAGTTTGCCTTCTCATTTCAAGCGTAAGGCAATAAATCCCTGCAGCAGCATGGGAGAAAGCAGTTGCTAGACCGGGAGAAAAGGCAGTTACGAAGCCAATTCGTTTTGAAGGAAGCACAATTTCCACCTTACTTTTTTAACTTTGGCAGTCTCAGTATCTGTCTCTGTTGCTTCAGGGCATAAGCTGATCACCACCCAGTCGGGAAAGTAACCCTGCAGGGTTTGGAGGGACACGATCTGTGTGCTGCTTTGAACACTCAGATGTTTTTGAGGCTCCCTCTTGGGGCCAGTAGAGACAGGCGGTTGAAGTAGGGAGACACTGACCTATCTGGGTGTCCTCTCCACCGTGGGTTCTTCCCTGACTTCGGACTTCGCATGATTCTTACTCATACTTGAACCTTTCTCATTGCACCTCTCCTCAAAGCAACTCTTCTTCAGACCTTAGACCAAAAATCACCCCTTCGAGGTGGTAGCAGTGGGTGCCAAGGGAAATAGGGCACCCACTGTCTGGGTCAGTGGCATTGAAATGGTCGTTTTCCCCAGTTTGCCGTCCTTCATGTGTGCTTGTCTCGTCTCCGGTGACACACGTCTTCATCCCTGCCCCTGGGGGTTGTCTTCAAGCTGTGGACTTCTGGGGTTTACAGATTTTGTAATGTGGTACTTCTTTTTTGTCCGTAGGTTCTTTCTCCAGGGGAAAAGGCAATAATTTCCTAAAATCCATGTGAATGTGAAGAAAAGCAGTATGTTACTGGTTGTTGTTGTTGTTATTGTTGTTTTTTTATAGTGCAAAATAAAAAGAGTAAAAAGAAAAAAAAAACACTTGTTTGTCGTTGGTGAGTTGGGGTAAGGTAGGAATACATTTAGGTGGGGACCCAGCCTGTCTCCCTGGATCCAAACGAATGCTATTTCCAAATGAGCACCAGGGCAGTGGTGATGCATGTGCTGCTGGAGGCGTGAGGCTGTGCGTCCGCTCATGAGCTGGTGATCTTAACGATATAGAATATTGCCTTCCGACCGAGAAGCTTTTCCCTGAGCTCACTTGCAAGTCCTTAGGTGAAAGCCACATGGAGAGGAGGTCAGAGCATTCATCCACTCAGGGCTCTTCACTCCCGTGAGTCCAGGCAAAGACTTTGCCTTGAACCTCAGATGCTTCATCAATGAAATGAGCGAACTGAGCTAGATGATCCTGAAGGTGCCTTAAAGCTCAAGGGCCCTTGGTTGCAGCAAACCAAGGCCAAGCTGAGGGCCAAGCTTGTGGTCAGCCTCCTTGTGTCTGGTACATGGGAGACACTCAGAAAAGGTTGAAAAAATGGCCAAGTGAATTAGGTGACTGTTCACCATAAGTGCCTACTCCCCTTTTTTACTCTTGGAACTAAATCTTCCAGATAATTCCTTCAATGAGTAGGTTTACAGCCAAGTCTGGATTGCCTTGCCTGCTGAGTTATTTCCTCTGTCGGTGGAGGAAGGAAGGAGCAATAGTGACTTCTCCCCACGCCTGAGAAGGCTTCTGCCCCAGCCTAACTCTTCCGGGCCTCTTTCCTAGCCAGCACCTGAGATAGAAATTCCCCTGGTACCTAGTGGGAGTTCTTTGGGCCCTCAGGGGCCCAAAGAGGCCACCAGCTCCCCCCTCAGGCACCATGTCAACAAACAGCGAGATGGCAGCCTAGCCCGGGGTAGCCCAGCTCTTTGTAAACATCTCAATTCAAAGGCTTTGCTTGAGGCCTTGCTCTCCACAAGCCTTTCCTTTTCCAGACTCCCCCCTCCACAGATTCCTTGGAAAGTCCTCAGGTAGGAATGCCACCCAGACTAGTGAGACTGCATTTCTTTCCTTCACTCCATGCCCCTCATCTGCATAATCCAAGCACGGCTTCCACACAAAGAAAGCAGAGTGAAGAACATTGGACAGGGAAGGGGGGGGGGGGGGCTCTGGCTCTCACCCCGCCCCATGGAAGGGGGGGGGTCTCTGGCTCTCACCCCGCCCCTAACTCCAGCGCTGTGGAGCTAATCTCCAACAATCTCGCTGGACTAAACTTGTCCAGGGCTTGGTCTAGTTGATGCCTGAGTTCCTTCCCACGCTTCAAATCCCTGAGGTTCTGCTCAGCCTTGGAACGTGACCCAGAAGCCTGCCCATTGTGCGGGCCTGTCAAGGTGCTGAGTGGCTGAGGGGCCTCAGGCAGGGAGCGCAGGGGGCCGGGAAGCTGGGTGCAGGCTAGGGTGGTGCGCTAAGCTGCATCGAACTTGCTGACATTTGCTTTATTGCACGAAAGTCTTTCTCTGAAGGGTGAGTAAGTCCTCTAAATCAGGCATATGAGGATTGCGCCTAAGCTAATGAGTCACCGGAGGGTAAGCCAAGTGAAGCCCCACAGCTGGGGATGGCTTTGGACTCTCACTCCCTTAATAATCTCATTAATTACACCGCCATTTGTGTCAAAACCAACTTCACACTGGTTTCCAGGGCTAGGTGGGGAATTAACGCTGCTGGTGCCCAGTTCCTTCATCCCCACACTTTGAAGAAACACCCCTCTTGGTCTCTAGCAATGGTCCAGGTAGAGATGTGTCTGGGAGGATAGAGACGTTAGTTCTCCCCTATTCTGTTCCCCAGCTGGGTCTGCGGGTAAGCCTCCTGAGTCCACTCTGGCTCCTGAGCTGGGCCTGATGGGGGCAGAAAACGTGTGAGCAGTCGCACACCAGTGTGCTGGCAGAAGCCCCGTGTCCCCACGGGTCTCCTTTGTGTGGCGACCCCGGGGAACATCCTGCCCAGGTTTCAATACCCTCAAAGGCTTTCTCTCTCTGAATTGCGGTGGTTTATCTTCGGAACACCGTAAATGAGCCCATCACCGCCCCGCTTCCCTCCTTGCTTAGGCCACTAGGCGGCTCAGGACAAAATGTTTAGCTCACTTCTTGACAATTATACAATTGTCTACAACAACTTTATGGCGTGCCTTTTGGGTATTGCCTCCACCCTCTTTCCTGGAAATAAAAATTTCCCAACTTTCTTTTTCCTTTACTTCCATTTCCACAGTGGCTTAACAAGCAAACAAAAACAACCGCTGGGTAGGAAAGATTAAACATCCCACGATGCATTTACAGAATGAGGTGGTCAGTTTATACGTGTGAAGAGAGGCCTGTGTATCTCCAGGGCTCTGCTACCATCTCCTCTGAAGATTCATCCACGGGACTGGGATCCCTTGCCTTTTCAGTAACCCTGCCCAGTTCTGTACTCTTTCTGGAATCAGTCCTGTCCAGAACCCAAGCCCGATGGCTAGGCCCCTCATCCCTTGTCTCTGCTTCTCTGGCACTGCCCTCCACTTTAGCCCTGTATGCTTATGGGAAGAACCCTGGAACAGATGGACGGATTGCTCAAAGCCGCAATACAGCCCCTCCTGACCTCCTCACACCGGAGGTGAGGGATGTGACTCCAAGCCTAGATAACCATCATTGCTCCATCCACTTAACACTGAGCACCTGCTAGAACCTGGGATTCAGCGGAGGAACGAGAGCCGAGCGGCCCCACCCTCATGAAGTTCACGAGTACTAACGACTTTCACTGGACTTTCTGTCCCAGACTGGAGCTGGCCTCTGAAGTTGGACCAATGTCTCTGGCCCCACACGATCCCCTTGCCCAGCTCCCCTCTTCTGGGCTCCAGCTTTATCTTCTCCCATCTGGTCCCAGCATACTCCATGCCCAAGCTCCCTGGAAATGGCATCCTGTACACCTGGCTGTGTTGACCCGTGCTAATAACGGAGCCCTGCCTCAGTGGATCCCTTAGTTTCTCTAGTATTGTTTAACTTGTTTTGAACACTGCATTCGTCTTGGCCCCACCTCCACCCTCACTGGAGTAAAAAAAAGAAGGGAGTTTTTAAATTAACAGATATTTAAATATTTAAATATGGGGGTGCCTGGGTGGCTTAGCTGGTTAAGCGTCTGACTCTTCAGATGGCTCAGGTCATGATCTCAGGGTTTCATGAGTTTGAGCCCCGCATGGGCTCTCCACTGACATCACAGAGCCTGCTTGAGATTCTCCCTCTTTCTCTGCTCCTCCCCCGCTTGCACTCTCTGTCTCAAGATAAATAAATAAACTTTGGAAAAAAAAAAAAAGAGGAAGAATAGAGTTCCTATTGAGCCCTAGTCCTTTCTCAGTGATTTGGCTAATAGCAGAAGTATGTAGTAAGCCCCTACTATGCACCACAAACCAAGCGAGGAGGGCACACAGGCATCATCAAATTTAATCCTCACTGCAGCTCTGGACAAATGTTTTTTGTTATCTCAATTTCCAGATGCACAAACTGAGCCTCAGGTATTAGGTCACACAGCTAGTAAATGGTAGAGCGAAGATGAAGTTACTTCACTGCTCTTGTACCCCTCTGTGCACCTGGAATATGCAGGAGATGCTTTTATCCATTGGGCTTTTGTTTGCAAGGAAGGGTCCCCTCAGGCCACATTAGGGAAAAGTGTTTGTGGATAGAGGTAAATAGCATCTACTTGCTCTTGACACACTGGCTTTCTGACAGTCACTAAACGTGCCACATTCCCTCCTGCCTCAGGACCTTTACACATGCTGTTCGCCCTTCCTGGAACACATTTCTCCCCTAAATTCACCCTTCAACTAAATAACTCCCACTGGTCTTCATGTCTCAGCTCAATGTTCTCCTTCCCAGGGAGGGTCTCTCAGGCTCCCAGACTAGGTCAGATGTCTCTGTTCATGTCTCCTGGCTCCCTATCTATATTTTTTCTTCATATTTCACCAAAGTTTAAAAATTATTCATTTATCTGTGATTATTCTATTAATGACTCTCTTCTCCAGACTAGAAGCACCGGGAGAGCAAAGATTATCTTTCATTTCAAGAGGGACCCAGCAAGGGCCTGATTTATAGTGGGTATTCAGTAAGTACTGGTTGAATGAAGCGGTGAATAAACAGCAAACCGGGAAGGAAAAGCCCTTAGAACCCGAAGCTGGGCTCTCCATTTCCCTCAAAGTCTGTGCTATCCTCTACACATAAGCTCCTTGACTCCATGCCATTTGCCAAATCCTCCCCAGACCTAGAGGAAACAAGTTTCCTAGATTCAATGACTGCTACCCTATTGGTCAGAGTTTATGTCACCACATCACCCCAGTGGTCACCGCTCAGTTACTCTAGGGTCAGGTGTCCATCCTGGGACCTATCAGTTTCCTCTATGTTCAGAAACCTGTCTAGACCATACTCCCTGAGTTGGGCTGTAGGTAGGGCAGTTTCTGCTAGAAGGGGCAGGGATCCTGCCATGCACTTGGCTAACTTGCCATGTAAAGTACTCAATTAATGCCAGTAGACTGAGTATTGGATAAGAAGACTGCCTTATAGCTTGGGCACAATGAAACTCAACCCTACCAGTCTTGTCTGACTGCCAGTGAGCACCCCAAGGTGATCAATTATGATACCTAAATTTTATACTATGGTAGTATTTATTTATAGTGGTAAATCAAATCGCTTCCCACCTACATACCTACCACCATTCACTTATAAAGTTTACAGAAACTGAGAAGCCACTAGGTGGGAGTTCAAGAGAGACCCTTGAAGCATCTGTACAGTTTTCATTCTGGGCTTCTCCAGCAGCCAAAAGAAAATGTACTGCTTGAGAGGAAAAACCTCTAAGATAGCAAAGCCTCGAATATATCTCTATGATAGGAAGATGAAAAAAATGTATTTCCAGCCTATGAGTAAAAGGACAGTAGACTTAGAATCAGGAAGCAGCTGCCAGATCCAGGGAACCTAACTACCCAGAACCTTTAAAAAGATCTTTGAAGGGCACCTGGGTGCCTCGGTTGCTTAAGCACCCAACTTGGGCTCAGATCATCATCTCAGGGTTCGTGAGTTCTCATCAGGCCTCGCACTGGCAGTTCGGAGCCTGCTTAAGATTTTCTCTCTCTCTCTCTCTCTCTTTCGATCTCTCTCTCCTCTCTGCCCCTCCCCTGCTCACTCTTTCTCTCTTTCAGAACAAATAAATAAAAATATTTTTGAAAAAGCACTTACAATTGGCAGGCTGCATGCTGGGTATTTTGGGTACTTTCTCTCTCCAAAAGGCCACAAGACCCCAGCAAAGTAGACTTTGTTAGCCCTGTGTACAGATGATAAAACTGAGAGATCACAAACCCAGCCTAAGGTTACATAGCTAGAGCCCGTGGATGTCAGAGCCAGGATACCCAACCTGCATTGGGCCCCCAAAGCCATACTCTTCCCTCTGCAGTGCTCTGTGTTCCAGAAAAGGAAATTCAAAAGCATCTCAGTTGTGTGTCCATGTCTACGTACCTTAAACGTGGTCATGAAATCCGTTTGTTCTTGAGCACAGGGTTTCTAGAGATCTCATTGTAAGAGCTCATTCACTTGACAGCCCTCTCTTCCAACATCACTGAATTGTTAGATTTGGGAGTTGAATTTCAGGAAGGACGTGGACAAACTGGTGTGTTTACAGATAACGGACAGTGAAGGGATTGGAAACTGTGTTATATGAAGAAGAGTAAGGAAAGGTAGTGATGCATGACCTGCAGAGGGGAGCCAATGAATTGTCTCACTGAAGCTGTATGGAGGGGTGTCTGGGAACTCAGGGGCTGGAGTGTCATAAGCCTGAATGTGAATTCCGGCTCTGGCATTTGCTAAATGTGTGGACATGGACAAGTTACCTCCTGGCTCTAAATCTTGAAGTTCTTATCCATAAAAGGGGTGGACTAATTGAGTCTACCTTGTGGGTACAGTTTGAAAGAGTAAATGCGATGAGGAATAATTGTCTACTATGAAGTCAAAGACACAGTAAATCTTCAATGAATAGTGGTCATGGTTATTAATTACAGTAATTACACCATTGAACTACCCACTGGTGTGAAGGCTGGGCAAGCAGAAGTGGGATTTCTATTGGAAATGTTGCCATGAGAGGATTCAAAGCTCAGAGCCTTTGCACCTGTTCCTTCCTCTGCTTCCTTCCTTTCCTTCTTCACCTACTCATTTATGAATCTCTGCAGTTCATGATTTCATTTTTTCAGGGAAATCTACCCAGATTTCAGGATTCTGTATTAAATGTTCCCCTGGTATCTATACCTTCCCTTCGGAGTGCTAGCACAATGGGAATTAAATAAGGATGTTCATTCTTTTTAAGTTTATTTTATTTTGAGAGAGAAAGAGAGCATGTGTGCAAGTGGGGGGTGGGGGGAGCAGGGAGAGGGAGAGAGAGAATCCCAAGGAGACTCCAATGTGGGACTCGAACCCATGAACCATGACCTGAGCCAAAATCAGGAGTTAGATGCTTAACCGCCTGAGCCACCCAAGCACCCTTGATGTTCATTATTTTTAAAAATCAACTTTATTAAGGTATAATTTACATAGTATGAGATTCTCTCATTTAAATGTTATAATTAAATGACTCTTGACAACTGTATATATACAGCAATGTTAACACCATTGCAATCAAGATATAGGCTATTTTCTTCACCTCCAAAATGTCCTTGTGCCCCTTTGTATTTACTCCTTTTTCCCTACCCCAGCCTCTAGCAATCACTAATATTTTCCTTCACTATAACTGTGCCTCTTCTAGAATTTCATATAAATGGGATCAGATAGGATGCAGGTTTTTGAGTCTGCATTATATTACTTAGCATAATGCATTTAAGGTTCATCTATGTTATCATGACTACTAATAATTCATTTCCTGGGGTGCCTGGGTGGCTCAGTCAGTTTAGCGTCCAACTCTTGATTTCAGCTCAGATCATGATCCCAGGATCATGGGATCCAGCCCCACATTGGGCTCCACACAGAGTGTGAAGCCTGCTTGGGAATCTCTCTCTCTCCTTCTGCCTCTGCTTGTGTACTTTCTTGTTCTTTACTTTTTTAATTTTTTTTTAAATTTTTTTTAACGTTTATTTATTTTGGGGACAGAGAGAGACAGAGCATGAATGGGGGAGGGGCAGAGAGAGAGGGAGACACAGAACTGGAAGCAGGCTCCAGGCTCTGAGCCATCAGCCCAGAGCCTGACGCGGGGCTCGAACTCACGGACCGCGAGATCGTGACCTGGCTGAAGTCGGACGCTTAACCAACTGCGCCACCCAGGCGCCCCTCTTGCTCTTTAAAATTAAAAAAAATAAAATAAAATAAAAAGATATATAAGTATCAAAAAATAATTCATTTCTTTTTATGCTTTAATGGTATTATATGGTATAGATATGCCAACATTTGTTTATCAATTCACCTACTGATGGACATTTGTGTTGTTTCCTGCTTTGGGCTGTTATGGATAAAGCTGCTATGGACATTTGTGGACATGTTTCTGGTCATGTGGTAAGTTGCATTCCTACCATTAATGAATGAGAGTTCCAGTTGCTCTATATTCTAGCTTATAGTTGGTATTGTCAGTTTTGTTGAGTTTAGCCATTCTGGTAGTATGTCGTAGGTAGTGGTACCTCACTGGATTTTTTTAGTTTATATTTCTTTCTTTTTCTTTTCTTTCTTTCTTTCTTTCTTTCTTTCTTTTTGGTATTCTGGCATTTTATTAAGGAAGGTATGTAAAAATATAGTGAGCTATGGAAATTTGTATAAAGTGATCATAAATTCAAAGACAGCAATTCACCAAATGACAATTTTCAAACACTTAAAAAATACAGTTTATGTACCTATTTAGAAATATACCTCAGAGTTTTCACATAAAAGCATGACTAATAATTTTCAAAAATAATATTTTTATCGTGATTTTTCTCCACTAGTGGGAAATTAAAATGGTGACAGGAAAGTTTATTATATCACAATAATTTCTTTCTTTTTTCCTTTATCTTTTATATAAAATTAGCAATTTTCAAATTACCTTTTCTCTATGTGTATTCTTATAGAAATAATACTAGAGGAGCTTTTAAGTCAGCCATAGCTAAAATGCTATGCCTCTGTGACCAATTATAATATAGAGTTTTATAGTTACCATTTCATAATAGCTCTTTATTGGAATTGACTGACTAAAAGAATACAGTTCTAAATGTCCAATTTTAGTTTATGTAAATTTCAACAAATTTCAACAAAGTTTACCTAATAACGTTTCAGCTTTGGAAGATACAATGGGTTAAGAATTATACTTTTTTGTTACATACATATGAATATTGACTCATGTATATATGTGTATATATATGTATATGTACATATATATATATATATACATACATACAGTTTCACCCAGTAATTTATGCAATCAAAAAAACCAAAACTCATTGGCAACATTTTTGACTACGTTTTCAATATCTTTAATAATTTAAAGAACAGGAAAAAAAAGCACTTCTAGAACTGTACTTACAGAAAAAGAAATGCAGAAGAGAAATGTGCGCTGTAAAACTTCATAATATTTATTTTCTGATTTAGTTTCGAGTTTGCAATAAGTTTAAACAGAAAAATGTTAGAAAATTAAAGGTATCAAAAGGCTTAAGTCAAACTGAACAAATTTAAAAACTCACTAACCCAGAGCATGCACTGCTCCTCTAAGCCTGCTGGAGTTCTTGATTTGTTTTAATCACACGGACAGCACTTTCTTTGAACTGCAGCTCACAAAAATTTTCAAGAAACTTTGCCATTTCTTCTGAAACAGTATCCAGGAAAGTTTCTTTAATGAATTTCACCATTGAGGTGGGAGCTAAAACTTCATGTAGTGTGTTAAAATCCTCTTTTATCATTGAGTATAACTTAAGCATTGTACTTTGGTATCCACGAGCCATTATGTCTAAATTCGATTCTCTGCTATAAGCAGGAAAACAGTTCTGCAGGAGCTCAGCCAACAGTTTATTCTGTATGCTTTGGTACTTGATTATAACTTCCGATTCTGGATAAAGAAACAACAGTTGTTGTATGCACTGCTTTTTCAACCAAATTTTGTGCTGTGAATTGATGATTTCATTATGGCTTTGTAATTTGTTCACTGAGAAGCGTCAAAGATGCAGTCTTATGTTATCCCAGATGGACTGTGCATCCATGGAGGAATCATCTTCAACAGAATGAAGAGAAGTCCCAGAGAGGAAATGGAAAGATGCTCCACTTAGAGTTGCCAGGAATGAAGTGCTGCTCTGGCAGGAGAGATCCCAAAGTGAATCCAGGATCACTTCTTCTTGTTTCAGTTCACTCTTCAACGAATCTTGCAGTGTTTTGAGGAATTTCATCAAATCTCCATGGGGAAGGGAAGGTGACTTGGATGAATTACAATTATAGTTATCTAGCCACTCAAGTCAGTTGTCGTTTGCAGCTGCACCTCTGGACACTGCTTGTTAACTTCAGATTGTATTTCCTTAATGCAATGTTCTATGCTTGTAGCATTTTGTTCTATCTTTTCATCAATGTCACTGAGTGACAATGTCACTGACATTTCACAAATGTCACTGCTTAAACTCCAAGTCTCCAGGAAGAGTTCGTATTTCTATAATTACTAATGATGTTGAGAATTCATGTATTTACTGGTCATTCATAGATCTGCTTTAGTAAAGTATCTATTGAAAATTTTCTTTAAATGAGTTATATGTTTTATTATTGAGGTTTAAAAATTAGTTATATATTCCACGGACCTATATATCTATTCTTATACCAGTACCACACTCTCTTGATGACTTTCATTTTGAAGTATATTTTGAAATTGAGAAGAGTGAGTCTTTCAACTCTTTGTTCTTCTTTTTCAAGATTGTTTTAGTTACTCTGGATCTTTTGAATTTTTACATGAATTTTAGTAGTAGCTTGTCAGTCTCCACCAAAAAATCAGCTAGGATTTTGATAGAGTGTGTGTTGAATGTGTAGGTCAATTTGGGGAGTATTGCCATCATAACAATGTTAAGTCTTCTGGTCCGTAAACGTCGGGCATGTTCCCATTTCTTTAGATCTTTTTTTTTTATTTCAACGGTTTTGTAAGTTTTTAGTGTAAGTCTTGCACTTCTGTCATTAAATGTATCCATAAGTGTTTTTTTTATGCCTTTGTAAATGGAGTTCTTAGCCTAATTTCATTTCGTGGATTGATTTTTTTTTTAAGATTTTATTTACAGGGCGCCTGGGTGGCTCAGTTGGTTAAGCGTCTGACTTCAGCTCAGATCATGAACTCGCAGTTTGTGGGTTTGAGCCCCGTGTTAGGCTCTGTGTTGACAGCTCAGAGCCTGGAGTCTGCTTTGGATTCTGTATCTCCCTCTTTCTCTGTTCCTCCCCCACTTGCACTCTGTCTCTCTCTCTATAAAATATGAATAAAGATTTTTTTTAATTAAAAAAAAAGATTTTTATTTAAATAATCTCTACACCTAACATGAGGCTTGAACTCAAGACCCCCAAGATCAGAAGTCACATGTTCCACCAACTGAGCTAGCCAGGCACCCCTACATGGATAGATTTTTGAACGCTGATCAAACCTTGCATTTCTGGGATACACCCCACTTTACCATGACATGTTATCTTTCTTATATGTTGCTGGGTTTGAGTTGCTACTATTTCATTATAGATTTTTGTACCTATGTTTATGAGGGAGGTATATAGTCTTATATTTGTCTAGTTTTTGTATCAGGATAATTCTGCTCTTGTAAAATGATTTAGGAAGAGTTCCTTCCTCTTCCAACTTCTGTAAGAGGTTTTATGTATAGAATTGGCATTATTTCTTCCTTAAATATTTGGTGGAACTTACCAGTGAAGTCATTGGAGACTGAGGTTTTCTTTTGTCTTTCCTTGTTTTTGTTTTTCCAGATAAGTCTGGTTAGAAATTTATCAATGTTATTCATATTTTCCAAATAACTAGCTTTTGGTGTTAATGATTTTTATGTATGATTTGTCCATTTTCTATTTCATTGTTTATCTCTCTTATATTTATTTTTCCCTCCTCTCATTTACTTTGGGTTCAATTTGCTCTTCCTTTTCTACTTTCTTAAGGTGATAATCTCTCATTGATTTTATGCTTTCTTCTTTTCTAAAAAAAAATTTTTTTTTTGAGAGAGAGAGAGACAGAGAGAGACAGAGAGAGAGAGAGAGAGAGAGTTAGCAGAGGAGACAGGCAGATGGAAGAGAGAGAGAATCCCAAGCAGGCCCCATGCCCAGGGTGGAGCCCCATGTGGGGCTCAATCCTATGACTCTGGGATCATGACCTGAGCTGAAATCAAGAGTTGAATGCTAGGGGCTCCTGGATGGCTCAGGCAGTTAAGCATCCAACTCTTGATTTTGACTCAGGTCACGATCTCACCATTCATGAGTTTGAGGTTCACATTGACTCTGTGCTGCCATTGTGGAGCCTGCTTGGGAGTCTCTCTCTCTCTCTCTCTCTCTCTCTCCCTTTCTCTGTCCCTCCTTTGCTTAGTGCTCTCTCTCTCTCTCTCTCTCTCTCTCTCGGAATAAATAAACTTAAAAAAAATTTTTTTTAAAGAGTTGGATGCTCAATTGACTGAGCCACTCAGGTGCCCCTGAACTTTCTTCTTTACTAATATAAGCATTTAAATCCATGGATTTTCCTGTAAACACCCTACAAATTTTGATAGGTTGTGGTTCCATTCTCATTCAGTTCAAACCATATTCTAATTTCTCTTATAATTACTTTTTTATCTATTTAGTTAATTTCCAAAATTTGGAAGAGTTTCTATATATCATTCCGTTGTTGATTTCTAGTTTTATTTTATTTTATTTACTTTTTATTTAAGAGAGAGAGCATGAGCTGGGGAGAGGGGCAGAGAGAGAATCCCAGCCAGACCCTATGCCCACCTCAGAGCCCGACTTGGGGCTCAATCCCATGACCCCCAGATCATGACCTGAGCTGAAATCAGGAGATGGATGCTCAACTGACTGGGCCACCCAGGTGCCCCTATTGATTTCTAGTTCAATTCTGTGGTGGTCATGGAACATACTTTGCATGATTTTGATTCCTTATTTATTTATTTATTTATTTATTTTTTAAGTAGGCTCCATGCCCAATGTGGGGCTTAAACTCACAACCCTGAGATCAAGAGTTGAGTGTTCTACCAACTGAGCCACCCAGGCACCCCTGAGCTTTTAAATTTATTAAGACTGATTTTAGGGCCCCAGATATGGTCCGCTCTCAGTGAATGTTTCACATGCACTTGGAAAACAAATGTGTATTCTGCTGGTTGGGGGTGGTGTTATGAAAGGTCAGGCCGAGTTGATTAATAATGCGGTTCAAGTCCTCTCTCTCCTTACTAACAGTCTATCTATTCTTTTATCAGTTTCTGAAAAAAGAGTGTGAAGTCCTCACCTACAGTTGGAATTTACCTGCTTCCCCTTTCGGTTCCATCGGTTTTTGTTTAATGTTTTCTGAAGCTCCGTTAGGGTGTCGCAACACTCAGGTCTGGTGTGTCCTTATCGCTGGTGATATTCTTTGTTCTGTAGTCTATATTGCTTGACATTAATATCGCTACTCCAGCTTTCTTTTGATTAGTGTTACCATGGTGCATCTTTTTATTTTACCTTTAACCTATCTGTGTGTTTATATTTAGATTTATTTTCTTGTACACAGCATAGAGTGGGGACTTGCTTTCTTTACCCAATCTATCTCTTTTAAATTACCCTTAAGGTAATTATTGAGATGTTGAGCTTGAATCTACCATTTTGCTATTAGCGTTTTATTTGTCCCCTCTGTTCTTTGTACCTGTTTTCTTCTTTTCCTGACTTCTTTTCAACAAATTGACTATTTTCTATAACTTCACATTTTCTCTACTGTTGGCTTATGGATTAGGCTTACTTGGTTGTTGTTAATGGTTGTGCTAAGGCTTAAAAGATACACCTTTAATGTATCATTACCTTCAAAAGGTACTATTGCTTTGCCTGTAGTGAAAGAACTTATATTAATTTATTTACATGTCCCCCTCCCTAGTCTTTCTACTCACGTAGTGATTTTAGTTCTACATAAGTTATAAGTCTTATAATAACTTGTGATTCTTTCCGCTTTAAACAGTTGCTTCTTTTTTAAATAAGGATATGAGGAAAAAATTTTAGATCCTTGATTTGTATACTTGGGTAGCCCAGGAAGTGTGAGGGTGGCCTCACTGCTGTATCTTGAGGGTGACTTCCAGTGAGAATACCAGAAAGGCCCAGAGTCCCCAGCTGCCTACAGCTCTACTCCAGGCCACATGGCCTCCTTTGGAGGATGGTCTCTCTTGGTTACTGTCCTCATAGTGGACAGGGCTCACATAGCTCCATAGTTGAGCTTCTAAGTCCCTTTTCCCTACAGATGTCAATAGTCAAGGATAGCTGTGATATGCTGTGTTTACAGGGGGGCACCTGGGTAGCTCAGTCACTTGAGTGTTTGTTGATTTTGGCTCAGGTCGTGATCCCATGGTTCCTGGGATCAAGCCCCGCCTAAGGCTCTGCACTGACAGCACAGAGCCTCCTTGGGATTCTCTCTCTCCCTCTCTCTCTGCCCCTCCCCTGCTCATGCTCTCTAAATAAATAAATAAATGAATAAATAAACTTTTTAAAAAATTTAAAGTTTTCAAGGGCATTGACCTTCAATGCCAGAGCATTCATAATCATGATGGCTCACATTTATTGAGCTTTTTCTATATGACAAACACCCTGCTAAATCCTTTGTGTGCATTACCTCTTCATTCTCACTGCAATTTGATGAGGTAGATACTGCTATTATTCCCTTAAAAAAATTTTTTTAATGTTTACTTATTTTTGAAGGAGAAGGAGAGACAGAGCATGAATAGGGGAGGGGCAGAGTGAGAGGGAGACACAGAATTGAAGCAGGCTCCAGGCTCCGAGCTGTCAGCACAGAGCCCGGCACAGGGCTTGAACTCACGAGCTGTAACATCATGACCAGAGCCGAAGAAAAGAGTTGGATGCTTAACCAGCTGAGCCACCCAGGCGCCCCTATGACTCTCCTTTTACGGATGAGAAAATGGAGGCAAGAAGGTTTAAGTAAATTGCCCAAAATCATACAGCAAGATCTATAAGGGAAACAAGACTTGTTTGGTGTCTTGGTGGTCAGACATCAGAGCCAACCACTCTTAAGTACTGAGTTCCCTGCTTCCCCAGTGACCTGCCCAGGGACATTTTGCCACCCTCTTAACACACACAGTTCCACTGATATTGTACACTTGGAAAACCTCTGGGTTTGGGGCCCCATGTCTCCCTGTTCCTTTCTGTACATCAGGGCCTGAGACTGAAGACCACAAAGCGTGTTGATCGGTGTGGGTTAGTGGAGAGAGCACTGGACTGGGAGCCAGCACACTTTGCTCTCATTCCAGCTCCATGGCTCACCAGTCATAACATGTTAGTTAATGTCTCTGGGTTTGTAGTTTCTCAATACCTAAGTCAAGGGGATGGAATTAGATCATCTCAAAGGCTTCTTTAAGACCAACATCCTGTGAGTCTTTGAATTAGTGACCTTGCCGATAGAGAGCTAATAATTACCTAACTTGACAAGACATCTAAGATTTATTTGCTTTGGTAATATTTATCAAAACCACAGAGCTTAGCCACTCACTTTATGCTCATATCTCTTCTCTGGCTTCCTGTTTATCCCAGAGGTTATCTTTTCAAACTGCCCTTTGGGCTTATAAAATTTCCTTTGTGTTCACTACATATTATTAAGTGAACAAAAAGCAGGTTACAAAACTGTATGTATCCCATTTTATCACAAAAACAAATGTGTGTGTCTACTTACATGTATAGAATACATATACTGTATATTCAATATATACAATAAAATACATAAACATGTATAATACATTAGATTTATATTAAATAAATATATATAAGTGTATGCACACATATATATATTTTAATGTTTATTTATTATTTTGAGAGAGAGACAGAACGTGAACAGAGGAGGGGCAGAGAGAAAGGGAGACACAGATTCCGAAGCAGGCTCCAGGCTCTGAGCTGTCAGCACAGAGCCCGGCTCAAACCCACGAGCTGCGAGATCATGATCTGAGCCAAAGTCAGCCGCCCAACCGACTGAGCCACCCAGGCACCCCTTAATTTTATTTGAGAGAGACAGAGAGAGAGAGAGAGAGAGAGTGAGCCGGGAAGAGGGACAAAATCTTTTTTTTTTAATATTTATTTATTGAGGGGAGGAAGGGCAGAAAGAGATGTATGTATGTTTATATTAAGGTTTAAATTTTTATAGTTCAAAAGGATGTACATCAAAAGGTTAGAATGACTTCTTCTGGATGGCGGAAAAACCAGTGATTTCCATTGTTTTTTTTCATTATATGTTTTTGTCCTTTGCAATTTCTGTCCAGTGGAATTGCTTATACTTTTAATACTTATTGCTTATAAACACAGTAGCTCACAAACCAATGAATAATGTCTCCTTTGGATTCAGAATCTTCTCGTCCCTTTAACTTTGCCTCTGGTGTCTTCTCCTGTGTTGATTACATATCTTTCTGTCTTAAGTAACAAGACAAGGGGAATGAGGTACTTGATACACAGACAGAGTAATCAAGGAATCAGCCTTCTCTAGACCCAGCTTTTTGGCTGTCCCCCCCACCGCACCCCCTTCATTCACTCTCCTTTTCTCTCATGTCCATATGGACTAACATTTTCCCTAAAAGGCCTTCCTACTTCCAGTTTCTCCTTCCACAATCAATCTTGGGCACTTCCAGCATTCATTCACTCATTCATTCATCAACAATTATGCATAATTAGTATAATAATGGAATAAGTGTGTAGTGTCGAGATAAGAACTGAGGTTCAAGTCCTAGGTATACTAGGATCGTGGGAAAAGCCCTTGGAAAATTACAAAGTCTGGATCAGTGGGAACTGTCATTGCCCCGGTCCTGTACTGAGCACCATGGGGAAATAATAATGAAGAGACTCTGCCTTTAAGGAGCTTAAAATTGTTTAAGAGGATCAAGGTCTAAAATACAAAGGGGGAAGAAGAGGACAGGGAGAGATGCAGAGATAATATTCATAGACATGAGAACGAACAGCTGGGTTCTGCAGAGGAGGAAGTACGAGTCAAGAATCACCATGAGGTTTGGGACCAGGGTGGCTGGGAAAATGGTGGCACCATTTGTCCATTTATCAATCTACAAATACACAAATACACCTTGTTCATTTATTCCACAAATACACATTGAGCATCTGCCACCAGCCCAGTACGGTCCTAGGTGTTGAAGATGGAGCAGCAAACTAAATAGGTGACAGTGCCCCACCTACCCCATTCTGCTTACATTCTATGGACAACTAGAGAAAAAGGAAGTAAACAAGTACATAAACAAGATCATTTCCAAAGGTGATAAGTGCTATGAAGAAAATAACACTGGGTGTGTATCAGAGAGCAACCAAGGGAGGTGACATTTGGGCTTACGTGTCATTAGCTGAAATAGAAGTAAGGGGCTGGACTGAGGAGGAAAATGGTGAATTTCATGGTAGCATTGCTGACTCAGAGATGTTAAAATTCGCCTCTCGATGAAAATATTTTAACCTCTTCTCAAATTCTGCATCATATCATTCTCTGGCTCAGAAACATTCAGTGGTTTTCATTGCCCTCTGGACAGAATCCCCATTCTTTAGCTAGGCATTCAAGGGCCTTCACAATCTCACCCAGCCAGCCCATCTGCCTGTCTCTCCCTTGTCCCCGTCCTCATGTGAACCTTCCATTCTGGCCTCAACGACCTCTTCACTGTCTCCATTGAGGCTATGTGCCTTTACATCTTCCTACTTCAGTCCTAAGAAAGTCTCCTCTCCTAAATTCTCTAGTCTATAATGGTCCTACTCTTCTTGGAGCTCAGCCCTTTTCTCTGTCTGTCTCATCTTCTACATTGTTTAAATGTCTCATAAGTAAGCGAGGGTCCAACTCTCCAATAAGAACGCAGTCTCCCTGAGGGAGGGGCTCGCCCTTGCATGATCCTTTCTCCATTGGATTTGCTCTGGTAAACCTGTCCAGAAACACATTACGTAGCTCTACGGGTCAATTATCTTGCATAAACATGCAGAGGGAAAGACAGAATAAGAAGAATCCAGAAAACCAAAGAATTTCCCACCCAAGTTCCCAGAGCCAGGAGATGACAGGATTCACCGTGGTCAAGTGTTCAGAATCCATCAACAGGGAGTCATTCAGTTTGCTAGAGAAATTAGAAGTCGGAATGAAAGCCATCCAGGGATGAACCTACTTGGCACTGTCTGCCCTGAGCCAGAGAGTTCTCGAATTCCTCCCATCCCTCCATCCATAAGACCGGCAGAGTCCTGGTTTCTGGGATAAAGTAATCCACCACCCCTCTCCAAGTCTTCTCACCTCACTGTCCTCAATTTTGTCATAGTTTCCTCCTTTTAACCTACCGGGGATGGGGCTAAAAAGCAGGATGATGGGGAGCCAGCAGTCCCCCGCCCTTCCCTCTTCCCCTTCAGCAGCATTTGATATTGATGTTCAACTTCTGGTGCTTTGAGGATGTCGGTGCAGGGGGAGGTTAGGAGTGGGACACTTGACTGTCAGGATGGATGTTTGGGATGAAAGTCCATGCTGTAAACACGTATTCATCATGACACTCCTCTGTGTGTCTTTCATCTGGGCAATCTCAAAGCCCTGGACAAATGGTAATTAATTTTCACAGCAGCTCCACAGGGGGATGCAGGGCTGTCTGCCAAGGGCCGGAGGGGCATTTTCCCAGCACCTCTCTGCCACCCCTTACTGCTCACTCCCAGCTGCTGTCTACCCCCAAGGTGACCATGCCAGGTGGATAGGGTGCCTAGCTCTTAGACTCCCTCCCATGACTTCTCTGCCTAGAAGGCTGCAGAGGGGCAGATGGAGACTCCCAACCACCCTCCTGCCCCCACCTCTACCCTGCTTTCCCAGAGGGTGACTAAGAGTGAACGAGGGCAGGAGTGGGAGCATTTCCTGCTTCCACTGGCAGGATGGGGCCAAACAACTAGTTAGTTGACTCAGCAGGAACCACAGGGCTCCAAAAATACAACTGCTTCTGCCCAGTTCCACGTTGGGCTCCCTTGGCCCTTTGGTCACAGTCACCTGCTTCTCCTCCCCCTCCTTCCTATCCCAGAGGACTTATCAAAGTGACATTTGCCTTAATTCTGATTATAGAAGAGCTATAAGCTCATCGTACAACACTTGGAAAATACAGAAAAATATAAAGGAGAAAACTGCCTTATTAATTCCATAATTCCACAGCTTCCCAAATAGCCACTGTTGAAATCTTGTTATATTCCCTTTTTTATTTTTTCTGTGTTTTGGGTTTTGGTTTACAGACCAAATACATACGCATGGTAAATTCTTAATATATATCATAAGATTATATATTCTCTCTCTCTTTTTTTATATGTATAAGATAGGACAGAAGGTTATAAAGTGAAAAGTGAAAGTCCAACCCAACTTTCTATTCCCACCCAAGAGGAAACTACTGTCAAGAGTTCTTGCGTATCTTTCCTTCCAGAAATTGCCTCTTTCATGTACAAGCATGCATAGACATGCTCATTTTCACATGGCTGAGGTCATACTGTAGAAATAATTTAGCCTTTTCTTCACTTCACATGCATGCCTGGGCATCTTCTGTTCCATTAAAAATTATTTATTAAACAACATTTTTATTGACTGCCTAACATTTTTTTCTTATTGGGATGCCACAGTTTGTTTAGCCTGTCCCTTACTGTCGAATATTTATGCAGGTGAGGGATAGGAAGAAGGAAGTAAGTCAGAATAGGGTGTCGGGAGGAGGAAGCAAGCTAGGATCGATTGAGGTTTCTACTGTGTGCCAACCACTTTTTCTGTCTTCCCAATCACTTGGAGTGAGAGTTTAGATACTATCCCCATGCTGCAGATGAGGAAATGGAGGTTTCAAAGAGGTTAAGGAAGAATTTGCTCGTAAGTAAGAGAGCCACGGTTTGAAACAAGATTTGTCAATTCCAAAGCCTGTGGTGGTTCTATTTTGCCAAGATGCCTTGGAAAAGTTCCAGGATTTAAGGTTTCCCACTGCATGGCATGGGGATGGGAAGAGTCCTTCATTCATTCGTTCTCTCATTCATTCCAATAATACTGATGTGCCAGACTTGAGGGACTCAGGGGGAAAAGGTTCAGTGCTGGTCCTCTAGAAATTTACAGTGGACGT
This sequence comes from Prionailurus viverrinus, assembly GCF_022837055.1. Classification (NCBI taxonomy): domain Eukaryota; kingdom Metazoa; phylum Chordata; class Mammalia; order Carnivora; family Felidae; genus Prionailurus; species Prionailurus viverrinus. The sequence continues at coordinate 68,478,087 of NC_062571.1, forward strand.
GTAAACAGTCATGACCTGCCATGGGTCCCCTGGGGATCAAACCTGGGGTTCTTCTCCCAGATTCCAAAGTTCAAAAGTTTCTGGGGGAGGAGACCCTATGCTGAGTCAGTTCTCTGGCATCAGTCAGGAAGTGCCGGTGAGGCCCGAAACGCCTCTGCTTCCTCTCCTCCCCAGATCCCATTGCACTGCGGTCACTGGAGCCCTGGGTTGACTCCTCCCTGACCTGGCTTTTGCCTTGAGCTTCCGGCCCTTCAGGGATGGCCTGCCAGGCTCCCATGGCAGTAAAGTGGGTGGTGGGTCCCTAATTTCTGAGAAAATTTTCAAAACGATATTTCTGGTTTGTTTTCCAGAAGTTCAAGAAATGTTTGTCATGCCCCGGGGAAGAGTGGGTAGCACAAAAGGATTGGTTAAGCTGCTTGGGCTCTGGGTGGACAGATGCGGATGGGAGCCCTGCTTCCACCATTTGCTCTGGAACTGCTGGAAAATCACTGGAAATCAGTCAGTGCTCTTGGTAACAAGCCACAGAAGCAGACCCTGACTATTTTAAACAAAGAAATGAATCAAATGCAACAGAATTGCATTTGGAGTTCAAGAGGGGCTCGTCTTAGGAAAAGACGGAAAAGAAATGAAGCCCCCTCCCCCCACCCCGCAAGGCACAGAGGAGCAGGAAGCACAAAACGGTCCGTTGGCCAAGAAATGTCTAATCAGGATGTTGAGGCCACTGCAACCAGGTATCACAGCAATTGGAGTTCTGACCCTTCAGCACTCAGAGGCCCAGGGCCCAGGCCTCAGGCAGGAGCATCCAACTTGCTGCCCCCTTGGTCCTGCACCCAAACCTACTGCCAGCTTGAGGTAGGAGGATTTGCTCCTGGATTTGCTCAGGGGTAAAAGCGGGGGGGTGGAGGGGTGCTCCCTTCTTTCAAGCTAACACATAAGGGCAAGTCTTGTATGCTAGCCAGGGACCTTTGGATCTAGGACAGCCAAAAACTCAATGTCCAGGACACCCCCTAATAGCTCAGAGCCTTTGTAAAATAGATACATTAATAATGTCCACTTCACAAGATTGCTATGAGGATTTTTTTTAACATTTATTTATTTTTGAGAGACAGAGAGAGAGAGAGCACAAGCGGGTGAGAGGCAGAGAGAGAGGGCCATTAAAGGATCCCAAGCAGGCTCTGTGCTGACAGCAGAGACCCTGAGTGGGGTTCGAACTCATGAACCATGAGATCATGACCTGAGCCGAAGTCAGACACTTAACCGACTGAGCCACCCAGGCACCCCTGCTATGGGGATTTTCTTTTAAAAAGCAAGTAAAGTGCTTAGGACACTGCCTGATACCCAGGAAATGCTGGTTTACTATTATTGCTGTTGTTGCAATTATTATCATCTTCAACATCATCAGCATCCACTTTCCCTCTTTTATTTTTTTTATTTTTTTTATTTTTTTTTTTTTATTTAAAAAAAAATTTTTTTTTCAACGTTTATTTATTTTTGGGACAGAGAGAGACAGAGCATGAACAGGCAAGGGGCAGAGAGAGAGGGAGACACAGAATCGGAAACAGGCTCCAGGCTCTGAGCCATCAGCCCAGAGCCTGACGCGGGGCTCAAACTCCCGGACCGCGAGATCCTGACCTGGCTGAAGTCAGACGCTTAACCGACTGCGCCACCCAGGCGCCCCTCTCTCTTTTAAAGTAGGGATAGTTTCTACTATAAAGTAATATAGGCCGTAGATAGAAAAGTTGAAAACTACTGAAAAGTGGAAGAAAAGGAAATCACCTACGACCCACAGAAAACCGCTGTCAACATTTTGGTGTTTCCTCCCAATCTGTTTTGTATATATTGGTTTGGGTTCTTTCATTCTTTCTTCCCTTTTGCCCTTTCAAACAGCTGTGATCATTCCGTGTGCACGGTTGTGCCTCCGCCCTCATAGTGTATGTATTTCCTTATATTGTTAAAGACTTTCTGTAATCATCGTTCATAAGAATGGCAAAATAGCCTGTGGAGTGGATAGAATTATTCCCCAAATGTGGCTCCCACTGCTTGGGGAAGGGGGAGAAGAAGGGAGTGGCATGCATTTATAAATTATGAGTGTGTTTTCAAAAACCGCTTCTGATTCTGGGATGCTTCTCTGGAATACTAACTGATGCTTGACGGACATCAATTAAGCAATTTGCTCCAAGAAACTTAGGAGTCTGTCTCTCAAAATCCCCACCATTCTGATGCAGGTCAGGGGGTTCATGGCACCTCATTGTGTTTTGACCAGACATTTTCACTGCTACCAAGAGTATGAGTCCCACAGTCCCACTGTCACCTTGACACTGCTGGCCTGCCCACTGCTTTCTCACGTTCCCAATATGCTCAACCACTGATTAGACCAGGTAGTTAATCGTGCCTGTGAAATTACCTGCCATTAGTGTAGTGGAAAGTGCCCAAGCTCTGCCTCTTGCCACCCTGGGACTTGGGGCAATTTGCTTACATCTCTCAACCTCTTCTGAAAAATGAGGAGAATCATGTATAAATTTGCTTGGACAGTAAGTTTTTCTTCTTCCTTTCATCCTCCAGAGTTTCCTATTCTCCCTCTCTCCCATACTCACCGCCCCCCTCCTGCCAACTTCCAGGGCACTTGTACTGTGGGTCTCAGGCTGGGTTCCAGGAAGTGGCTCTCACCTAAGAAGCAGGTGGGCGTCATGTGGCCCATCTCTCCACCGGGGGTGACTAAAATGCCAATGATGCTGATTATTTGGACTTCCTGGGCAGGGCCTGGCACCCGCCAGTGGTGAAGCTTTGGAAGCAGCAGTAATTAATATTTTGCAGTGTGATTCTGATCGCCCTGTCAAGGAGGGGGTCCCACCCTGAGCTGGGAGCCCCATGGGAACTGGCCAGGCTGCATTCCTGGGGCCGCAGTTGCACAATGGGCACCCAGCCAGGGCGGCTCCGGGGGTGGGGCGAGCAAATGATGCGCCTGAGAGGAGCTGGGCTCCCCTTCGCCCAGAGGGGCAGGGGCGGAGCGCTTACCTTTACCGGCCAGTCTCTTAGGCCGGGACACCCACGTGCTCCTGAATCCATCCTGGGCCTGCCCAGAGCCCTACCCTGGGCTGCCAGGTAAGGCTGAGGCCTCATGTGTGAGGGAAGGGAGCAGAAAGGTTACCTGAGAAGGGTAAAGGGGAACGAAATACTCGTCTTTCCCCTTCTTGCCTTTCCAAAGCACTATTCAAATCTCAAAGATGCAGGGGGCTTCGGGGGGTAGCTTGACCAACTCTCATTTCGTGCGGGAGGAAACTGAGGCCCAAGGCGAAGTGAATTGCTCTACCCCAAGATTCTCTAAGAAATGACCCAGCGAGGAAGAGTGGCCAGAGCTTTTGGAAGCACTATCCACGACATTGTTTATTGGATGTGCTGCTATCAATGACTCAGAAAAGCTCTCCCACCCCCAAAGTCTCCTCCTCCTCCCCAGCACCTGAGATTCCACCTCACTTGCTTTTCTTTGAGGCTTCTGTGCCAATGAAAAGTTAAGCTTCCCCTGGCAGGGATCACTTCCCATGTCAGTAAAACGTAGTTTCTGTTCCTTTTTCCGAGAGCAGGTGCAACGCAGGGAGAAAGGAGAACCTAAAACTTCACAGGGGCAGGAGGAGTCCACATACGGCTTCCAACTATGGTACTTGTCAGTTTTCAATGCGCCCACAGTGGCAATCTCCAGTCGCTTTCCTGACCGTGCTGTGAGGTGGGAAAACCCTTGATTGTCATTCTCACTCATCGGATGAGGAAATGGAGGCCCTGTGAGCTCTAGTATCTTGCCCAAGGACACACAGTCAGTAAGTGGCCAGGTGGGATTGCAATCTTGGGGCTCAGCTGCTCCCTAGAGCCCAATATAAGGGTGTAATGTTAGTATTTGTGTTGACTGGTTTATAGAAAAGTGTGGGTTTGAGGTTTGAGAGGGTGTGGAGTAATACAACGCAGAATGCTTGTTTTCCCTTCTTTGAGCTTCCTAGGCAAATATCACTCCATTTTCCAGGGGGAAAACCTACTGCTCAGAGATTTACTAAATTCATTCAAGTGTGAGTACCTCCAGAACAAGGAACTAGGCCATGCCCATCTCTTTATGTCTGATCCGTAATTTTATCTGTGAATATTTCTTGAGTGCAGAAAAAAATCCTTCAAGATCATCGAATACGACGTGTACATTACAGTTGAGAAAACTGAGGTCTACAGAGTTGAGGGATATGCCTAGATCACATAATTTGTGGCCAAGCCTGGACCTCAAAGCTCTCAATTCCCAGTCTAGTAGCCTTTCCATTTCATTCATTCATTCATTCATTCATTCATCAAACCTCTAGGTAGTATTCTGGGGCTCTGGGAAACAAACAAACAAACCAGGGAATAGTGTGAGGAGACTGGGGCATTTGTTTTGAGTACAAAAACCTAAGAGGAAAAAAAAAAAAAAAAAACCTAAGAGGATTCTGCCAAAAAAATTCAGTGACCATGATAAATAATGTTTTTTTAATGTGTATTTATTTATTTATTTTGAGAGAGAGAGAGAGAGAGAGAATGCAAGTCTCTGCACATAGGGGAAGGGGCAGAGAGAGAGGGAGAGAGGGAATCCCAAGCAGGTTCCGCCCTGTCAGCCCAGAGCCTGACTCAGGGGCTCGAACTAACAAACCGTGAGATCACGACCTGAGCCGAAGTAAAGAGTTGGATGCTTAACTGAGTGAGCCACCCAGGCACCCCAAGATAAATAATATTTTAATACAATATTTAAAAAAATCAAATCAGCAAACTGTGGCCCATAGACCTGAAGCCTATTTTTATAAATAATTAAGACTGAATCCCAGTCTCTGTCTTGAGGAGTCCACAATTTCATCCGGGGAGACAGGCCCAAGTGGAATATTTATTTAATTCCCCAGGAATGTCCTCAGACAGCAAGCGGGGGATGAGGGAGGAGAGTTGGAGGCCGGGAAGGAAATGTGCAGCAGTCCAGATGTATAACACCACCGGGTTTATTGAGGGAAATCGCAACAAAGTGTGCTGGTCTAGGAGAGACGGGGTCAGGAGCCAGGGGAGGGAGTGGAGACTGACCAGGTCTGAGAGATTAGGGATAAAGGAAGGAGCGATTCTCCCACCAGGCTAAGAATGTAAAGAATCTTAGACTTTACACCCTAGACCTCAAGAGCTCCCCTCAGCCTAACCCTGAAACTGAGGGGATCAGACCCAAACCAGGCAAGGCAGGTCTCCTCTCAGAAACATGTTTAAAACCACAGTGAATGTGTTTGTCCCCCGATGTACTGGGGTATTTGTTCCCCGCCTAGTCCTTGTCCCCCATCCTGGTGCTCTGTGGCTTTCTCTGAGACTAGACCTCTCCTGATGGTGAAGGCTGCCCACGAGCTTCTACTGCCTTGGGTGAGCTGCCAAAAGCCAGGGAAAGCCCTGGAAGAATGGAAGCTGCTGAGTATTCCTCCTAGCTTGCTGGAATACTGTAAGTGCATGTTTAAATGTATTCCCTGCAAGTCAGGTGCGCCTGGGTAGCTCAGTCCGTTAAGCGTCTGACTCTCAATTTTGGCCCCAATCGTAGTCTCAAAGTTCATGGGTTCGATCGAGCTGAGTTGACAGTACGGAGCCTGCTTAGGATTCTCTCTCTCCCTCTGTCTCTGCCCCTCTCCCAGGCTCTCTCTCTCTCTGTCTCTCTCAATATAAAAAGAAATAAACTTAAAAAAAAAAAAAGATATTCCCTGCAAATCACCCAGAAAAACAGCCTGGCATAAAATAAATACTCAAAAAAACAGGTGGCTATTATTACTTTATGTTTATTATAAAAGTATTTTTATTTTATTTTATTATTTTTTTTTTTTTTAGAGAGAGAGTGAGCACAGTATGGGAAAGGGCAGAGGGGAGAAAATCTTAAGTAGGCTCCATGCACAGCACAGAGCCCAACACGGGATCCCAATGACCCTGGGATCACGGCCTGAGCCAAAATCCAGAATCAGATGTTCAACCAACTGTGCCACCCAGACACCCCTAATATAAAACTATTTTTAATACTTTTTTTAGTTATGATTTGCAAGACCCCGCTTTGACCAGCATTGTCCTCTTCCCCCGTATGTTTGTGTTGATTATTGGTGGTTGCAGAAATGCTTGCTACATCATGCTGTCCACTAATCGCTGAGAGGACACGGTGTCTAAGATGGACTAGAGTTCTGGGGGCGGTTCAATCCAGGAGGACTTCCTGGAAACAGGAGGGGTGAGGGCAGAGTTCTAAAGAAGTTGATGAAAAGCTGGATAGAAGCATTCTGAATGACACGGTATCTGAAAGATGGATCAATTTTGCCTACCTTTTACGGGAATTAACTGATACCACATACATAAAATGGTTGATACAGTAACTGGTGTCATAACTGGGGGGAAGGGGGAAGAGAAAGAGACAAAGGGGCTGAGAAGCAGGAGACCTTGGCTCTAGGCGCAGATATGCCCCAGCTTAGCTATGTGAGACCTCGGAGCCATCACTGCCCCTCTTGACACTTCAGGTTTCTTTTCTTTAAAATGGATTATTCGGGGCGCCTGGGTGGCGCAGTCGGTTAAGCGTCCGACTTCAGCCAGGTCACGATCTCGCGGTCCGGGAGTTCGAGCCCCGCGTCAGGCTCTGGGCTGATGGCTCAGAGCCTGGAGCCTGTTTCCGATTCTGTGTCTCCCTCTCTCTCTGCCCCTCCCCTGTTCATGCTCTGTCTCTCTCTGTCCCAAAAATAAATAAACGTTGAAAAAAAAATTTTTTAATAAAAAATAAAATGGATTATTCAGGCCAAGATTTCCACCTCTGAGAGTCCCTGATTGTAATAAACACAAAGTAATAAAAGCTACTGTTTCTTACCACCAACCTTATGCCAACCTCTTCTAAGTGATAATCATGCAGGATCTTACTTGATTTTCGCAACAACCCTGTTAGTGGACTCCATTATTATCTCCATTATATTGATCAAGAAATAGAGGCTCAGAGAAGTAAAGTAACCTGTCCTAATGGCAGCTCTAGTAAGTTGAGACTCTAACTCCAGGAAGGCAGAGAGATGCTGCCTCCTGGGGACTGTCCCCCTCTACAGAGAAGCATTTTCCCACATGGCTGGGACCTGGCCTGGCCAGGAGATACCAATGCTGCAGGAGGCTGCCCTCCTTTCTGGTTTCACTGCCCAGTTTCTGTGGCAGCACCAGCCCATAACTTGAACATTCCCCCCGCCCACCCACACCCCCACCTCAACACAGTGACTTTCCCCAAAAGCTGTGTCACTCTTAACAGATGGCATTCAGGGAAAAACTCTGTGGTTGAATCACAGTGACCACTTCCTGTTCCATTCAGGGTCCCCTGTTCTCCAGAGCCCTCTTTCTGCCATGTCCTGCTTAGTAATAAGAGCCATGATACTTACAACTCCCCCCCCCCCCCGCCCCAGGTTGCTAGAGAGGCTTAGTCACCCCTTCCTATACCCTCCTCCTACCAGACTGAGGGGCACCAACTCTCAACTTCAGCTTCATTCCATAGCCCTGCTATAGAGAGCCTCGTGGGAGAGCCTGGCTGTCCTGGGGCTGTGTAAGGAGGTGAAGGGATGATCCCCATCCCTCTAGACTGGTGACGTAAGCCTGTTGGGGACAGGTGGGTGGATGTTTAAGCTTCAGTCATGAAGTAAAGGAGTAGTCACTGACTCTGTGGGTGCTACATGGGCACCCACTCAGGGGGTATTGTTGTCTCCCTGTACAGGGGTCAGGACACCGAGTAAGACAAATACAGATGGGGTTGTGTGTCTTGGGGGAAACCCCAGTTCTCTCCCAGTTGCTCAGAAAGGGCTTCCTGGAGGCTGACAAACTACAATGAAGTTGAATGTGAGAGTTGAGGAAGTCATCAGATATTTGAAAGGCTATCAGAGGAGGAGACTTCCTTTGGGTAAATGCAAAGTATCTAGGACCATGGAGCCCTTTTAAGATCTTTAGATGTCTTAAACCTCTAAAGACTGGTATTTCTTGCCCACCCTTATCCCCATAGGTAATACAAAATAAAACAATGTAAATCCTAAAAACAAGTATAAGGAAGTCCAGTAAAGTTCTATGCTTTCCGCCCCCCTTTTTTCTTTTTCTTTCCTTTTTTTTTTTTTTTGATCCTATCAATAGTCAATATTCTTTGAAAAAAATTATTCTTTTTCAGGGGCTTCCACTTTGCTGATTCCATAAGCAGTGTTTGGTCTACCTGTTGGAAAACCCTGCAATGGGAACAGCGGATGGATGTCAATGGGCCACATGTGTCAGCTAATATAGGGAAGATCGTTCCAAGCATTTGTGTGGGGTGACCACTGAGTGAGCTGCCCCAGGGAGGGAGTATTTGTTCACTGGTTTGTTTCCACCTTCACCAAGGCCAGAAGACCCTATGATGGGGGTAGGATGTATGCAAGAGAGAGTCTGGAATGGCAGTGGGTCACTCTCTAAAGTCCCTTCTGATTCAGTGGTGCTAGGGTGGGAATTCCAAGCACTTTGGAAGGAAAGTGTTCATGAGGCGTGGGGTCACCAGCTGTGGGAGTGGGTGTCTGGGGTCCTGTTGAGGATTTTGAAGAGAAGAATTTTCCTTTCCACTGGGAAGGCAAGCTGAGTACTACCCTGAAAGCCTTAGACTAGCCCTGTAACTACATCTGGGAAACCAGCCACTGCCACAAGATGGCACCAGTGATAGACGGTTCCAGACCAAATGTGTGGGACTAAGGGGCATCTGGGTCACAAATCCAAGAGTTCTGTGTTCAGTCCTGTTTACACATAAGCTCCCTCTGCTGTACTATGAGCTCTTTGAAAGTCACAACTGCTTTATTAGTCCTTGACCCCCTAATGCCCACCCTCAGTTGAATTACTTGAATGAAAAATGGGATGGCATATTTCTTGCAGGCAGTACATAAATACATATTCTATAGATAATGCATAAAATGCCTTTGATTGATTAGTGACTTTCCAAAAGGATACACAGTTAACTGGTCTGGAAAGGGAGAGCAAGGGACTAGGGCCTGAGGGTGGGAGGGAGATTATTGGTCACTTAATATCTTTTGGGGGGAGGGGAGGAAGGGTAAAGAGAGAGGGGCTCCAGCACAGAGCCCAACGCAGGGCTTGATCTCACAAACGTGAGATCATAACTTGAGCAGAAATTAAGAGTTTGATGCTTAACCAACTGAGCCATCCAGGCACCCCAATATCATTTTTAAGCATTTGTATTTATTAATTACATAAACTAAAATTAAAACGCTGCACTAAAAACCTTTCAAGGTGCTTTCAGCAGCCACAGTGTGTGATTTAAGTGGTAGAATAGAAGTATTAGATGTTATAAGTGCATAACGCTCTTTAGAAGAAACTCTCAAACCTTTTACTCAACTTTATTGACTTTCAATTTACAATTTTCACAACACTGAAATGTTTATTTTCCAGTATGCACTCATTAAACACATCAGGTTAAAAGTGGGCTTGTGATAAGGGCAGGCAAACACACTTTCTTCAAGAGAGGAGTCAGAAAAAATGATTGTTTCATTTTGGGTACGTCAATTGACAGTCATGAATATGACCAGGAGTTTTTGGCAAAAGATTACCATGTATTCATATGTTTTTAAGAAAATGAGTCAGAATGTTTCATAATTAAAGTCAGCTATTCCAGACAAGATATATCCCTGGAGACTGGGCAGGTATCAGAGAGAGTAAACCACTGGACCCAACTAAATTCTAAATTCCTAGAAGTTTCCCTCAGTCTTCAGAGTAGACTTCACAGACACCAAGAAGTTTGCGACCATCCATGAAAGAGAAGGAATTTCCACTTTGAGGACCAATACTGGAATCAGAGCCCTTCCTTAGCCTCTCTCTCTGACTCCACAGAAAAATCCATATTTCCCTCTGTCATCTTTGTTAAGACCAGGCTGCTTGACCTTGGGGTGTCACTTAGACTCCCTGGACCTCAATTTCCTCAGCAGGAAGTAAAAAATGGAAATAAAATTCTGACACTTTGTTCTGCATCCTGAATGTGATGCTAGATACGTGAAGCTGTGCTAAAATGCATAGAACATACAACAGAAGAAAAGAAGTCAATTTTACTGTATGATAATTTTTAAATATTTTTTTTTAAATCCTGTGCTTCATGTAAGAAGCTCCTTACATATCCTTGTTTACCCATCTATTCTTTGTGGCATCCAATACAAGGCTTAGCTCATAGACATTCAACACGCGGTATATTTGTTGAATGAATGAATATTGGAAAGAGCAGAGCGCTGATCTCAGGCAGACACTCAAGAGTTGTTCGATTCTGTCACCCGCCCTTTAGTCATTTTATATAGTAGGACATAGTGGAGGTCTTCCGAAAATACTAGTGGCTTGCTCAGTTCTCTGACACTTGGACAATGTCTGACCTAAGGGGAGGAAAAAAGGCAGCTGCTGGCAGGGAGAGAGACCTGGCTGGTTTCCTATAGCCATGGACACATTCTGTAGTGACAGGGTGTCTTCTCCATGCCAAGCACTGTGCTAAGTGGTTGGGATACTGAGTCCATTCAGACACATCCCTCCCCAGGTTGACTTGCACAAAGGAAACTGAGCATTTATTTCAATGTCCTGGGTATGTGTGGGGGGGCACCGTGGGGGGAACGGCCCAACTTCTGGTATTTATAGAAGTCACAGCTTATTTCAAATGGCCCACTGGGAGCTAGAATGAAAGAGGCTGAGCAGGAGAGCAGCCAGGGTGGCAGAGCCTGCCAGCGTGGACCCTGGGCCTTGACCCACCGGTTTCCCCAGCCTTAATCAGGTCTGGAGGGACCAACTTACTCTAAGCCATAACAAGAGTGGGAATAATGAAACAGGAAATGAATGTATTCATTTATAAGGAAATTCCTTGAGTCCAACAGTGGCACTATTGTTCCCTCTCCTGAGAATAAGGCAAACCAAGGCTGCTACATAAGCAGAAGTTTGCTCAGAGCATAGAAAGAGCACAGAGGGACCTGGCAATTCTTTACAGGAAAGCAAGTAGTGTCATAGAAAGAGGGCGGCCTTAGAGTCCGAAGGAATTGATTTGAAATCATGGGTCCAGCACATATTAACTGTGTGCCATTGAACGAGTTGCTTAAAGTACTTGTGTCAGTTTTCCTGTAAGTAAAATGGGCACAATAACACCTAACTCATGGTGTTTTAATGTATAAGTAAGATAACATGTGGGGAGATCTAGGCACAAACTAGATATAACCAAGCGGTCACTTTAAATTTTTTTTTTTTAATTTTTTTTTCAACGTTTTTATTTATTTTTGGGACAGAGAGAGACAGAGCATGAACGGGGGAGGGGCAGAGAGAGAGGGAGACACAGAATCGGAAACAGGCTCCAGGCTCCGAGCCATCCGCCCAGAGCCTGACGCGGGGCTCGAACTCACGGACCGCGAGATCGTGACCTGGCTGAAGTGGACGCTTAACCGACTGCGCCACCCAGGCACCCCCACTTTAAATTTTTTATAGATAACTTTAATTTGCAAAGATAATACATGATAGGGCGCCTGGGTGGCTCAGTCAGTTAAGCATCCGACTTCGGCTCAGGTCACGATCTCACGGTCCGTGAGTTCGAGCCCCGCGTCAGGCTCTGTGCTGACAGCTCAGAGCCTGGAGCCTGCTTCAGATTCTGTGTCTCTTCTCTCTCTGACCCTCCCCCATTCATGCTCTGTCTCTCTCTGTCTCAAAAATAAATAAACGTTAAAAAAAAAAAAAAGATAATACGTGATCATTATTGAATATCCAAAATACTCTAAACTAAAAGTTAAAGTACTAAAACTTCCCATAATTCCTTCATCCAGAGGGAACTATCAGTAGTATTTTAGTATTTGTCCTTCCAGGCTTTGTTTTAAAAAAACAAAGATGGGGGGGGGGGTGGCGCCTGGGTGGCTCAGTCAGTTAAACATCTGACTCTTGGTTTCAGCTCAGGTCAGGATCCCAGAGTTGTGGGATCAAGCCCCAAGTGGGGTTCCATGCTGAGCGTGGAGCCTGCTTAAGATATTCTCTCTCTTTCTCTCTCTATAATAAATAAAATGAAAAAAATTTTTTAACAAATATGGGATCCTACTCCCATGCCATCTTACAATCCACTTTTTTCAATAATAGGTGTGTACTCACATGTCTTTTTTTTTTTTTAATTTTTATTTTAACGTTTATTTTATTTTTGAGACAGAGAGAGACAGAGCATGAACGGGGGAGGGTCAGAGAGAGGGAGACACAGAATCTGAAACATGCTCCGGGCTCTGAGCTGGCAGCACAGAGGGGCAGAGAGAGAGAAGGGACAGAGGATCTGAAGCTGGCTCTGTGGTGACCGCAGCAAGTCCAACGTAGGGCTTGAACTCACAAACTGAGATCATGACCTGAGCCGAAGTCGGACTCTTAACCTACGGAGCCACTCAGGCACCCCTAACATCTCATGTCTTTATTATTTAAAAAAGAATTTTTAAATGTTTCTTTATTTTTGAGAGAGAGAGGAGCAGAGAGAGGGAGACAGAGGATCTGAAGGAGGCTCTGTGCTGAGAGCAGAGAACCCGATGCGAGACTCGAACTCATAAACCAACCATGAGACCACAACCTGAGCTAAAGTCCGATGCTTAATGGCTGAGCCATCCAGGCATCCCCATCTCATGTCTTTTAATGTTTGTTTGTCTGTGTTTTTTTAATATCTGGCATAGTGTCCTACTACATGGCCATACCATCGTTTATTTAACCAATCCCATATTGTTCAGCATTTTCACCATTATAAACAATGCTAAAATGAACATCTTAGCAGCTGAACGTCTTTTATCAACCCCCTATGATCAATTTCCTGCAGGAGAATTGTTGGTGCGTACTAACAAACGCTTTCCAAACACTTCATGTCGGTTTATGTTCCCACCTACCAAGTCCAGTAGTGCCCATAAATTACCTTGATCACTGATGAACCCTTTTCTTCTCTCCAGCAGTGGTAGCTTAACTACTTTCTCTTCTCTGCTCCAGGGATGTTCCTGCCCAAATATATAAATCTGGTTTCCCAGCCTCAAAAGGCCTCCTCTGCCCTGTCCAGTTCTGGAGGCACCAAGCTCTGACTATCGTCTCCTACCAATTTTCCATCCCCACCACCACATCTTTCTCACAGAGGACCCATGATCATTAGATGACTGCCTATCTGCTATTGGCTACACTTCTCAAATCTTATCAGTCTTGTTCACAAAGCTCATCTAGGGTGAGTTCTTTCCTGAAAAGATTTCCAGATAGCTAATATCACTCATTTCTTGTTGGCACTCCTAGTTTCCACTTCCAAGAGTAGAGCTCTGGCTTTGTCTCTAAAGGCAGGGGTGGGGAGGAGGGCACTTTATCAAAGCTGAAAGTAGCAAATTTGGTTTCTGGGACAATCAGCAGGAAATGAGGGCTCAGATCAATGGAAGGGTACCCATGGGGGAAAGGGGAGTGGGGAAAGCACACGTCCCTGTTCGCACATGCACGGGTTCCTTGACTCATTGGCCCCACGTCAATCCATCCTCTGCTTCTGTCATCACACCGACTTTGACTCTCCTGCTTCCTTCTTTCCCTTACAAGGACCCTTGTGATTACGTTGGGCCTACCCAGATAATCCAGGATAATCTCCCCAACTCAAAATCTTAAATTTAATCACACAAGCAAAGTCCCTTTTCCCATGTAAGGTCACATAATCATAGGTTCTGGGGATTAGGACTTGGACATATTTGGGGGCCATTAGTCTGTTCACCTCACCTGACCTGCGTTTTCTCATCTGCAAACTGTGAGTCTTTGACAAAACCCTCTCCAAGGTCTCCTCCAGGTTTGGCTGGTGGGAATATTTTGAAATGTGAGATGTAGGGGGGCTGAAGTATAGGAACTGCACCGAATTTCTTTTGGGTTTCCCTGTTTCTTCCTCTCGGATTCCACCCTCTCCCCTGAATGCTACTGATGTCATTTTTGCTTATGCTTGCATTGTTGGAACGAGCCCACATAGTATCTTGCTATGTTGCGAGGCTCTGTTTTAAGTTCTTTGCGGCTACGAAACCATCCAACCTTCATAAAAACACCAGGAACGGGATGGACTGATAATCCCTATTTTATGTTATTTTATAGAGGCACAGAGAGGTTAAGTGGTTTGGGTAAGATCACAGAGTGGCAGTCCTGAAGTCAAATCTCAGTGGTCTGACTGCGGAGGCTGTACTTTCAACAGCTTGTGCTCCGGCCTCTCCTTAAAGTCTGCGACACACAGTCAGGCAGCCGTTGCTTAAGTTTTGTAGACTGTGAGCGACTCAAGAGCAGGAGCCTTGTCTAATTCTGTGAATCCCAGGTCTGATAATAGCCTGGCACACATAAATGAATAACCAAAAAAAAAAAAAAAAAAAAAAGAATGAATGAATGAATGAATATAGGCATTACTACTTATCTAGCTATATCTACCTGAGAGTCTCTTATAGATCAGAGCCATGGTTGCAGGACATAATAAGAAACATTTATGGGGCATTTCAAAAGAGCTTGATCCTACACTAGCACTAGAAGCTGGGTACTATTATTACCCTCATTTTACAGACAAGTTAAATGTAGCAGAAAGAGAATCAGTAACTTGCCCACAGTCAAGAATTGGATTTGAGGTGAGATATGCTTGACTTCCTTGTTCGCGTCATGAATGTCAGCATGAATTCCCTGAGGCCTACGTTTTTTAAATTAGGACCAAATATGACTCTGGAAACTAAAGAGAAGAAAAAGCACAAAGGAACATTTTATTGGGCAACTGGCCTATATGCCAGGCCCTGGTACCAGGAGCTTTACAGAATATATCCCATTTAGTCCTCAGAACAATCTGATTGTCCCATTTTACAGATGAGGAAACTGAGGTTTAGAGAGATTAAGTGAACTTCTTTTTTTTTAATTTTTTTTTTAAAGTTTATTTATTTTTGAGACAGGGAGAGACAGAGCATGAACGGGGGAGGGTCAGAGAGAGAGGGAGACACAGAATCTGAAACAGGCTCCAGGCTCTGAGCTGTCAGCACAGAGTCCGACGCAGGGCTCGAACTCATGGGCCGCGAGATCATGACCTGAGCCGAAGTCGGATGCTTAACCGACTGAGCCACCCAGGCGCCCCTAAGTGAACTTCTTAAAGTCCAGTGGTAGAGCCAGGATTCAAACCAGATCTGTCTAACTAGAAAATCTATCATCTTTCCACCATTACTAAGCTGCTGTGCCTCAGTTCTCCCATCTGTAGAATGGAGTTGGATGCGCTCTGAGCTCCGGTTCAGCTTATTTTTTTAAGCCAGCATTAATCGTGTGCTTATTTGCATGCCAAGCACTGTGTTAAGATCTTCACATTTTATAATTTTATCCTTACAACACCCTTTGAGATGCTACTACTATGGTTATTTCCATGTTATTTTTTTAAATGTGTATTAATTTTTGAGAGAAAGAGAGAGTATGGGCGTGCACAAGCAGGGGACGGGCAGAGAGAGAGGGGGGACAGAGGATCCGAAGCAGGCTCTGTGCTGACAGCAGAGAGCCTGGTTGGGGACTTGAGCCCACAAGCCATGAGATCATGACCTGAGCTGAAGATGGACATTTAACTGAACCACCCAGGTGCCCCTATTGCCGCTTTATTTATTTATTTATTTATTTATTTATTTTTTCTATTTCCACTTTAAAAATGAAGATACTGGGGCTCAGACATACAGATACTGTGCAAGGTTACAGAGCTACCAGGAGGCACAGCCTAAGTTTTAACTCAGGCTTGTTTGATTCTTTTTTTTTTTTTTAAATTTTTTTTTTCAACGTTTTTTATTTATTTTTGGGACAGAGAGAGACAGAGCATGAACGGGGGAGGGGCAGAGAGAGAGGGAGACACAGAATCGGAAACAGGCTGCAGGCTCCAAGCCATCAGCCCAGAGCCTGACGCGGGGCTCAAACTCACGGACCGCGAGATCCTGACCTGGCTGAAGTCAGACGCTTAACCGACTGCGCCACCCAGGCGCCCCAGGCTTGTTTGATTCTTAAGCCAAACTCTTACCCATATCCTATACTGCCTCCAGAGGCCTCAGCCAGCCTTTGGAGGGAGGACATCCTGGGTTAATACAGAATCAGCGCAAGGCTGGAATAGACGTGGGATGAGTTCCTCGAAGCGTGGGCCCCTCTTCCTTTGGATTTCAAAGACTCACTTCAGTGAAATTCTGTTAGAGTCCAAAGGTGACGTCCTTCCACGGACAGTTGGCCAAGGCCGAGTCCAGCCCTGGCACCTCAAGGGGTTGGCCATTTTCTTTGATCTTCTTGTCAAGGTCACCCTAGATCACTCTGTGGTTCTGTGGCTCTTCTCCCTCTTGCTTCCTTGTCTCCCCACCTTTTCAAGAGAATGCTTGAGGAACAGCTCCAAGTGGCCCACTTGTCAATGATTGAAGGACATGTAGGAACCTCAAGGCCCCAAACAGAAAGAGCTCTTACCTAAACGCCTTGAGATGAGAAGCACATTCACAGCTGTGTTCCAGCACCTTCCGAGGTGCCTGGAACAAGGAGGTGGTCAGGAAATCTTGAATGAAGTAGTCAGCTGGAAAAGTGGAGTAAAGCAATACCGAATAGAAATAGAAATACGTGTGCGCGCTCACATGCCCCAGAGCCGAGGCTCAACAACCCCTGTGATGCACCAGCCTGCATCCCTCCACTTCTCTCCGCATTTTGTGCGCTGGAGCTGTCAATGTGGATGGTTTCTGCCTACTCCAGTCTTCTGGCCTGAAGAGTATCTCTCTCTCTCTCTCTCTCTCTCTCTCTCTGTCTCTCGATTGTGGTGAAATACACATAATAGAGATTTTACCATCCTAACCATTTTAAAACATACAGTTCAGTAGTGTTAACTATGCTCAAGAAATGATCACTGAGTAATTGATCTTGCTCTGCTTTATTATATCCTACATGCTTCAATCTTTTGGTTTAAGAGCAATTGTGGCTTTATGATGCGCCAACAGTTGTGTTTCTTGACTGCCCTCTAGTGGGAAAGATGAAAAGGTGAAACTCCAAATTGCTTCCCTTTCCTGGCGGGAATGAAGTGGTATGGTCCTTTTTTTCCTAACTGACTGGACTTTACACCATCCAAAATTGTGATCGATCCAAATTGGCAATTTATCCTCACCTTACAGACAAAGTTAACACATAGAGCTTCTCAAACTAACTATAGTGAAGAACCAGTATTTAAAAGAAATGTATCCAGGGGCACCTGGGTGGCTCAGTCGTTGAGCATCAACTTTGGCTCAGGTCATGATCTCACAGTTGATGGGTTTGAGCCCCGAGTCATCCCACCTCAGAGCCTGGAGCCTGTTTGGGATTCTGTGTCACCCTCTTTCTCTGCCCCTCCTCTGCTTGTGCTCTGTCTGTCTCTCAAAAGTAAATAAAAAAACATTTAAAAAAATGAATTACCAGATAAATTATAGTAACATACAAAATTTAAAAACTAATTTTTATTATCAGATACAACAGACAAAATTACATTTCAATAAATACAATCAAAACATAGAAAGAGTAAAATAAATGCAAAATCCATACGTGTTATTCATTCAATGGGCATATTTTATACGATTAATATAGAGAACTGCTATTACGCTAATAAATTTTTGTTCTGCGGTCATAACTAAACAGAAAATTATAAGTAAAATACGGTGTTTCCCTACTTCAAATAGAAAGTATATCAATATTATGGATTCTTTAATGGACGAATGCACATGCTTATGACTTGTTAGCCCATCTAATCCAGGCAGAATGGAATATACTACTCACCAGATACAGTGACTGTCAAAACTGCTTTTATATTTTGTTTCAGTAAGAGCTTTAGTGGAAAAACCAGACTCACAGAGGTTTGGTGATGGGAAAGGAAGTGTGTACCGTATTATTACAATGAAATAAGCTAGAGAAGAGAAAATGTCAGTGAGAAAATCATAAGGAAGAGAAAATACATTTACAGCATTCTATTTATTGAAAAAAAAATCTGCAGATAAGTGGACCTGCACCATTGAAACCCATATTGCTCAAGGGTCAATTGTACGGTTAAATCAAATTATCTTTCAATGAAAACAGTGGTTTCAGGATTTTTGAATTTCCCACGCGTGGATCTTTTTTTGACGGACATAAAATGTAAACAGTTTTGTCAAATCTGTAAGGCGTTTGGCTATACCATTTTCCAGATGTGCAATAGCAAGATCATCACCTACTGCTTGGTCATGACTGTTAAGTGATGGAGCACGCTATAATGGTCTACAGAAGCTCTGTTCTTCCAAGCTGCTAACTTTCATTTTTACTCTTTGATCTTATCTGCCACTGAAAATCATATTGTATTCTTTCCGTAATTAGAAGTGGTAACATCATCAAAAACACCCCCCAAAATCACACAGATAAACGAGTCTGTTGTTCAAACCACATTTTCAAAATGCCGGGCCCTTGTGAAGGTGGATTTTTTTACTTTCCAGAAACACTAAAAGTTTGTTTTATATTCAAACTTTCCTAACAGAACTTTCATCTCAGTATGCAACCACAGTTGTTGAGCATCAGCTTCCATGTTATCACGTAATAAAGAGGATAATCTCAAATTTAGTACATTAGCTTTTGCATAATTCATAATTTTTTACTATGAGCTAGACACTGTAATTCGGCTGAAATGTTTTCGTTGCAAACCTTTCTTGATGAACGAAGTGGCGTGTTGATTTACATTCTCGTGCAAGCTCTTTAATTTGGGTAATAATTTCAGGATGTTTTTCTGTCAATGCAGCTGCACCATTAGAGCGTATTCCTACACCAAACTTAAACTGAAACCACATTCACTAACAACGTAATTCTTCATAGTTGTCTACAGTTCAGAGCTCGTTGTGTTTGTCATCAATGAATTTGAAAAAAAAAAATCTTCCTCATCTCTCCACCATGTTCAAATTGCATATATACCAAATTAATTGTCATGTTAGCAATATGTGTGCATTCAAAGCTTGCAATGAAAAACACTTTACTGGCTGTATTTCTTTTTTGTTTTTAATTTAACTTTATTTTTTATTTTTTAAAATTTACATCCAAATTAGTTAGTATACAGTGAAGCAATGATTTCAGTAGATTCCTTAAGGCCCCTTACCCATTTAGCCCATCCCCCCTCCTGCAACCCCTCCAGCAACCCTCAGTTTGTTCTCCATATTTATGAGTCTCTTTTGTTTTGTCCCCCTCCCTGTTTTTATATTATTTTTGTTTCCCTTCCCTTATATTCACTGTTTTGTCTCTTAAAGTCCTCATATGAGTGAAGTCATAGCATATTTGTCTTTCTATGACTAATTTCACTTACCATAATACCCTCCAGTTTCATCCACATAGTTGCAAATGGCAAGATTTCATTCTTTTTGATTACCGAGTAATACTCCATTGTATATATATACCACATTTTCTTTATCCATTCATCCATCGATGGGCATTCGGGCTCTTTCCATACTTTGGCTATCATTGATCGTGCTGCTATAAACATGGGGGTGCATGTGTCCCTTCGGAACAGCACACCTGTATCCCTTGGATAAATGCCTAGTAGTGCAATTGCTGGGTCGTAGGGTAGTTCTAGTTTTAGTTTTTTGAGGAACCTCCATACTGTTCTCCAGAGTGGCTGTACCAGTTTGCATTCCCACCAACAATGCAAAAGAGATCCTCTTTCTGGGCATGCTCGCCAACATCTGTTGTTGCCTGAGTTGTTAATGTTAGCCATTCTGACAGGTATA
This sequence comes from Prionailurus viverrinus, assembly GCF_022837055.1. Taxonomy (NCBI): domain Eukaryota; kingdom Metazoa; phylum Chordata; class Mammalia; order Carnivora; family Felidae; genus Prionailurus; species Prionailurus viverrinus. Next base: position 68,497,820 of record NC_062571.1, read on the forward strand.
AGGTGGTATCTCATTGTGGTTTTGACGGCTGTATTTCTTTTGTAAGTTAATCTTCCATGTCATTAGCTAATTGATGAATTTGTCTAGCTATGAAAAAATGATATTTGCATTACCTTCTTTGCCATAGATTCAGCCATAATTTCCAAGATCTTTAATATAGTCTTCACTAACGTCTGTTATTTTTTTAATTTTCACATCTGAAAACGCTACTTTGTAAGACACAAATTTCCAATGTTTATCTGTGAAATAGTGAACCCCTGTTTCTATAATTTTTTTAATTCAATGGTATTTCTGTTAAAGTGAAGAGATTTTGAACTTCCTTCTTTTGTTTTCTATGTAAGTGCTACCTAAGTTTGATGGCTTTATTTATGAGCTTGATCAGCTTAGCACATCTCTGCAAATAACACTATGGTTTTAGTACTTCAGTATCAATTATGGCTACAAAACTGAGCTCAAGGGGAGCCTGGGTGGCTCAGTCGGTTAAGTGTCCACTTTGGCTCAGGTCATGATCTCACGGCTTCTTGGGTTCTAGCCCCGCATCAGACTCTGTGCTGACAGCTCTGAGCCTAGAGCCTGATTCAGATTCTGTCTCCTTCTCTCTCTGCCCCTCTCCCAATTGCACGTATGCTCTCTCTCAAAAATAAACGAACATTTAAAAGTTAAAAGAAAAACAAAACTGAGCTCAAAACATGAAGAATCATACTCCCAAGTAAAACTAGTACAAATTCTTTTGGTTTTAATTTCTTCAGAACCACTTTTATTTGTCATCATTTGTTTTGTTATTGCTGCTGCTTGCATGGTAGGAAAAGTATGTTTTTCCTTTCTTTTTAAAAAATTATTTTAAATTTTATTTATTTTGAGAAAGGCAGAGACAGGGTGAGTTGGAGAGGGGCAGAGAGAGAGGGAGAGACAGAATCCCAAGCAGATTCCACACTGTCACCGCAGAGCTTGATGCAGAAGGCTTGAACCCACAAAACCTTGAGACCATGACCTGAGCTGAAGCCAAGAGTCAAAGGCGTAACAGATTAAGCCTAATCTATCCTCATTTTTAAAAATCCTGTTCTTGGGGCACCTGGGTGGCTCAGTCGGTTAAGCATCCGACTTAGGCTCAGGTCATGATCTTGCGGTACATGAGTTCGAGCCCTGCGTCGTGCTCTGTGCTGACAGCTCAGAGCCTGGAGCCTGCTTTGGAATCTGTGTCTCCCTCTCTCTCTGCCCCTCCCCTGCTCATGCTCTGCCTCTCTCTCTGTCTCAGAAATAAATAAACAATTTAAAAAAATTAAAAATCCTGTTCTTTTTTTGCTGTTCAACTTGTCTATTTTCCATTAATCTGTGTTCCAGATTGCTGATACGTTCTTCTGCATTCTCTGATCTACTATTTATTCCCTTTAGTGTATTTTTTATTTCAGTTATTGTATTTTTCCACAAACTGGTTCTTTTAACATTGGTTCTTTTAAATATTTTCTATCTCTTTATTGAAGGTCTCACTGAATTCTTCCACTCTTTTCTCCAGCCCAGTGAATATCTTTATAATCATTACTTTAAATTCTTTATCTGGCATATCGTTTATCTTTGTTTAATTCTTTTATTGAGGTTTTTTCCTTAAAAAAAAGATTAAGAGTTACATGCTCTACCCTCTGAGCCAGCCAGGCACCCCAGTAATTTTTTTAATGTGTGAGAAAGTGCTAAACCTCACTCACAGATATAAAAATGCAACTTTAAAAATGTTGGAATATCATTTTTAATATTTCAAATCGGCAAAGATAAAAAAATTTGTGAATATTCTGTCGGAGATTTGGGGAGTCATTAACTTAACAAATTATTATTGAGCACCTATGACAAGTCTATGCTGGACACTGAGTGACCAGCAGTTGACAAACAAAAATTCCTTTTTTCCAGGAGCATCCATTCCAATGTGAGAGCAGGGGCATACAATAAATGAAAATAAACAAGAGGAGGGACAAAGAGAGAGAGAAAGAATGTTGGGAAGTACTCTAAGAAAAATAAAGCAGTATAAAGTATGGTAAGCGACCAAGGGGTGGTGTTATTTTAGGGAAGGTGGTCAAAGGAGAACTTCCTGGAAAGTTGACAATTGAGCAAAGGCCTACATGAGATGAGGGGAGAGTTTTGGAGATTTCTGATGGAAGTGTTTTCCAAGCAGTGTGAAGTAGTCACGTGACTCCTTTCATAGATACCACTTCTCAAATTTGCCTAACTTCTAAAAGTTAGGCGATGATTTGTTAGATATGACCCCGAAACTACGAGCAGCCAAATAAAAAAATAGATAAATCAGATGACCTTAAAATGTAGAACTTGTGTACTTCAAAGAAGATTATCAAGAAAGTAAAAAGACAACCCAAAGAAATAGAAAATATTTGCAAATCATATATTCGATCTAAAGGTCGAGTGTGCAGAATATCTAAACAACTGTTACAATGCAACAATAAGACAAGTCTAAGAATGGACAAAGTGTTTTTTCCAAATAAAATATATAAATTAAAATGAAAGGGGGGCCTTGGTGACACAGTCAGTTAAGTGTCTGACTCTGGATTTCAGCTCAGGTCATGATCTCTTAGTTCATCAGATAGAGCCCCACATTGGGCAAGCGCAGGGCCTGCCTGGAATTCTCTCTTTCTCTCTCTCTACTCCTCCCCAGTTCGTTATCTCTCTCTCTTTCTCAAAATAAATAAGCTTAAAAAAAATTAACATGAAAGACATGAAAAAATGCTCAATATCATTAGTCATCGGGGAAATGAAAATCAAAACCACAATGAGATACCATTTCATACCTACTAGGTGGCTAAAATAAGAAAGACAACAATAGCAAGCTTTGCCAAGGAGAACTGGAACTTTCACATTGCTGATGTGAAGATAAAATGGTTCAGCCCCTTTGGATATCACGTTGGTACTCTCTCAAAAAGTCAAAGAGGGAAAAAAGTTAGAGAGGGAGGGAGCCAAACCGTAAGAGACTCTTAAAAACTGAGAACAATCTGAGGGTTGATGGGGGGTGGGTGATGGGTATTGAGGAGGGCACCTGTTGGGATGAGCACTGGGTGTTGTATGGAAACCAATTTGACAATAAATATCATATTTTAAAAAAAAAAGTGAAAGAAGGTTACCATATGACTCATCCCTTCAGCACCTAGGAATATACTCAGAAGAACTGGAAACATATCCACACAAAAACTTGAACATGAATGCTCATAGCAACTTTGTTCCTAATAGCCAGAAAGTGGAAACAACCCACATGTCCATCAACTGATGAATGGACAAACAGGATGTGATCTGCCCGTACAATGGAATATTATTCAACCATAAAAGAGAATGTAGCCTGCACCATTACTGTATGCTACAGGCTACGACATGGATGAACCTCAAAAACATTATGCTAAATGAAAGAAGCCAGACACAAAAGGCCACATATTTTGTAATTCAATTTATACGGAATATGGAGGCCGTGGGGATTTGGTGCAAGTGTAGAAACAGCTTACGGAGGTGTACCAAGGCTTAGTCAGGAAGTTATTTTTCCACTGATCAGGTTTTTCATAACAGGTCCAATTTCCCCAGCATGATTGATTCTATGGAGGGACAGTGACTGTACCTCTTCTAAGGTGTAAGAGTTTGGTCTTCAACTTGTTGGGAATATTTAAGGTACCCAAGAAAACTAATCTCTTCTTTTTATTCTCAGAGTCCTTATTCAGAAAAATGCCCCCAAACTTGCAGCTGCAAGTTTGCAGGACCTTTTAATGTTACTAACAACTTGGTATTCACAATTGATTAGGGCCCAAACAGTTTACTATTCTGTAAAAACTGGAAGAAAACTGATATGTGATGAATCTCTTTTGACTAATAGAATAGATCATCTTTTTAAAAAAATCTTAATGTTTATTCATTTTTGAGAGAAAGAGACAGAGACAGAGTGCAAGCAGGGGAGGAACAGAGAGAGAGGGAGACACAAAACGCAAAACAGGCTCTAGGCTCCGAGTGGTCAATACAGACCCTGACGTGGGTTCGAAACCACAGACCGTGAAATCATGACCTGAGCTGAAGTTGGCCGCTTAACCGACTGACCCACCCAGGTACCCCTAGACTAGATCATCTTAAAGGTTATAGTTTATCAGCTGGTAGAGTATTTATCAGTTTTGTGTCTAATTTAGGAATAATATTTTAGCATTTTTCCCCCAATGACTATCTAAATTTCAATTTCTTGTATCTTTTAAGCCAGCTTTGTCATTTTACCAAATCTCTCCTTAATGAATTAGATACAATGTTGACACAAGCTTACGTGAGAATTAGAGTTTTTTAAAAAATAACAACATGAAGAGTATGGTGGCATAAATATAATAAAAATAGGGAAGCAAAGTGAAGGTTATTGGTGGTTTTTCAGGCAGTTGTTTTTTGAATGGGTTTTCCAATAATAACAATTTCCCCAACATCATCCAGTAGAGGGATGAGCATCTTTACTTCCTGAGAGACTAAGGGTTTTAGTCTTAGCTTTTAGGGCTTGGTACCTGAAAAGGCTTCTTCCCAAGTTTTTTCCCTAAGCTTCCCTAAAAAAAGTTTTGCAATGTCTCCTTTATATCCATGAAGGAAGCAATAAAAGATTTTGTCTTTTGTGAGCCTCATCTTCCCACAGTGCTATGGTTCTATCCTGCTGGGATGAGAATTTTCTAGGTTTCCTCTTAAGTGATTTGGCATTTGAAAGTCCCAGGAGTCACCAAGAGAAAACTATAATTTGGGATCATCCCTATTGTGCCAGTCCTATCTCTTGGGGACCGTAAGAATTGAATATGAGGGGTACCTGAGTGGCTCAGTTGGTTAAGTGTCTGCCCTTGATTTTGGCTCAGGTCATGATCTCAGGGTTCATGAGATCAAGCCCCACATCAGGCTCAGTACTGACAGTGCGGAGCCTACTTGGGATTCTCAATTTCCCTCTCTCTGCCCCTCCTAACATTCTGTGTGAGCGCTCTCTCTCAAAATAAAAAACTTAAAGAATATGAACTGAGTGATAATGAGAAATCTCCTTCCTAATCACTGGACTGGGAGATACCCACAGAAAATCTGCCTAGCCTAAGAATGAAGATAGATAGGGCATACATTAAAAAAGAATCTTTTTAAGAGGTGGGGAGGAATGACTTAGAAATAGATAAAATCAGTCTGCGATCCCTTCCTGGGATGGTAAAAGATTGTGAACTGAAAATAGCTTAGAGACAAAGCTTTATTTTGGAATGTCTTAACAATAGAGGGGTATAAGGAGGAGAATGAGAAACTATAACATCCGGGGTCTTACGTGGTAACTTGGCCCTTGTCCTGTACTTCACTTTCATTGTCCTTGGAGTCTTTACTACTTCAGGTACTGTACACCAGGTTGAATTTTTGTGAGAAAGTCTACAGCCTCAGAATTCTTAGAAATATGGTCAGCAGTCAGCACAGCACAACTGGGTCCTCTCCTCAGGTCTCATGTAGCTAAAATCAAGATGTCAGTCAGGCTGCAATTTTATTTAAGCCTAAGGGGCATCCATCTCTATAATTTGGGCAAATAGATTTTATGCATCCTGTTTTTAATTCTAAACATGAAGTGATTTTTATTATCCTCATTTTATAAAATAGGAAGTAGAGGCTTCAAACGTTCAATATTATTATGCCTATAAGCCCACAGCTAGAAATCCAGAGTAGAGACACTAATCCCAGAGAAATGTTTAAGAGTTTGGGGTTTTTTGGGGGCGCCTGGGTGGCTCGGTCGGTTAAGCGTCTGACCTTGGCTCAGGTCACGATCTCAGGGTCAGTGATTTCGAGCCCTGCATTGGACTCTGTGCTGACAGCTCAGAGCCTGGAGCCTGCTGCGATCCTGTTTCCTTCTCTCTGCTCCACCCCGTCCCCCCTCCCCCCACACTCTGCCTCGCTCTCTCAAAAATAAGTAAATATTAAAAAGAAAAAAGTTTTTTTAAAGTTTTGGGATTTTTTGTTTGTTTACACCGAGTTGGAAAGGATTTGACTCTGCCAGCACCAAGGGGTACTGACAAGGATGAAGTTAGCAGACTATTAAAAAGTTCAATCTAGAAATAATTAGGGCTGGAAGAGCTCGCGGCAGCAGGAGAGGAAGCAAGGACCTACCGACTTAAATGGCAGGTAATTTTAATTACCAATTTCTAACAAATATTTTTCCCCTAAAATTGATTAGATTAGAATCATCTAGGGAGCTACTAGCACCTCTTTCAGGCTGTTTAAAAAAAGAGAGAGCTTTTAATTTTAACTAAATCTCTTTTTGTTGCAATTGTTCAAGTCGGCCTAGATTTACAGTAAATGGCATAGTAAGTGCTCCAGGATTATTAATGATCACATTATTAAAACAAAGTTTGCGCCAAGTTCCTTATGGGCTGTCCTACGAGTGTCCAGTCGAGAGCTAAGAGGAGCCATTCTAAATTTACACAAGTTCCCAAGGCGACGGAGAATAATAGAGCAGCCGGGATTCGGACCACCGAACCTTATACTCCACCAGTTCGGGACCCTTGCGGCAGCACGGGGTGCCCACTTTTAAACAGCCCGAGACCACGTGGCCACCGGCAAGCTCCGCTATTGGCCTTCCGACTCTAACACTTGGCTTTGGCGCCGAACCTTTCCCCCCATGTGGGCACAACCATTGGCTCCGCGCTCGGAGGGACTCTGCGCAAATCTCACGATCAAGGCTTTTTCGAGTGAAGCTTCAGACTGATTCTCCGGAAATGTTCAGCTGAAAATTCAACAATCAAATGAAATCCACTCAACAGAGCCTTAGAAGGCTTCTTTTGCCAAAATTAAAGAGAAGACGGGACCCCGGCTCCCCCTACGCTCTGCGGGGACCGCGAGTATGGTTCCGTTCAAGGCGCGGACTCCGCCTCCGCGGGCGCCGCCATTTTGTTTGGCTGGACGGGAGCGAGCGGCGCTTTGGGGGAGGGGTCTCGTAGGCGCCTCATTGGACCCCACGGCAGCGCTGTCGCTTCTCGGTGGGGAGGCCTTCTCCCCGGCGAGGGGCGCGGAATCATGTACATAAAACAGGTGAGGCCTGTGCGTCTCGCCCACTCCCTCGCGGGCCTGTGAGGACAGCTCCGTCTGGCGGGGGTGTCTCGGCTCGACCCGTGGCCTCCCGCCTCCCGGCAGGGTGGACCCTAGACGCGGGCTGCGGGGGAGGGGAGAGGCCCCGCCCCGCCAGCGCGGGGCCGCGGCGCGGGCCTCCCCCGCCGGGCGCCGGTCCGCGGGAGTAGCATCTCCGAGAGGTTTGGAGGGACCGGGCCTTCCCAGTGGGTCGGGGGCGGGCTGGGGGCGGCAGCGGCGGGGCGGGCAAGCTGTGTCGTCCTGCCGGGGCCAGCCCCGCGCGGGCCCTTTGCGCGGGGTGTGTGGAAAGGTGGTCCCCCGGGCCCGGGGGCATCCCTGGGGGGGCTCAGGTTGGGGTGTCAGCTTAGCCCGGGGTCTTTGTCCCCGAATTACAGGAGACGGGAAAGGGACCCTCCTCCTTGCAGAGTATGTAGCGCCGCCTCGTTCACTTGTTTACTTCTGTCAAAATGGTCTTCCCGCGCAAGAGTCCACCCCAAAGATGAACCCATCCGCACTCTTGGAAAAGTTTCTCTGTTGGATGTGTTGGACTCTCAGCAGAACCCCTTTCTTGGAACGTCTGCTCCTTCTGGCCGGTCGGCGTGTCCGGGAGAAGCGCCCACTGCTCCTGGAGTCAGGAAAGCTTGGGGCCGACCGGCCTGCTTGACACACTTTTTCGCTGTAGCTCGGGGATGTTCAGCGTTCCAGCGAACCTTACTTACACAATGTACTTGCTCTTGAGAGTTCCTTAACAGGTGACTTACAACACTGGCCCTGGCTACCGATAAACGCGGACGTTTTAGAAGATTTTTTAATCGCCACTTTCCAAAATGAATTTTTCTTCCATGAAATGGAAAGTTGTCTATCTTGCATTAAATGAGAAACCAGAGAGAGAAGTGCCAAGGAAGAATGTTTAGGAGTTTCTTCTGGTAGTGTGTGTTCTCTGAAAAGTATCTTTTATTTATTAGGTTATCATCCAGGGTTTTCGGAGTTACAGAGATCAAACAATTGTAGATCCCTTCAGTTCAAAGCATAATGTTATTGGTAAGTGTTCATGGTTTCCAAGATCAGATTTATATTTATAGAGCCATTTAAATTCGGTCTATATTTAGGCTTGAGATGGGAATTGGCTTTGAATATTCTATGAATTTATACATGTTTCTTCTATGTGAAATAACTTCTGTTTTTTTTTAGTCTGCACTGGTGAATTGCTTACTTTATATATTTAAAATGTTTGCACAAGTTACTCATTTGGGTAGCCTGGTAGGTGTGAAAGTGTCTTTTAATAGCTTTACGTTTCTAGTGAATGACACTAAAGTTAGCATTTGAGCTATACTCTTCTTGACATGTCATTTCCTGGTTAAAATGCCCACTGTGTTCTTTATTCACAAATTTGATTGTTCTTGGGTTTTTTTCTTTCCTGTCCTAATATTTAAGGTCAGACCATGCAGCTTGGTGGGCAGAGCATAAACTTTGGAGCATAACAGAATGGGTTTCACGTCCCAGTTCTGACACATACTCTTTTTCAAACTTGACTTCTTGAGGGGCTTTAGTTTTCTGATTTATAATGAAGAGCTAATGATCCCTATCTTATAGGGGCTGTTGGGAAAATTAAATGAGAAAGTATATGTATGAGGATAAAGGACTGAAACGATTATTGCCCTGCAGTACCGTATTTAGTCTAAAGACTCTTCAGTTGATAGTATCCGTTTTTTGCTGATACAGCCAGCAAAAGTGTTTTCTGACATTCTGAATTTTTAAAGGCTAGATGAAACAATGTGCTATAAATAGACTTAAGCTATACATTGTCTTCCTTGAGGGGTATATTGGTATAGTAGACTGCTAAGTCCACCATAAAATACAGATTGGGTAGCTTAAAGAGCAGGAATTTATCTTCTCACTGCTCTGGTAGCTCAAATCCACGATCAGGCTGCCAGCATAGTCACATTCTGGAAGTCGCCATCTTTTTTGTTTGTTTGTTTTTAATGTTTTAATGTTTATTTTTGAGACAGAGACACAGTATGAGTTGGGGAAGAGCAGAGAGAGAGGGAGACACAGAATCCAAAGCAGGCTTCGGGCTCTTTGCTGACAGCTCAGAGCCTGACATGGGGCTCGAACCCGTGATCCGTGAGATCATCACCTGAGCCAAAGTCAGACGCTCGACTGACTGAGCCACCCAGGCATCCCCTGAAAGTCACCATCTTTGTCATCAGGCTCGTGTGACTGTTTGATTCTCTCTCCCTCTTCTTCATTAGAGCACAAATTCCATTATGAAGGCCCCACCCTCACAACCTCATTAATCCTGATTACCTCCCAAAGCTCCCCGCCCCCCCCCAAATACCATAACATTTGGGGTTAGGGCTTCAACATATGAATGAGAGAGTGACACAGTTCATTCTGTGGCATGGGATAAGGTGAGATTTATATAGAGATCAGTAATAGGCAAACACTAAATGCTGATGTTACCAGAGAATCTACTTTATTTTGAAATAAAAATAAATTTTAAAAATTGAGAGCAAAAGTGTCAACTATACTTTGAAATAAAATTTAAAAATTGAGGCATGGGAATGCAAACTGGTGTAGCCACTCTGGAACAGTGTGGAGTTTCCTCAAAAAATTAGAAATAGATCTACCCTACCACCCAGCAATAGCACTGCTAGGAATTGACCCAAGGGATACAGGAGTACTGATGCATAGGGGCACTTGTACCCCAATGTTTATAGCAGCACTTTCAACAATAGCCAGATTATGGAAAGAGCCTAAATGTCCATCAACTGATGAATGGATAAAAAAAATTGTGGTTTAAATACACAATGGAGTACTACGTGGCCATGAGAAAGAATGAAATATGGCCCTTTGCAGCCACGTGGATGGAACTGGAGAGTGTCATGCTCAGTGAAATAAGCCATACAGCGAAAGACAGATACCATATGTTTTCACTCTTAGGTGGATCCTGAGAAACTTAACAGAAGACCATGGGGGAGGGTAAGGAAAAAAAAAAAAAGGAGGAGGAGTTTTTTTTTTTTTTTTTTTTTTTTCAACGTTTATTTATTTTTGGGACAGAGAGAGACAGAGCATGAGCGGGGGAGGGGCAGAGAGAGAGGGAGACACAGAATCGGAAACAGGCTCCAGGCTCTGAGCCATCAGCCCAGAGCCCGACGCGGGGCTCGAACTCACGGGCCGCGAGATCGTGACCTGGCTGAAGTCGGACGCTTAACCGACTGCGCCACCCAGGCGCCCCGGGAGGAGGAGTTTTTAAGAGACTCTTAAAAACTGAGAACAAACTGAGGGTTGATGGGGGGGTGGGTGATGGGTATTGAGGAGGGCACCTGTTGGGATGAGCACTGGGTGTTGTATGGAAACCAATTTGATGATAAATTTCATATTAAAAAAATAATAAATAAAAATTGAGGCAAAAACAAAACCTGCCCTCAGTACATTAGTTGCAGCCTTGTAGTTGGGAATAAAGAAAACACTTTGGGGGCGCCTAGGTGGCTCAGTCACTTAAACATCTGACCCTTGGTTTTGGATCATGTCTTGATCTCATGGTTGGAGGTTTCAAGCCCCGCATCGGGCTGTGAGCTAATGGTGCAGAACCTGTTTGGGATCCTCTCTCCCTCTCTCTCTGTCCCTACCACCTCCGTGCGCATGTGCAAAATAAACTTATTAAAAAAACCACTTTTTACCCTCTGCTGTACCTGTTGAATAGTTAATTTAATTAAAGTGCCACAAGGATAGCCTGATTGTTCTGGTATTTTATTTATATTTTGATTACAAGAGCCTTCTGATTTTCATCAATCAGAAAATCTTTGGAAATGGAAAAAAATGAATAATTACTAGATATCAATCATTTAAAAATTATATATTCTATTAAAATATAATTGCTAGATTTATATTACAGGTTAAACTAGATGAATATCTTAATTAGATCAATGGTATAATTTTATGAGCTGTAAAATGATGACTTTTATTATGATGACTAGATTGTAGAATCTATCAAGTGTTTTTGTTTTAGCTATTAAGAGACCACTGTTGGGGCGCCTGGGTGGCGCAGTCGGTTAAACGTCCGACTTCAGCCAGGTCACGATCTCGCGGTCCGTGAGTTCGAGCCCTGCGTCAGGCTCTGGGCTGATGGTTCAGAGCCTGGAGCCTGTTTCCGATTCTGTGTCTCCCTCTCTCTCTGCCCCTACGTTCATGCTCTGTCTCTCTCTGTCCCCAAAATAAATAAAAAACGTTGAAAAAAAAAATTTAAAAAAAGAGACCACTGTTTTACTACTTTGTTTACATTAGTATTGTTAATAGTAACAGTTACAGAGTAAATTGTCTAAGTGTTTTTTCTTTTGTTTTAACAAACCTAATATGATTTTACTGCTTAAACATGTTTTTTTTAAGGTTTTTAAGCTTTTTTAAAAAATTTATTATTTTTTGAGTGAGAGAGAGGGAGAATACCCACATGAGCAGGGGAGGGGCAGAGAGAGGGAGAGGGAAGATCCCAAGCAGGCTCCTCACTGTCAATGCAGAGCCTGACTCAGAGCTCTATCTCAGGAACTGTGAGATCATGCCCTGAGCTGAACTCAGGAGTTGGACACTTAACCAAGTAGGCCACCCAGGCACCCCACTGCTTAAACATGTTTTAAAGACAGGAAAGACCCAAAGTAGTGTAGACTGAGATTGACATTAAAAATATCCTGTGAAAGCATAGTACTTTGATTATTTAGTGATTTGACCTTAAAAAAAGATTTGAAGGCAACTATATCTTCTGGTGATCTTCAGTGTTTTAATCTCTTGCTTGAACAGTTGAATGATGTTTGAATTACCAAACATACACCTTTTTAAGGTTACTTTGTCTCTAGCTTTTTAACAAAAGAAATATGTTAATTGTAGAACGTTATGGAAGAGTTTAAAAGCTGAAAGGAAAAAACTAAACTGTAATCCTGCCCAGCAATAGCCATTCTTAATATTAACAACCTATACTTGTATTAGCCTTGGTTTCCTAGAAAACAGAATCCAAGGCCCACTCAGCAACTAATAAGACTTTAATGGGAAGGTTCAGTCTGAGGGCAAGAGTAAAACGGAAAGTTGGTCATAGCTTTATAAAGAAGGTTCAGCTGGTTTGTGGTCATATTGGATAACTTCCAGACAGACTTTGTGAACCCACCACGCCTGGGAAAGATCAGATTGGAAAGGAATGGAGATGGCTTTGTCTGCTAGTTCCTGTTCTCTGATTGGTCAGAGTTTACTACACAGGGCATTAATTAATTCCTCCATGCTTTTGGATTGTGTTACTCTGGGGACTAACCCCCTAAAGTAGTCAGGGAACTATATAGTGTCTTTTGGATTTTCACAGGTCTGACCTGAGTGCACACCCAGGGTAGGCTGAAACAACCTAAAGGTGATGGAATACTGAATCTCTCCATTGACAGGCAGTTAAGGCTTGGGTTGGGGCAGGTGATTCTGGGGCACATATAAACTGGATCTACCCCCATATGCCTCCAGTCTTTGTGTACATCTACATAAATAAGCCTTTTTTTTTTTTTTAAGTTTATTTTGAGAGAAAGCACAAGTGAGGGAGGGGCAGGGAGGAAGAGAAAATCCCAAGCAGTCCCTGAGCTGTCAGCACAGAGCCCAACGTGGGGCTTATTCCCATGAACAGTAAGATCATGACCTGAGCCAAAATCAAGAGTCAGGCGCTTAACGGACTGAGCCACCCAGGCTCCCCCTAAGCGTTTTAATGTAATTTTTAATTATTTATTTTTTTAATTTTTAAAATATTTTTCATTTATTATTTTTGAGAGACAGAGCATGCGTGGAGGAGGGACAGAGAGAGAGGGAGACACAGAATCCAAAGCAAGCTCCAGGCTCTGAGCTCTCAGCACAAGAGCCCAGCGCGGAGCTAGAGGTCAAGAACAGTGAGGTCATGACCTGAGCCAAAGTCAGACACTTAACCAACTGAGCCAGCCAGGCACCCCTATTTAATTTTTTAAATGTTTTATTTATTTTTGAGAGAGTGCACACAAGAACAGGGAGGGGCAGAGAGAGAGGGAGACCGAGGATGTGAAGTGGGCTGTGTGCTGACAGCAGAGAGCCCGGTGGCTGGAATCCCCAAATTGAACCATGAGGATGATCCTGACCTGAGCTGAAGTTGGACACTCAACCAGCTGAGCTACCCAGGCGCCCCACAATAAGCCTTTTAAAATAAAAGTCGGCTTGTAGTATAATCTTTTGATAATCTGTTTTTTTCTGCTTAAGAATAAGTCTTGGGGCACCTGGGTGGCTCAGTTGGTTAAGTGTCCGACTTCTGCTCAGGTCATGATCTCGCGGTTCGTGAGTTCAAGCCCCGCGTCAGGCTCCGTGCTGATGGCTCAGAGCCTGGAGCCTATTTCGGATTCTGTGTCTCTCTCTCTGACACTTCCCCATTCATGCTCTGTCTCTCTCTCTCTCTCTCTCTCAAAAATAAATAAACGTTAAAAAAAAGTTTTTTTTAAGAATAAGTCTTGAATCTCTTTCCTTATTAAATAGTCAACATCCTTGAAATTGCTTTACAGTATTCCACTGATGGGTAGGAGTAATTAAAGGGAAATTTAAAGTTTTAAGTTATTTATGAATAGATTACGGTTTTAATTATATGTAATTCTTTGAATGCTAAATTCTCTTTTTAAACTTTTATTTAGAGATAATTTCAAATTTACAGAAAAGTTGTATAAATAGGAACAGTACAGAGAATACGCTGATCTCCTTTACCCAAATCTACCTGTTAACTTTTTCCTCTTTTGCTTTATCATTTGTACCCACTCTCACACTTTTTTTCTTAGAATAAGTTATGTAGGTCTTTGTCCTTTACCGTTGACTTCAATGTATGCTTTCTAAGAATAGGGATATTCTCTTACATAATCACGGTAGAGTTTGTAAATTTCCATAAATTTGACATTAATACGATAATCTGCTGTTTATTTTCCAGTTGTACTGATTGACCCCCAAATTTTCTTTATAGTATTTTTTCCTCCAGTACAGGGCCTAATTTAGGGTCAGGTATTGCTTTTGGTGGTCATATCTATTTAGTCTTTTTAATCTGGATCATTTCCACAGCCTTTCTTTGTCTTTTTTAACATTGTTTTTAAAAAATACTACATAAATGATGTGTCCTTCTGAGTATATTATATCTGGAAGTGAATGATGTCTACTGTTTTTGTTGTTGTTTAATTTACTTCTTTTGAGAGAGCATGTACAAGTAGTGGGAGGGTGGCTCGGTTGGTTGAGTGTCCAACTTTGGCTCAGGTCATGATCTCAGTCAGTGAGTTCAAGCCCCTTGTTGGGCTCTGTGCCGACAGCTCAGAGCCTGGAACCTGCTCTGTCTCCTCTCTCTGCCCCTCCCCTGCTCGTGCTCTGTCTCTGTCTCAAAAATAAACGAACATTAAAAATTAAAAAAAAATTGCGTGTCCATAATAATGATTGTAAATTATGAAAACTAGTAACATATTAGTTATTCCAAATATTATTTGTTAGGAAAAAGCAAAAGAATAAACAATGAAGTAAATTTAAGAAAAAAAAAATACCTGAAGTCTCTACAAAAATTGCATTCATTTAGTGATTAAAGCTGTTTTGTTTATGGATTTTTGTTCACTGTTCTTTGTATTTAATTTCAGGTATTAAGATGTTAAGTTAGAAAATTGAATATAAATTTTTTAATACTTACAGTAAAGTTTTAATTTTATTGTTTTTTATAGAAAGTAACATGTACTTTTTGAAATTTTATAGTGGGCAGAAATGGATCTGGAAAAAGTAACTTTTTTTACGGTAAGTGTTGTTTTTTCAATTCTAAATATATTAAGACCTGGGTATCTTCGCGTAGTTTATTTTAAAGATTGGTTTTCTGAGATTATGTCTGTATGAAACTCCAGAAATACTTTTTCGTACAGGGTTGCAGTTTAGTGTAGGGAGTGTAGAGTATAATGATCTGAGTTCTACTCTATACCTAGTGATTAAGTAGCTGAGAGGTTGGGCAAAACAATCTTTCAGGGTACTCTTTGCAATTTAAAAGTGTACTTGACCTGTCTACTTTGATGGGTTATGGGAATCATGAGATAATAATAATGGAAGTGCTTTTTAAACTTGAATGCTGTATGTAAATGTTGCAGATGCATATTTATACAAGTGTAAATGCAACAACATAGTTAATATCGTTTTGGAAAATGACTCATCTTCTTGTTTCACTATGTATGTATGTAAGTAAATAAACCTTTCACCCAACATGGGGCTTGAACTCATAATCCCAACCAAGATCAAGAACTGCATGCTCTACTGACTGAGCCAGCCAGACATCCCTCTGTTTTGTCTTTTAAAAAAATGTTTTCTAAATCATTTTTATGAAAGATAGAGGGGTGTAAAAAATTAGAGACTCAACAAAGATTATTGTCAGTTTGAAGATAGTAAATAGCTTTGAAAATTCTAAAGATAAAATACATTTAAGTATAATGCCTCTGTTGACAAATCCTTTGGAGAGAGAAAACATCTGAACAGGTTTGAACTATACAAGAAGTAGATTGAAAAAATTTTGAACCTCTTGTTTGAGTAGTGCTTGAGGGAAAGGGGGTGGGGCTTAGCAGGAGCAAAGGTTCTATCCCTCTGTGCTCACAAATCTATAGCCCTTCAGTGGTTGTAATTTGGTGATGATAAGTGAGTGGGATTGGAGTAGAAGTATTTCATAATCTCCAGGCGGATAAAGGCAGTTTGAATCTGTTCCCCTAAGGTGATTATGTGATTATGAAAGATAACCACTCTCCCCTCAACATACACATTCATACATGCATACTCAACTCTTGGAATGTCAAAGGTCTCTTGGGTGAACTGGTAACACGACAGCTGAGTAGAGTTTCATTTCTAGGGCAGGGTGGTCCAGTTAGGTACTTTATATGGAAGCAGCAGTGACTTCTTACAGAAGATAAGAGCAGTGCAAACAGTGCAGTAGAATGTGGGAATCTGAACTGTTTCCCTGTGTTTCCCACTTAGTTTAATTTCTTTTGACAAAACTATCCTGCTAAGGATATGGTAAGAATATGTCCTATTTTGTTAATAAATATTTTGATGTATATTATTTACTTCTAGTGGATAAAAGCAAAGTGTTAATCACTCAGTGTATACTTTGATCAAGACGTAGATTTTAGTTCTGCTTACCTCTTTTTGTTACCTCAGTGTTCTCTTTTTCTTCCCTTAAATGTTTCAGTGCAAACTTCTTAGTATTTTTCTTGTCATTTCTAAGCTGATTAGTCTAAAATACAAGCAATTTTTTGTATATATGAAATAGATAATCTGTTTTATCTGCCTTGTTCATTACCTGATAGAGGTATGGGAAGTTATAAATTAAGGCATAAAGCTTCTTTGAGACTATACTAATATTTAATGTTTTTGTATTTTTAGCAATTCAGTTTGTTCTTAGTGATGAATTCAGTCATCTTCGTCCGGAACAGCGATTGGCTTTGTTGCATGTGAGTGAGATTGCTTTGAGATTGTCAATACATGTTGACATTATGTATTTTTAAAACTATATTGTTAATTCTGGTAAATAAAATCACTTGTTCAAGTTTCAGATCTTTTGTAAACATGATATAATCTCTCTTAGTAAACATGGTACAGTCTCTCTTAAGTGTGTTAATTCTACTATGGAATTTAGCCTACTATATTAATGCATGATAAAGGCCTAATTTTTATGTAAATGGTAATAAAATTGTAGGACTTTCCTATAAATGGGTGTGTCTTCCATATAAATAGAAATTCTTTTTAAAAAATTTTTTTAGTGTTTATTTTTGAGAGAGAGAGAGCAAGAGCAGGGGAGGGGCAGAGAAAGAGGGAGACACAAAATCTGAAGCAGGTTCCAGGCTCTGAGCTGTCAGCACAGAGCCCAGCACAGGGCTCGGACCCAAAAACCATGAGATCATGACCTGAGCTGATGTTGGACACTCAACTGACTGAGCCACCCAGGCACCCCATAAATACAAATTCTTTATTAAGAGTATGGTCTGGTGATGCTCTGGAAACAGGCTTGCTGAAGAGAAAAGAGTTTGAAATTGGGAATTAGGAACTTTGAGACTCAGAACCAGAAGTTAATTGGGAGCATAGAGAAGGAACCATTACAAACTAAACAGCATAGGGGCGCCTGGGTGGCGCAGTCGGTTAAGCGTCCGACTTCAGCCAGGTCACGATCTCGCGGTCCGTGAGTTCGAGCCCCGCGTCAGGCTCTGGGCTGATGGCTCAGAGCCTGGAGCCTGCTTCCAATTCTGTGTCTCCCTCTCTCTCTGCCCCTCCCCCGTTCATGCTCTGTCTCTCTCTGTCCCAAAAATAAATAAACGTTGAAAAAAAAAAAAAAATTTAAAAAAAAAAACTAAACAGCATAACATGTTATAATTTTATCCATATTTGTAACTCAAATGGTCACATCATTTCCCAATATGAAAGATAAGTGTATTTATAGTAATGAAAATTATTAGAATTTTTCATTGGATCATTATGAATAATGAACTAAAGAAATTTTAGGATAAAAAATGATAAAAGGCTATAACAATAATAAATTTATTGTCAGTTTGAATATGACATAGTTTTAAAATGAGAAAGTGAGATTCCTTAGTATATCTTAACAGAGTCTCTTACACTTAGGAAGGTGGTTTATTTTGTTTGTTTTCTTACCATTATCAACTGGTTGCCTATAGAAAAATTTTTTTTTTACATTTCTAAGATAGGCATTGAAAGAATAACTTCTTTAGGTATCATTCTTTATTATATTGAATCACTGTAGTAACAGTTTCTAGAATCTGGAAATTATCTGAACTTGGTAAAGGAGTGGCAGCATCATAAATTGCTGTATATGTGACATATATTAACTGTGTGTGTTTTCATAGCAGATTTAAAATTATATAGGATATAGCAAATTTAAACAAGTAAATAAAAATAAATAATTAGTTTTAAAAGCCAGGGCAGCTGGGTGGCTGAGTCGGTAAGCATCCAACCTTGGATTTCAGCGTAGGTCATGATCTTTGGTTTGTGAGATCGAGCCCTCCGTTGGGCTCCACGCTGGCAGTGTGGGGTCTACTTGGGATTCTCTCTCCTCTCTGCCCCTCCCCTGCTCTCTTGTACACCTGCGCTTTTTGTCTCTCTCAACAATAAATAAATAAACTTAAAAATTAAAAAAAGCCGAGTTCCAGTAATTATATGATTTGTTAGGGTTCCTTTCCAGCATTAAGTGAGTCTGTAAGAGAAAAGCCTCCAAGTGTTGTTGATATTAGCAAATAAGTAGAATTAGGTGGGCATGGGGTCTTATATTCTAATAAAGTGGTTTTCAGAACAAGACCTAAGTACATCTGACTTTGATATCTCTTGGATAGTTTTCATTTTTTCAGTCAGAATCTAAAGCCATTTGGTTGACAAGTATTGTTATCCTCATCCAGTGTCTTTGCTCTAGGATATATACTAGCCCGATAGAAATTTTTTTCCATTGAATTAGGCTTATTGCCATGCACTAAACTTTAAAGGTGTTTAAAGAAAAAATTTAAAAAAGCATATGAAAATACCACTTAAATGACAATTTTATTTTTTACATCTTTTAGGAGGGTACTGGTCCTCGTGTTATTTCTGCTTTCGTGGAGATTATTTTTGATAATTCGGACAACCGGTTGCCAGTGAGTAATGGCTTTTTTTTTTTCTAGTCACAATTTTGAGAATTTTATTGATGCAGCTGATTTTTTTCCCAACCTTTGAAACATTCATAACTGTATTAAATACAATTCTTATAATTTAGTTTATGTTAAAATAGCTATATGGTTTCCATATTCATTTTGTCCTAAAATTATAATGAACATTCTAGCAAATAGGGTGTGTAAGTTGTGAAAAAATATCTTTGTCATAAGAATTGATATTCATAGCAAATCTTTAGTGAGAATTGAAATTTCAAAATAAATGTTATGGTTACAGACTCTAGAATGACCTTATTAACTGAAAAGTTTTCCATTTTTACTATGAAATTAACTTCAGGCTTTTACATTCTTTCTTAGATTGATAAAGAAGAAGTTTCACTTCGAAGAGTTATTGGTGCCAAAAAGGATCAGTATTTCTTAGACAAGAAAATGGTCACGTAAGCAATTTCTTTACATTTATAATTTCTTTATGAAAGAGTAAAAGTATTTTACTTAACTGCTATATGGGTTATATATGCCTCGTGGTCAACAAACCAAAATTTAGAGCATTAACAGAAGAATCAAGATTCTCTGAGGCCAGTAGAATAAATGGTTTCATGACTATTCTCTACTCCCTCATGTTCCTTAACCCAGCAGTTACCCTTCATTTTTTTGCTTATTATTGGGCGATTAATCTGAAAAGATATTTTCAATGTTTATTAACAGGAAAAATGATGTGATGAATCTCCTTGAAAGTGCTGGTTTTTCTCGAAGCAATCCTTATTATATTGTAAAACAAGGAAAGGTAAAAATATTGTATGTCCTTTTTTTATAGAATGTTTTCTGAGTATATTCACTTGAATGATGAATTTGCTTATAGATTCTAGTGGTTAAGTTGAAGCAAAAATGGACCTTACTGTCTCTTGTTTTCATTGATTTATTTTGTATAGATATTAGTATTACCTTTTATGTGGCCATAAAATTACAAAGTAGATCCACTGTGTAATGGGATTCAATTTTTTCAGCAGTTAGTGGATGTTGTTTTCGTTGTGACCTGTATCACTTAATAAGGTGTCCTATACTGGAAGACATTTTGGTTTGTGAAAGTCACAATGGAAATAGTTAAGAATATTGTAGAAATTCTTTAAAAATAGCATTTGAAAAAAATTACTTCCTAAAAGTAATACTCTGTTATTTAATATATCACAGAGTTAAAATGGTGGAAAGCTTACATTGCCAGAAATCTACCATAATGCTGTATATTGTTTTTGCTTGTAGAGATTATATTCTTTATAGTTTTTAATAGTTGCATACTTCAGCTGATTATTGTTTCCTCATATACTTTAAATTTTATCTAAGATAACTTCTTTTTCTTAGAACATACCCTGCATTGTTCACATAGTTTGCTGTAGTGTTTTTTTGGACTAGGGGAAAGTTCTTTTTAAATGTCCACTTATTTCATATTGGAGACATTTTTAGATATGTGTTCAAAACTTAGCATTCCGAACTGATTAGGAAGAGTACGTATAGTGTTTCACATTTGGGAAATGCAGAGCAAGTTTTTGAAGACCATCTTTAGAAGCAAGGAATTTTTTTAAAAGGAGGCTGATTACGGGGTGACTGGGTGGCGCAGTAGGTTAAGTGTCTGACTGCGGCTCAGGTCAAGATCTCATAGCTCGTGGGTTCAAGCCTCGCATTGGGGTCTGTGCTGACAGCTTAGCGCCTGGAGCCTGCTTTGGATTCTGTGTCTCCTTCTGTCTCTTCCCCTCGCCCGCTCACATTCTGTCTCTACTCCAAAAATAAACAAAAAATTTAAAGAGGCTGATTACGAAAGACTAATTAATCTGAGTCTTCCCTGCAAACATACAGCATAGGCCCCTATACTTTCAGTTTCTATTCATGTCATTTCATATTAAGCCATCCATAAGTTACTTCATCTAAAAGAATGTTGCCTTCACCCCAGTGAAGACACTTCAGTTTTTTCTAATTTGATTTTTTTCATAATAGTTATACTGTATTGGTATACTTATTTCTTCTTCCATTAGAATGTAAGTTCCATGAGGGCAAGACTTTGTTTTGTTCATTGCTCTTTTCCCAGTGCCCAGCAGAGTGGCATATATGTTGTAAACATTTATTAAATATTTTTGAAGTGAGCAACTTGAATGAACATGCATAATTGGGGTAACCAGTGATAAGGATCTGAAAGGAGATTCTTTGATGTCTATACTTTTGATAGACCACATTTTTCCCAGAGTTTATTTCTGTCTTTATGTGAAAGTGTTAGAGTAACTTCACTTTTTTAATGCCATGGCAGCATTTTTTGCATTTAGTGGCTAACTTTATTTTTATGAATATGTTAAACTCACACTTGTTGTTTAAAGTTGCATGGCACTTAGTTTGTACCACTCTTTTTTTTTGCCGTATATTTAAAAATTTTTTTTTGATGTTTGTTTGTTTTTGAGAGAGAGAAAGAAAGCATAAGCAGGGCAGGGTCTGAGAGAAGGGGACAGAGGATCCAAAGCAGGCTCTGTGCCGACAGCTGTGAGTCCGATGTGGGGCTCGAACTCATAAACTGAGAGATCATGACCTCAGCTGAAGTTGGATGCTCAACCGACTAAGCCACCCAGGTGCCCCACCATATATTTTTAAATAAGATTTTTAAAATGCTTTTGCTTGTTTTATTTAATGTTAGTTACTACCTGTGATAGACAGTTATTTTTACCTATCTGTATTTAAAGAATACCATTTTGGGGGCACTCATCTGGCTCAGTTGGTAGACCATTCAACTCCTGATCTTGGGGGCATAGAGCTTACTTAAAAAATAATAGTAATAATGGGGCACCTCGGTGGCTCAGTCAGTTAAACATGTGACTTCAGCTCAGGTCATGAACTCACAGTTTGTGGGTTTGAGCCCCACATTGGGCTCTGTGCTGACAGCTCAGAGCCTGGAGCCTGCTTCAGATTCTGTCTCCCTCTCTCTCTGCCCCTCCCCCAGCTCACGCTCTGTTTCTGTCTCTTAAAAATGAATAAACATTAAAAAATTTTTTTAAATAGTAATAATAATAAAGCATACTATTTTTGCTATACTTTTAATAGTATCATAACTTTTTAAAAATGTGGAGTGATAGTTTCCCCTTGTAAAAATACTGTTCTTTTAGAACAGAGTTCATCTTTTTTTTTTTTTTTTAATGTTTATTTATTTTTGAGAGAATGCATGCAAGCGAAGTAGGGTCAGGAGGAGAGGGAAACAGAGGATTGGAAGCGAGCTCTGTGCTGACAGCAGAGAGAGCCCGATGCAGGGCTCGAACTCGCAAACCTTGAAATCGTGACCTAAGCCAAAGTTGGATGCCTAACCAACTGAGCCATCTGGGCACCCCTGGAGTTCATCTTTTATATTTTATCATATTGACTGAGGAAAAATGGTGATGTAATGTTCTTCCTTCGTTTTTGTTTTTGTTGTTTTGTTTTTACAAAGTTTATTTTGAGCGAGACAGCACGAGTAGGGGAGGGGCAGAGAGAGAAGGAGAGAGGAAGAATCCCAAACAGGCTTCAGGAAGCTAGCACTCAGAGCCCAATGTGGGGCTCAAACCCACAAAACCGCGAGATCAGAACCGGAGCCAAAATCAAGAGTCGGATGCTTAACTGACTGAGCCACCCAGGAGCCACGTTTTTCCTTCATTTTTAATTTAGAGAGTCTTATTCATAAATTAGACTTATGAATGTATCAATCCTATTTGGATTTTTATTTAATAAATTTTATTTAAATGAGATAGAGGTCTGTAAGTAAATGCACTGTACGAATTGCATTATTGAAGTTATGCTCTACTTAAAACCTAGCATGTGAGTACTCTTTCAAAGTAGAATTCTTAAAGAACAGTCTATAGCTACGTAATAATTATTTTTCTAAAATTTTTAGATCAACCAGATGGCCACAGCACCAGATTCTCAGAGACTAAAACTATTAAGAGAAGTAGCTGGTACTAGAGTGTATGATGAACGAAAAGAAGAAAGCATATCTTTAATGAAAGAAACAGGTAAAATGAATGTGATTCTGCCTTATTTTTGTTGTGAATTACATATTCATTGTGCTGTGATGGTTGAGGGGAGTTCAGTCTGTTCTCAAGAGTATACTGTTTGATAGTTTGCCTATGTACTGAATGGAGAGAAAATTAGTTTGAGACATTTTAAGGTTTGAGATTTCCAGTGATTTCTCTCTTTAAATAAAGAATTACTGTTAGATAATGATGCCTTTATAGGTCAACTGTTTTGTGCCTCTAACGTCCTCATTGTTAGTGAGGATAACAGATTTGGATGCAAACCTCAAAAAGCATTTCTGGAAGTATCAGCTAGCATTAGGTTTTAAGTTGTTCAGGAGCAAGGAAATGGAAAACTTTAAGAATTTTCCTTAGTACATTATGATGGAAACCCTACTTTGCTTTTCAATTGCTATGGTTTGTCATTCCATAGATAGTCCTGAGTTCAAAATCTGACTAATAATTAACTGACGATGTGACTTTAGACTTGATCTCTCTGGTCTAAAGCTTCTCCATTTGTAAAATTCTTTTTCATAGTTTATGGTGATAAATAGAGGAGCAAAGTAGTACCATGATTGGAATATAGTAGGTGTTCAATATACGGCAGCTGTGGATAATGCTAATATAGTAAAAGTTGAGAATCAGTGACACCAATGATGTTATGGTTTTTAATTTTGTAATGTTGTGGGAAGGCACAGTTGCCTTTAAAGGATGTTTAAACAGAGGACTTACTACATGTATTGTAAGAATTAGTAAACACTAGTTTGGAAAGATATATGCCCCCGTATGTATGTGCATTGCAGCATTATCTACAGTGGCCAAGATGCGGAAGCAGCATAAGTGTCCATCAGATGAACGTTTAAAGATGTGGTATATGCATACAAGAGAATATTATTCCATTTTTTAAAAAATGAGATCTTACCATTTGTGACAACATGGATGAACTTAGAGGGTATCATGCTGAGTGAAATGAGTCGGACAGAAAGGCATATACCACATGATTTCACATATATACAGGATCTAAAAAAAAACAGCAAACAAAATAGAAACAGACTCATAAATATAGAGAACAAACTGGTGGTTGCCAAGGTGGTGGTGCAGGGGGAAGATGGGTGAAACAGACGAAAGGGATTAGGAGGAAAAACTTCCAGTTATAAAATAAGTCACAGAGATGAAAAGTATAGTATAGGGAATATAGTCCATGATACTGTAATAATGTTGTATGGTGACAGATGGTAACTAGACTTATCACGGTGAGCATTGTGTAATGTATAAAATTATGAAATCACTATTGTGCACTTGAAATTAACATAACATTGTATGTCAACTAAAATAAAAAGTTTTAAAGTGTCACCATGTGTAACTGTTCTCTGATGCTTTTCATAATGAAGCATCGTGTCATTTTAGTTTTAGATTTGGTTACCACATACTTTCAAATAATGCTATAGTTCTTAAGGTTAATTTTAACTCATGGTGTATTTGAGAAGATATTACATCAAAATTTCATTCAACTTCTTCACTCCTCATTTTTTAAGAGGGCAAACGCGAAAAAATCAATGAGTTGTTAAAATACATTGAAGAGAGATTACATACCTTAGAAGAAGAAAAGGAAGAACTGGCTCAATATCAGAAGTGGGATAAAATGAGACGAGCCCTGGAATATACCATTTACAATCAGGAACTTAATGAGACTCGTGCTAAACTTGATGAGGTAAAATACTTTTGTCACTTAAATTCATGAGTGATTTTATTTGAATGAGTAAGTTAAGCTCATGCTATATTTATACTTTTCAATGGTTTTTAAATAGGAACTTAAAAATTTTTAAATCTTAATAAATTCATTGGTCAGTGAATTTGTTCTTTTAATTATTCCAAGGAAAATGCCTAGGTCTGTGTGGTCCTTGCTGTAGTTGCATCTGAAATATAATCAGGTGGTGATGCAAGACAAACCAAAATGAGGGCAGCCACCTTTAAAAGCTTCATGAAGAAGGGGTGCCTAGCTGGCTCAGTCAGTGGGGAGCATGGGACTCCTGATCTTGGAGTTCAAGTTGTGAGTTCGAGCCCCATGTTGTGGGTAGAATTTACTTGATAATAAAAAGAAAAAGCCTCATGAATTTTTTTGTTGCCTTTTTAAAATGTATTTTGTAAATAGTATTGCTGATGTTTTGTCCAAAAATTGCTTTAGGTAATACTTAAAGGACTTTTTACTTAAAACCACTAAAAATTGTTTTATAAAAACTCGTTAAGTGAATGATTTTATTTTAGAAGATATTTTAAAATTTTACTATTATGTTGTGAAGTATGAAACAAATATAAAATGAGTTAGAAATTATAGCTTTTTTTTCTTCCCCCAGCTTTCTGCTAAGCGAGAGACTAGTGGGGAAAAATCCAGACAGTTAAGAGATGCCCAGCAGGATGCGAGAGATAAAATGGAGGTAAGATTATAAACAAGGCTTAGGTTAGCTTATATTTTTTGACCACAGTAAACCCCCTTTTGTACCAGAATTATGGAATGGTTTAAAAAAAAACAAAAACAAAAAGTTAAAGGGGTACGTGAGTGGCTCAGTTGGTTAAGCATCTAACTTCAGCTCAGGTCATGATCTCATGGCTCATGAGTTTGAGCTCCACATCAAGTTCTGTGCTGACAGCCTGGAGCCTGCTTCAGATTCTGTCTCTCCCTCTCTCTCTGCCCCTCCCCCGCTCAAGTTCTGTCTCTCTAAACATTAAACAAAATTAACAGAATTATGAAATGGTAACTTGAAGTGAATGTCATTGAGATTGAGTATTGGGAAGACAGAATAGTACTGAAAGTGTAATTGAAAGAAAAAGAAGGGATAGAACTAATGGTGTCCAAACTCTGCTGTTGTACTTTCAGTTGTCTGACTCATTTCTATTTGATACTTTTTGATTAGGATATTGAACGTCAAGTTAGAGAGCTGAAAACAAAAATTTCAGCTATGAAAGAAGAAAAGGAGCAGCTCAGCGCTGAAAGACAAGAACAAATTAAGCAGAGGACTAAGTTGGAGCTTAAAGCCAAGGACTTACAAGATGAATTAGCTGGCAATAGTGAACAAAGGGTGAGTTAAAATGCTAAAAATGAAAGACATAAACATTCAGTTGAATAGGAATTACAGAAGACCATCCTTTCTGTGACAAGGATGTATGCTTGAAATTTTATAAAAGATCTGGCACATTAAAATAATTTCTACTCAAGTGGCAACTCTGTACTGTCTCCTTGTTTCTTTCATTTAAAAATTAGCTTTGTGGGGGGCGCCTGGGTGGCTCAGTCGGTTAAGCGTCCGACTTCGTCTCAGGTCACTATCTTGTGGTCCGTGGGTTCGAGCCCTGCGTCGGGCTCTGGGCTGATGGCTCAGAGCCTGGAGCCTGCTTCCGATTCTGTGTCTCCCTCTCTCTCTGACCCTCCCCCGTTCATGCTCTGTCTCTCTCTGTCTCAAAAATAAATAAACTTAAAAAAATAAAAATAAAAATAAAAAATTAGCTTTGTGGGAGGCCAGTCTGGCTCAGTTGGTGGAGCCTGCAACTCTTGATCTCAGGGTTGTGAGTTCTAGCCCCATGTTGGGTATGGAGATTACTTAATAAAATCTTTAAATAAATAGGCAAATAAATATTAGTTTTGTGTTGAAGGATCAGTTTTCTCATGATTTCTTTTCACGAGAAAATATTTTATGCTAGACTTAAGCACAAAATCTTAAAAAATTTAAGATTGCATTTTTACTGGGGTGCCTGGGTGGCTCAGTTGGTTAAGCATCTGACTTGGGTTCAGGTCATGATCTCGCGGTTTGTGAGTTCACGCCCATGTTGGGCTCTGTGCTGACAGCTCAGAGCCTGGAACCTGCTTTGTATTCTGTGTCTCCCTCTCTCTCTGCCCCTCCTCCACTTGCTCTCCCTCTCTCTCTCTCTCTCAAAAATAAACCTTAATAATTTTTTTAATTAAAAAAAAGATTACATTTGTACTTCTCCTTTATTTACAGAAACGCTTATTAAAAGAGAGGCAGAAGCTGCTTGAAAAAATAGAAGAAAAGCAGAAAGAACTGGCAGAAACAGAACCTAAATTCAACAGTGTGAAAGAAAAAGAAGAGCGAGGAATTGCTCGGTATGGGATTTCTTTCACCAACATTTCTAACTTTCTACATAGTTCCTCTATAAAACCTAAATAGTTATGAGTTAAGACAGTGAGGGCAAAAGTTAAATTCCATTTCAAAGTAATAGGCTATATTAAAAAACTATTGTGGGCCAAGCGTTATTGTATACATATTGCATACATTTTTTTTCTATTCAGAAACTTTAGGAGATCGCTGTAGGTTTGACAAACTTGAGGCTCTGAGAAGTTAACTCACCTGAGACAACGTAGTGAGATATTGTTGGGCTTTTTAAAACATGAATGATGTTTGTTTTTGTTTTTCTTTTTCTACCCACTCAACATCTTATTCTGTGTTTCATCCTATTTCCTTTTTTCACTGTTGTTTTAGTAGCTAGACATTTTCATATCTAGCTGTAGGTTGGACATGCCAGCTTTTGCTCATTTCATGGTTTAGGGCATTCATATGTTTTTATGCCACCTATATTTTGTTGAACTATTTATTCCTTTTGCCCATTTTTTTCTGATCCCCGCACCCCCCTGCCGTTTGGTAGGATTGTATGTAATCTAGACATTTGTATTCTACTTGTTTTAAATGTTTTCTTTGTCTTTCTCTTGCCTTTTAACCTTTTTTTTTTCCCTTGCCTCTTAACCTTGGATAGTGTCTTATTGTAAGGAGTTGGAAGTGTTTATATAGTTACATATAGTTGGAGCATTTTTTAAAATTCCTGAGATAGGCTATTAGAACTGTCTCTAGATTTAGTGACTAACTCAGACCTGGAGTAAATACATTGTCTGCCTGAAATCCTTAGGATATGGGCTATTTCACCTTTAACTGTGACTTTTCAAAATAAAATGTATATTATATAGTACTAGTTCGAGGAGCTCTATTAGATACCAGTTCCTTTTTATATTTTTTTTATAGAATTTAAAAAAATGGTTATTGTCTCTATGTATTCTTGACATATCGATTGCAGTTAAACTTGCTTATTTCCTATTTCTCTTTTTAATCATTCTTTTCTTCTGTCTTGTATAGATTGGCCCAAGCTACCCAGGAAAGAACAGATCTTTATGCAAAGCAAGGTCGAGGAAGCCAGTTTACATCAAAAGAAGAAAGGGATAAATGGATTAAAAAGGAACTCAAGTCGTTAGATCAGGCTATTAATGACAAGAAAAGACAGATTGCTGCTATCCATAAGGATCTGGAAGACACTGAGGCAAATAAAGAGAAAAACCTGGAGCAATACAATGTAAGAACTTTTATAGCTGCTTTGTGACAATCTTTCAGAAGACCTAAACGTGTACAGTTTCATCTAGTTAAGTTTTATTTTCAAACAGTTTACATTGCTATTCTTAAAATATATAAGACACAGGTACTTACTTAGAAAAGACCAGCACAGGGGCGCCTGGGTGGCTCAGTTGGTTGAGCATCTGACTTTGGCTCAGGGCATAATCTCTCAGCTCCTGAGTTCAAGCCCCACATGCAGCTCTGTGCTGACAGCTCAGAGCCTGGAATCTGCCCCGATAGTGTGTCCCTGTCTCTCTGCCCTCCCCCTCTCGCGTTCTGTCTCTATCTCAAAAATAAACATTAAAAAAAAAAAAAAGACCAGCACTTTTTAACATTTGTACATATAACTATACATATAAATTAGTATTTATATGGTAATTTTCCTTTTCAAGGAAGTTTTTTTTTCCGTATCCGTGAGTATTCATGTAGATTGAGTGTATTTTAAAATATATTTTTATGAATTGGTAGAATGTACCTGAACTACCCTTAATTTTAACATGGTAACTCTAAAATGCAACTTCAGAATAACTTATTTAAATTTTTTTTCCGTTTTTATATTCTTTCACAGTTCTCTTTCAATTTAAAAATTACTACAGAATATATTTCTTGTTAAAGTAATGGTGATTTTACAACATTTTCTAAATGAATTAAACATTATTTACATATTTACTTAGTATTTCCTTAAAAATTGAAGTAGAAGATAAAACCATTTCTAGAGTAAAAAAGATCTGACATTCAAAATGAGAAAGGGGGAAAATGCTTAAGTAAGTGTTATGTGTGGCTATATATAGATAACTTGAGGGTGATAGAAGTGATGAGAAGGGAGTGTTTAGGACAAGTAAGTGTAGGGTGAGGTAGGTATATATGTACATACACAGAAGAACCCTCTTACCCATGAGATCTGCACCCAATTGGTTTTTGATTTTTCAGAAAAGCCATAAATCCATAGAATTTTAATACATATGTATATTTATATTTTATGAGTAATACATATATTTATGCACATGTAAACATACGTATATTTATATATATCTTAAGTATTTTGTTTAAACAGGCAAATGTATGCTCATGTACTAATCTTTTTTTTTTTCCAATCTTTCTTTTTTTAAGACTACTTTCTTAGAGCATTTTTGGGTTCACAGCAAAACTGAGAGGAAGGTATAGAGATTTACCATGTACCTTCTGCCCCACACATGAGTAGCTTCTCCCATTATCAACACGCCCCACCAGAGTACGTACCAGTCTTTTGATGTAGAGTCCACAATGTTTGAGTATGAGTAGTGATTGGAGTTGCCAGGGACTTTTTTGTTATGAGCCACACATGTAAATATAGTTCTCCTTAAAGTTGGATGAGAACAGAATTCAGGGTTAAGTCTAGGATCATACATTACGTTTAGATGTCATGTTTCTGTTCTCTTTTTTAATGTGGATCAGTTCCCTAGTCTTATTTCTGCTATATTTCTGCTATGTATTCTATATTACATGTTAATACATGCATTTATGTGTTATATAGTTATTTACCCTGGTCTTTTAGAGTTAATTTCCCCATTTAATTCAGTTTTTAGGGAGTCATCTTTAAGTATATCCAAAACTGAATCAGGTTTTTAAAGAAACAGCTCTTTCCTTTGTCTTCATATTCTCAGTTTAATATTTAATGTAATCACAGCATAAACAACAAAATGAAAACATAGTGGGAGCAAACACAACTGGTTCTGTAATCATAAATTACTGGTAGTGGGGCCCCTGGAGGCTCAATAGGTTGAGCGTCTGACTCTTGATTTCAGCTCATGATCTCTGGATTCATGGATTTGTGAGATTGAGCCCCACTTCGGGCTCTGTGCCGAGAGTGCAGAGCCTGCCTGGGATTCTCTCTCTTCCTCTCTGTCTCTGCCCCTCCCCTGCTTACATGCACATTATCTCAAAATAAATAAACAAACTTCAAATAACTGGTAGAAAAGTGATCAGGGGTAATAGAAAATATCTCCTAGGCTCAAAATTCCAGTGTCAGGATACTTTATGGAGGGAATGGAAAGCACAAGTTGATCCCAGTAGTTAGTTATTTGGAAATTGATTAGTATAGTTTTTAGCTGTGATAGCTACATGTCCTTTCTTGGAATGAAGAAAATGTATTATTCTTGAGTTCATGGAAATAACCTCAACAAATGCCTTTTTGAAACAGCCTGGTGATGAGCGAAGATTTTTCAGTTTTTATTCATTCTTTCTCAAGCTTGAACTTCATTATTTTCCAGTATTTCAGCCACTCCTTCCACTGATGAAGTCTGACCTTTATACTGGATAGAGATAATATTATAGTGCTGATTGCATTATGTAGAATAACTTTTTGCTTCTTAGTATAATCCTAACTCTTGTGTTCTATTGTATATGTGTAGAGGGAGTGGTGTGAAAAGTATTGACTGCGGTATTTTGAGAATTTGTGAATGTATTTTTTCTTCTGAAATTCTGCGGTGTATACTATGCAAGTAGAAAGGTTTAGATCATTAGTGAGCAAGTTAATTTTATTTTAGCAGTATTTTATAGAGTAATTCATTCTGTGGTTTATGTTTTCTCTTGATGTGCACTTGGCTAAACACATTTTAAAAAAAATAGAGTTGGATTTTTTAACAACTTCATTAAGGTACAGTTGGCATACAATAAATTGCATGTGTTTAAAATGTACCACTTGATAAGTTTTGATATGTGTTTACATCTATGAAATCATCACGACAATTAAGATAACAAGCCTGTTCATCACCCCAAAATGTCTCCCATTCCTCTCTCCTGTGTTATCCCCTAGCAACAATAACTGATCTTGCTGTCGCTGTGGATTAGTTTGCATGAAATTGGTTTTTAAATTTGAATTATTTTTATTTCCATAGAAACTGGATCAGGATCTTAATGAAGTCAAAGCTCGAGTAGAAGAACTGGACAGAAAATACTATGAAGTAAAAAATAAGAAAGATGAATTACAAAGTGAAAGAAAGTTAGTATAGACTAAAATATGCCTTAATTTTTTTGAGTAATGCAAGTTACTGGGTGTTAAATGGTCGTTAAGTCATAAATGAACTAGCAGCCCTTGGCTGGTTCAGTCGGTGGAGCATGTGACTCAATCTCGGGGTTGTGAGTTCAAGCCCCATGTTGGGTATAGAGATTACTTAAAATCTAAAAAAAAGTTATAAATGAACTATTCAAGTTTGATTTTTTTTTCAGTATTTTATCCTCAATTATATTCTGTTGGTGCCTATTCTTAATGCTTTTATAATTAAAGACAGTCTAATTTTTATTGATCAGTTATTTGTGGAGAGAGGAGAATGCAGAACAGCAAGCGCTTGCTGCTAAAAGAGAAGATCTTGAAAAGAAACAGCAACTTCTTAGAGCAGCAACAGGAAAGGTGGGCAGGTTCTTTTCATTACTTCACTTTACAATGAGCCAGTTATTACACAAGAATATTAGTTTTCAAGCTGTAAGTCATTGGTTCCAGGTAGTAAATAAGAGTGCAAATCACTTGTCCTATAAATTTGAAATGATGGGTCTTGTTTAAGCAGCGTTACTACCACCCATACTATTAATTCTAGCACTTTTGATGTTTAGATGAAGAGCCTGTTTTTAATATTAGTATCATAGACTAGAACCCATAATATAAAAGTATTTCATGTAGTTGGCATTTTTCAAGGGGGTGAGGTATTGTTGGGGAGGGTGTTCAGTTTAATCTCTGGAATATTTTTTAATGTGTAGAGTAATGGGTATATTTCTTACCAGAGGGGTGCCGTTGGCAGTATTATTTAAAAAATTTTTACCTCTGACAATTTAACAGGCTATTTTAAATGGAATAGACAGCATAAACAAAGTACTGGACCACTTTCGTAGGAAAGGAATAAACCAGCATGTTCAAAATGGCTATCACGGCATTGTGATGAATAACTTCGAATGTGAGCCTGCTTTCTACACATGCGTGGAAGTCACTGCGGGCAACAGGTGAGGTTTTTGTTTGGTATTTTGAATTTTTAAAGGAAAGAAGGAATAAGAATAAAAAGCTTTTTGGAGTTTTAGTACAATATATCTCCCATTGCCTTTTATCCTAGTTGCTTATTTAACTTTCTGGTTAAAGATGTAGGCGTTAAGTATTCCTAATTGTAGTTCTCTCCCTACCCCCATTGGAATTTTCTAAGTAGTTTCCCTCCCACCCTACCCCAGTTCAAATTGGGTTGCATAGAAAAAAACTGAGTTGTTTGCTTAAATGTTTATAGCACTGTAAAGTCTAGCAATACAAATGTGTTTTGTTTTGTTTACCTGTAAGGTTATTTTATCACATTGTTGATTCGGATGAAGTCAGCACGAAGATTTTGATGGAGTTCAATAAAATGAATCTTCCTGGAGAGGTCACTTTTCTGCCTCTTAACAAGTTAGATGTCAGGGATACTGCCTATCCTGAGACCAATGTGAGTTGGTGTGTGTGAAGGTCTACCTTTCAATAAGTCATTTTTTTCTCATGGTTAGTCCATGCTAGTGCACGGGCACAGTGCATTAGGATTCACTGATCTGTGAGATAAGCATGATTTCTTCCCATATAGCATAGGGATGGGAAGGGAGACAGGTCACAGCCAAGACATGAAACAAATCCTTGCAAATGTGTAAAATGTTAAAATACATAAGCACAGGATACTTTGAGAGAGTATCCCAGGTGACAAAATTAAGAAGAAACTCCTGAGGAACTATCGTTTGAAGTGAATATATTCTAAGTTTTCTGAATATGCTTTTTAAATGACTTATAAATAAAATAAAAATGTCTACCAAGATGATAGGACCTGAAAGCATAATGTTGCTTTTGTTACTTGCTAGTATACATTTATAAATGGATTAAAAATATTCCTCAGATAGAATTCTTAAAAAAAAATGTAATTGCTTTGAGGGTATTTGGTTTCGGAATGTTGATGTATTAGCAACGGTTCTATCCTAAGGTTAAAGCTGAAAGTCTATGAGAATGATAACAACTTAGGTGGAACAGTGAGAATCTTATAAGCTACTTAAAGGGTCCAGCTTTTTCTTCTTTTTTTTTCTCTTAAAGGGTCCACACTACTAAGTGTCCGCGGTGTTTTATTTCTTGTTTTCCATGGTAGCTATATTGGTGTTCTCTTTATAATTATTGATTTAAGCTTAACATATTCGTTGCATTGTTCTGTGTATAGGATATATTTCCTAATGTGAAAATCATAAGTCTTTTTCTAACAGTTTAGAAGAGTGTAAAAGAAAATTTTATATGAAAAAATATTTTTCTGAATATCTAAGACATATATATAATGAAAACATTTTGAGGAAATACTATTAGTTTACATTTATTTGGCCTTTCTATGTGACAGATGCTGTCCTGTGTGTTTTACATATTATTAGTTTGTCTGGTCTTAACAACTTAAGAAAGTACTATTATCACGGTTTTGTAGGTGAAATAACTATTAAATGGAGAAGTTAAGCAGCTTGTCCAAAGTATACATCTAGTGAGTGTCAGAACTAGTATTTGAACTTGTGCCACTGACTGTGGAACCACTAAATTCTTTGTCACTATGCCCTGATCTTGAAAATCTGTACATGAATGCATTTTCCCAGATATTTCAGTAGAATGATTTTTCTAACTTCTTCAGAGTAAAAATAGTTTTGAAATAGGCATTTATGTTTCTTTGTATTTCATAAAGATGTAATTCATAATTCTGTTAGCATGTTTTAATTAACTGTGTTGTGATCTTTTTGCTGACCAAAATATTCATTTTTAGGATGCTATTCCTATGATAAGTAAACTGAGGTACAATCCCAGATTTGACAAAGCTTTCAAACACGTGTTTGGGAAAACACTTATTTGTCGTAGCATGGAAGTTTCAACCCAGCTAGCACGTGCTTTCACTATGGACTGCATTACCCTGGAAGGTTTGTAATAGTAATTCTTGGCTTTGAACAAATAAATTCAGTTTCAGTTTTAAGTATTTCAAAATTCATGTGCCTTTGTCATTTTTAAGGTTTAAGTCAGAGTCCAAACAGGTTCCACAATTTTATTTAGTTGATGTCTGTCTTAAGTA
This sequence comes from Prionailurus viverrinus, assembly GCF_022837055.1. Classification (NCBI taxonomy): domain Eukaryota; kingdom Metazoa; phylum Chordata; class Mammalia; order Carnivora; family Felidae; genus Prionailurus; species Prionailurus viverrinus. The sequence goes on from NC_062571.1 coordinate 68,532,031, forward strand.
TAATTATTTGGTCTATAGTAGGGGTTCTTAACCTTTTTTGCACTGTGGACTTCTTTGGCTCTTGAGTAAAGTCTGTGAACCCTTTCTCAAAATGTTTTTAAGTGCATAAAATACTTTGGATCACTAAAGAAACTGTATTGGCATGGTAATCACAGTATTTTTTCAAATATGACATAGTAATTTATTCTTGAAGGTATTCAAAAACAAGATTTAGCAGTGAGTGAATCTAATATAATTTTGAAGTACTGATACATGTAAACAATATTTTGAGATTTCCAGCAAGTATAATCTTATAGCTGTTATATAGAAAATAGCTGTTATTTCTCCTGGTAACAAAGTTACAAGTACTGATACTAGCACTATAGTTCTTGTTACAGAGGGAATTGGTAAATTTCATTTTGAAGTTAGTATCAAAATAAAGAAGTAAATTTTTTTTCCTACCAAGTCATGGATTTCCTGAATTTTATCCATGAAGTCTAGGGTCTAGGTTACGAACCTCTGGTGTATAAGTTTACCTGCCTTCATTTTTTAATTTTTTCCTTCTCTTTATAATTTATACGTTAATGAAAGAAAGTAACCCCCCCCCCGCTTTATCTCTATAGACAATTTTTTTCGTTTTGAACTATCTCTGAGAATAAGTTATAAAATAAATACAGTTATGATACTTTATTTCTAAAGTTAAGTATGTGTATCTTCTAAGAGTAAGGATATTCTCCTTAATGACCACAGGTATCGTAACTGTTACACCTAAGAAATTTAACATTAACCCAATAATATCATCTAAAAAGTATATACAGTAAAATTTTCCCCAGTTGTCCCAAAATATTTTTCTGTCCAGGATCTAATCAAGGATGCATGGAATGTCTTCTGTTTGGATTCTTTCAATATAGGACAGCTCCTCCTGTTCTCTCATACCCTCAGGAAATTGGCTTTTTCATAGAATCTTCCATTTTCTGGATTTGTCTTATTGCTTCCTCATCATTAGATTCAATTTAAACATTCAAGGTGTATACTTCTTGCATCACATTATGTCCCACTGTTAATCATGCTAAGTTTGACCAGTAGCAATCTCTGAGTTATAAAGGTACCATTTCTTCTTCATAATTAGTAAGTGATATTTGGGACTATCCTTTAAGAAAACATGAATATCAGGTTCCTTGACAACTTTTTTTCCAATAGTTTAGCTTCCTTTGCTAGCCCTTGCCTGACTCAGTTAATACACCGGGGGATTCCAAATGGGGATTCTTAAATTCTGTCAAGGTTTCTGTATTTACTAACTGTCACTCTTCTGTAAAGAAGAACCCCTTCCCTTTTTTTTTTTATTTTGTAAGTAGCACTGTGATTCGTGACTTTTTTTTTTTTATTGTGTTACTGCATTGCCATTATTGTTTGATGTTCAAATTTTCCCAAATATGGCCAGTGGGAATTCCAAGCTCCCAAGTCCTGTGTCCTGTTGACATGTCCCCGTTAGTTTTTATTAGCACTTCTTTCCTTTCTGGCAGATGTTCAGACTCATCTAAAAGGCACACTTTTTTTTTTAATGTTTATTTTTGAGAGAGAGAGAAAAACAGAGCATGAGTGGGGGAAGGGCAGAGAGAGAAGGAGACACAGAATTAGAAGCAGGCCCAAGGCTCTGAGCTGTCAGCCCAGAACCGGAGACAGGGCCTACATCCTTGAACTGCCTATAGATAATGACCTGAGCTGAAGTCAGGTGCTTAACCAACTGAGCCTCCCAGGTGCCCCTAGCAGGCACATTTTTTAAACAAAGATTTTAACAGTTGGAAAGGAAAAGTTTTTCAGGCTGACATAAATCCCTTCTAATTCTCATTAAATAAAGCTTTAGAATAGTTGTTTGATTATAAATCAATTTATCATTGAATAAAGAAGTTGTTATACAGAATATCTACCTTTCTTAATGTTTTGTTTGTAGGTGACCAAGTTAGTCATCGGGGTGCTCTCACTGGAGGTTATTATGACACAAGGAAATCTAGACTTGAATTGCAGAAAGATGTTAGAAAAGCAGAAGAAGAACTAGGTGAGCTTGAAGCAAAGCTCAATGAAAACCTTCGCAGAAATATTGAAAATATCTTTTTGTCCTGTGTTGCTGTGGAGAACTGTGTTTGGGTTAGAATATATAATCTTTTGCATGTTAGGTGTGTTTTCTTACATACATATAGTGAGAAAAAGATTCTTCATATTTGATTTTTCTTTAAGCATAGAAGCTTATTTGTCAAAACTTATTAACTCCTGAAGACAGGGAAAAAACTATTTTAACATTGATTCTTTGATTAGCTATTAAATAGGTAATAGCAGTGAGTCTGTTTATGAGAGCAAAGAACCTGAGGTACACTAAAATTTAAGGGGACAGAGGAAACTGAAGAAGATCAATCAGAATTGTAGAAGGAAAACCAGGTTATTGCTTCAAGGAAGAAGGGTTGGGGGCATCAGTAATACCATTATACTGCAAAGAAGTTAAATATAGGGGTTGAAAATGTACATTCGATTTTACTACTTCAGAGTCATTTGATACAGATTTAGTGTTAGTGGAGGAAATGGCTGTCAAAGTCCAAGTCTTAGTAAACCGTATTCTCCGTTCTTTGAAATAAAGCTGGTGTTCCATAACGAGTGGCTAGTTTAGCTCACAGCAGGAGCATTGTACTTGTGCAGTTTCTTAAGATAACCATGCTACTTTGGTGTAAGGCAAAAGTGCTCAATATGTACTTCACATTATGTCACACAATTTAAAAAATATAGGTACTTGATGGGTGTCTGGCTTGCTCAGTCAGTAAAGCATCCAACTCTTCATCTCTGGGTCATGAGTTCAAGACCCACATTGAGTGCAGAGATTACTTAAAAATATATATATAGGTATTCCAGCATCAAGAACAATCATTTTTACTGAGTGAATCATTGGGATATTCTTCAATGAAACTGGTAGTTTTTTTAAGTGATTTTATAGCTTCTGTGTCATCAGTGCAAGCAGCAGCACAGAGAAAAAGGTAAATAAACATGTTAGTCTGGACTCTGCAAGGGTCTGTAGAGCATATTTAGAACTGCCCAAATTTGGTAAGATGTTGGCACAAAGAAAACATGGGGAAACACTAAGAAAGGAGGATATTGACAGCATACATCCACTACCTTCTGTATTTAATAACCCAGTGAGGTGGTATTATTTGTCTACATTGGGCAAGGCCTCCTCTTCATACATAACTACCTTATGTGGTGATTTAAACATAATAGATGACACAGTAAATATTTTTTGAATGAAAGATGTAAAAGATAATATTTAGATTCTCCTCGGATTTCCCAAGAATTTATATATTTATTGTATATATGTAACATATATAATATATATATGAAATATATATAAAATACATATATGTAATATATAAAATTTATAAACATTATGTAAGTAAAATTATATATAAATTTGTGTATACTTATATATATTTTATATGTAACTTTAAGGAAAATCTAAGTTATTTTGAGAGAGAAATGGTGGGGTGAAATGTTTTAAGCTTCTTTATGATTAAACACATTTGGTGTAGTATTTAATTCAGCATTGTTATGGCCCATAAATCTGAGGAAATAACTTTTATTTGGAGGTAAAGAAAAGGAAGGGGATACACAGTGTTTTTAAGAGATGTTTTTAGAGCGCATTTTCCTTAGCCTTGTATATGGATTAATAATGAAATTGATCAGTTGATGAACCAAATGCAGCAGATAGAGACCCAGCAAAGGAAATTTAAAGCATCTCGAGATAGCATATTATCAGAAATGAAGATGCTCAAAGAGAAGAGGCAGCAGTCAGAGAAAACCTTTATGCCAAAGGTTCGTAAGTATGTCCCATTCACTACAGATTTAATTATTTAGAATTGGGGTGGACCACGTGTTATATTGGTTGTCCTGTCAGTAATCATTTTTGTCTATTTAAGCACTGCCTATGAAGTTGAATATGTGGTTGCATTTTATCCAGATTATATTAAAACAGGGTAGAAACTAAACTATTACTGTTGAATTACAAGTGATAATACGTATGTCTCAGAAACTTGTAGCAGTTTTGACAAAAACTGTTCAGATGATCAATAGTACTAAACAGTTTTTTTAAAAATTTTTCCAACTATACCACCCTAACACATTCTAGCAGTCTTTTCTTTTTGTTCTTATTAATATTCAAGAAGATTTTTATACAATTTGGTTGTGGAATATGATTTATTCCACATACCCTGATAGTATTGTATCATAAATATTTTTCTTACTGCTATTTAGTTCTATTCAAATTTAATGGATACCTAATAAGTTACTTGAGTTGATATGATTTTGTTCACTTTAACATCAAATATAGATTGTTCTCAGTTTTTCACTATTGTAAGTAATGCAGACTGATACCTTTATTAATAAATGTATGATCTGTCACATAGCAACGTAGCTTACAAAGTTTGGAGGCAAGTTTGCATGCTATGGAGTCCACCAGAGAATCATTGAAAGCAGAACTAGGAACGGACTTGCTCTCTCAACTTAGTCTGGAAGATCAGAAGAGAGTAGATGCACTCAATGATGAAATTCGTCAACTTCAGCAGGCAAGTACAACTGACAAAATTTTAATTAATAATTGGCTATTGTGAAAAGTTTCTTGCTACTAAGGGATTGTAAAAAAAGGAACCTTGAGAAAATAGGTATGTGAGACTTGGACTTCTAATATCCATAAGAGTAAATAGGTTTTTCTGAAGCATTCTGGCTATGTTAGGATTATGCAAGAAATCTTCATTTTCTTCCATCTTATTTAATGTACATTTATTATTAGTAACATTGACTTGTTAGTTTTGCTGTCTTTATTGATGTGACCACTTTTACACATGTAATAATATTGTTTTGATTAAACATTTTAATAGCATTTGATTTTTAAATTTTTTTTTTTTTTTTTTTTTTTTCAATGTTTATTTATTTTTGGGACAGAGAGAGACAGAGCATGAACGGGGGAGGGGCAGAGAGAGAGGGAGACACAGAATCGGAAACAGGCTCCAGGCTCTGAGCCATCAGCCCAGAGCCTGACGCGGGGCTCGAACTCAGGACCGCGAGATCGTGACCTGGCTGAAGTCGGACGCTTAACCGACTGCGCCACCCAGGCGCCCCCATTTGATTTTTGAATATGGAGATGTAAACACTAAGTCCAAAAAATGAAAAGTAGGTAAAGTATTTTTTGCAGATGTCTTATAAAAAGAACCAAGCTGGGGTGCCTGGCAGGCTCAGTCAGTAGAGCATATAACTCTTGATCTTGGAGTTGTGAGTTCAAGCTCCATGTTAGGTATAAAGATAACTTAAAAATAAAATCTTTAAAAAGAAAAAAAAAATGAACCAAGCACACAAACTTAGCATTCTGAATAGATAAGAGAGAAAAATGAAGAAAATATAGGGCTTTTTAGAAGGATGTAAAACTCGATTGCAGCTCATTTGAACACAAGTAATGGAGAGGACAGCAAATAAACAGCTTTCTTGTGTGGGAAATGTGAATTCCTATGTAGACAAATAATACTTTTTTTTTTCTAGGAAAACAGACAGTTGCTGAATGAAAGAATTAAATTAGAAGGTATTATTACTCGAGTGGAGACATACCTGAATGAGAATTTGAGGAAACGCTTGGACCAAGTGGAACAGGTATGTTCTTTTTTGAGGGTTCTTTGATGACTGTAACCTTTTGAAAGTACTTACACACAAGTGGCTTTGATTGAGAGCATGTGCTTTGGGGACAGAAAGACCCCCCCCCTACCCTGGGTTGGAGTTCTAGCACTGCCATCTAATGTATGATCTTGTGCAAGCAAGTACTTTAATATTACTAAGCCTCAGTTTCCTCTCGTGAAAAATAAGCATAACAGTAATGCCTGTTGTGTATGATTATCCTGGCACATTCTAGGTGATCAGTAAATGTTAGTTATTAATGTTTTCTCAGTAGTAGTCCCATGCTGAGAAATTTTCTAATTATATTACTTTTTTCCCCCTTTTAATGGATACTGTAAATATTTGTAGTTATACAGAGTGTACTTTCTAGTTCTCTTGAATGTTTATTCAATATAACCGCTGTCAGAAACTGTTGAAGTCATAACATCTTGAAACTAACAGAATTCATATTTTGTGGTTTAATGGTTTTAAGTTCTTTTTATGTTACAGGAACTTAATGAACTGAGAGAGACAGAAGGGGGTACTGTTCTCACTGCTACAACTTCAGAACTTGAAGCAATCAATAAAAGAGTAAAAGATACTATGGCACGATCAGAAGGTGAATTTTTATTTACTAGAAAGATTTTGGCGGGGGGGGGGGGGGGGGGAGGGGGCTGGGTGGTTCAGCTGGTTAAGCATCCAGCTCTTGATTTCAGCTCAGGTCATGATCTCATGGTTCGTGAGTTTGAGCCCCTTGTTGGGCTCTGCACTGACAGCACATAGCCTGCTTCAGATTCTCTCTCTTCCTCTCTCTCTCTGCCCCTCCCTGCTTACATGCTCTTTCTCAAAATAAATAAACATTTTAAAAAATTAAATTTTTTTGTAGTTTGTTAAATTTAGATTATTTGATAAAATTGTTTACGACACAATGAAATACCCAAATAGGCAAAAGCATATACTAATATTTTTTCTGTTTTCCATCAGCATAAATAATTTATAGTGGATGGAATTTAGTGGGTTGGTTATAAATCATAATCTCTGTTTTGTTGGAAAATGTTTGTGACAATTTTATGAGAGACTGTAATTATTAATTTTATTGCCAGAAGTGTGAAATAGCCGAACTAGTTTCTTATCACCTAGTTGCTGAGAAGAAAATTATTTTTTTAGTTTTTTATAAACATAAACATTCAATAATGTGAAATAATATACTTGAGTGACTAATGTATACTCCTATTTTGTCCTGAATTAACTGTTTCATAGATTTACACAGTAAAATTTAAACAAACATTATGAAAAACTAAAATCTACTTATTTTGATAAATTTGGCCATTAAAATCTTTGGTTAAATAACAATCTAGCTTTAAAATAGGTATTATGGCCTAATTTGTTTTTTTCCCCCATTTTAGATTTGGACAATTCCATTGATAAAACAGAAGCTGGAATTAAGGAGCTTCAGAAGAGTATGGAACGCTGGAAAAATATGGAAAAAGAACACATGGATGCTATAAATCATGATACTAAGGAACTGGAAAAGATGACAAATCGACAAGGCATGCTGCTGAAGAAGAAAGAAGAGTGCATGAAGAAAATTCGTGAACTTGGGTCACTTCCCCAGGAAGCATTTGAAAAGTACCAGACGCTGAGCCTCAAACAGGTAAATCTTCTTGGTTTTAAATGTGAAGTCTTGTTGCAGATTTCTCTGCATGTGAATTTATTTATACATTTTTCCTCTTTATAGCTGTTTCGAAAACTTGAACAGTGCAACACAGAATTGAAGAAGTACAGCCATGTTAACAAAAAAGCTTTAGATCAGTTTGTAAATTTCTCTGAGCAAAAAGAAAAGTTAATAAAACGACAAGAAGAATTGGATAGGGGATACAAATCAATCATGGAACTGATGAATGTACTTGAACTTCGAAAATATGAAGCTATTCAGTTAACTTTCAAACAGGTATGTTTCTATTTTGTAGTTAATATGTACACAAGACAAAAACTTCAGCCTTTAGTTTATTATTCGGTTTGCAAAGGTTTTAAAGGTTTTTTTTCCACTGCTAGGAGGATCTAATACACATGAACAAATCCCCGCATACAGTTTTCTAACACAGTAACTAGAATATCCTGCACAGCTCTTAAAAGAATTTAGTTTGTTACTCTTGTTTTTAAGATTAAACAGTATTTATGATTGTTTTTAAATATTTGTCTTTGCTTTAAGAAATAGTATGTGCAGTTCCACCTAAGCAAAATTTATATTTGAATTGACACTTATTCATTCCTTCATTTTAAGGTATCTAAGAACTTCAGTGAAGTGTTCCAGAAGTTGGTACCTGGTGGCAAAGCTACTTTGGTGATGAAGAAAGGAGACGTGGAGGGCAGTCAGTCTCAGGATGAAGGAGAAGGAAGCGGTGAAAGTGAGAGGGGTTCTGGGTCACAAAGCAGTGTCCCATCAGTCGACCAGTTCACTGGAGTTGGAATTAGGGTAACAAACCTTTATATCCAGTTTCCCTCAGTACTACCATAGTGGGATTTGTAGAATGTTTTATAGATTAAATTGGTGCATTGTTGTATGTGACTTAATTTTAGGAGGTGATTATGATTTTACCCCTTTTGGTTACTAATTAAGTGGTTTTTTTAGGTATCATTTACAGGAAAACAAGGTGAAATGAGAGAAATGCAGCAGCTTTCCGGTGGACAGAAATCCTTGGTAGCTCTTGCTCTGATTTTTGCCATTCAGAAATGTGACCCAGCTCCTTTTTACCTGTTTGATGAGATTGACCAGGCTCTGGATGCCCAGCACAGAAAGGCTGTGTCAGGTAATTTTGAGTTATACTGGACGAGAACTTAATGATAGCTTGCCTCTTTTGATTGTGACTTCTTGTTGCCTAACATACTTGGGACTAGACAGGGTATATATTCAGTAAATAAAATTTCTTTTAAAAGTTTTCAAGAATTTAGTTTTAGACTACTTTACAAAGCTTAGTTTTGTGAAAAGCCAACGTGTTTCTTGGAGTCTGTTGAAAATCCTAACTTCAGTTAAACTATACACAGAAGTCTCTTATATTAAAACTTGCTTTTCTTAATGTTTGAATAGCCCCTGGCATAAAGTGTTGATTCTGTATTTTAAAAACCTAAATTTAATCTTTAGTAAACTCAAAACCTCTTTGGAGAAGTGGGCAGCAGGGGAAGGTTGTTCTTTTGTTGTTGTTGTTGTTATTGTTGTTCATCTTAGAGACAGTGCATGAGCAGGGGAGGGGCAGAGAGAGTGAGACAGAATCCAAAGCAGGCTCCAGGCTCCGAGCTGTCAGCACAGAGCCCGTCTCCGGGCTCAAACTCACAAGCCACGAGATCACGACCTGAGCCAAAGTCAGATACCCAACAGACTGAGCCACGCAGGTGCCCTGGTTGTTCTTTTTTTGTGAGAAAGCTTGTTTTGCTCTGACGTTTTTAATACTGTGTTGGTAAGTAGCTGCTACTTCATATTCTGTAAGTTCGTGGACTAAAGATTTACCCCTAATTTAAAAGATTAAGTTGGTAATGTTTGCAGATGTATGCATGAAAAATAAAATCACAGGCTGTTTTGGATTTTAGGTAAAGAGTAAAGATAGTTGTTTTTTAAATGTTCAGATCTGCTTAAGGCCACCTGGATGGCTTAGTGGATTGAGCATCCGACTCTTGATTTTGGTTCAGGTCATGATCCAAGCATCAAGATCAACACTGAGCATAGAGCCTGTTTGGGATTCTCTCCCTCTGCCCCCCTTCCCCCTTTACGCATGTGCTCCTACCCTCTCCCTCCCTCCCTCCCTCTCTCTCTCCTCTCTCTCTCTCTCCCCTCTCTCTCTCTCTCTCTCTCTCTTTCGTAAAATAAAATCAAATAATATTTAAATGTTCAGATCTACTGAGAAAAGGGTTTTATTAAGTTACTATTTCTCTTTTACAGATATGATTATGGAACTTGCCGTACATGCACAATTTATTACAACTACTTTTAGGCCTGAACTGCTTGAGTCAGCTGACAAATTCTATGGTGTAAAGTTTAGAAATAAGGTAAATTTTTTTTACATGAAATTTAAGTTCATATTTGTAAAATTCTTGTTTTATGTTACTTAAATCATGCAAGAAAACCTAGAAGGTTGTTGCTTCTCTTACAATGAGTTTGTAAAGAAAAAGCTTTTCCTTCAAATGCCTACGAAGTTTAGCAATTAGTTTTATAGCATTCATTGCATTGATTTTATTTTCATTGGCATTAAGAGACAATATCTTCCTGTCTTGTCTATTTAGTGCACAGCTTTTTACAGTTAGATACACTCCTTTATATTTTGCCCATGTAGCTCTTCTTGATCTCTTCAGCCTCAAGATTCTTTGAAATAGCAAAATAATAAAAACTGAAAAAATGTGGCTCAATAGTACTTAGTACTTACCTGGATCTTCAGAGTATTAAAATGAAGAATATTTTATAAACTAATGTCCTGAACAAACGCCATTATAAAAAGTCTTACCGTCAGTGTTTTAGAATCATTTGTCTAGATTTATAAAATTTATAGGTGATAGGCCATGTGTTTTAAATATTACTCTATACAGTGAGAACATTGATTTTGTCTTGAAGATTTAACAGACTTTGTTTTTAACATTTATTCTTCAGGTTAGTCATATTGATGTGATCACAGCAGAGATGGCCAAAGACTTTGTAGAAGATGATACTACTCATGGTTAATTGGAAAATATTGCCTACTGGTTTGGAAGATGTGTATAGTAATATGATTCTGATTCCCAGGAACTGTACATTTAAACCTAAATATCTAGTCACTATTAATAGTTTTCAGATTTAGAGCATATACAGCCCTTTTATATTTCTGTCCTTGTATTTTATAAGATACTCTGTAATGTTACATTTCTACTTATAGTTTAAGAATTTTATTTCCCACACAACTTTTTGTAAAGTGTCCTGCTCCCGTTTTAAATCTTTTGAAACATGCTAAATATTCTTTGCTAATTATTTTATCAATTATATTGCCTCTTTTTTTATAGCTTCAATTAAATTGGTTTTATGACTAATTTAGTATTTTATGTGGCTTTTTATTTATAGTTGTGTGACTAGAAACAAATTTTTCTTAAATATCTGCTTTTTATTTTGCCTAAGAAAAGGTCTGCCTTCACCTAAAAGATTTTTTAAACACGGCTTCATACTCTGTTAAAATAAAATACATCGGCGATTCCCAATCCTGACTGCATGCTTAAATCCATGGGAGAGCTTTAAACTGCTGGAGTAACACTGCTGACTGACATCTTTCCCTAGGCCAGGTGAATCGAAATCTTTATGGAGTGGGGTTCTGGTCATTGTTGGTTCTAAAGTTCTCCCAGGTGATTATGACCTTTGGTGAGGATTAGAACAGTTGCTTTAACTAATTGTAACAGTCCTTTAAAAATTATTTTAAATTTAAGAGGAAAATGTATTTATTAGAATTTGGGAACATAGTTTTAAGAGTAGCTAAGAACACTAAAGCCAAAACATTGAGCCATAAAATTTCCTTGTTTTACTGATTAAGTAAAAGTTTGGGAAACTTTATTTTTGAAACTTTTTTTTTTCCCCCCGCAGATGAGGTCTTTTTTTTTATATTATGTTTTTTAAACTGCTTTGTTGAGCTAAGATTCATACATTATAAAGTCCACCTGTTAAAATTGGGTGATTGAATACTTCTTAGTATATTCACAAAATTGTGCACCCATCTCTACAGTCCCATTTTAGAACATTTTCATTACCCTAAAAAGAAACTCTGTACGTATTAGTACTCACTCTGTACCTCCCCCTCCCTGCATTCCCTGGCAATCATAAATCGAGTTTCTGTCTGATACTATGGATTTGCCTGTTTTGGGCATTTCATATAAATAGAATCCTATAGTGTGGGGCCTTTTTGTGACTGACTTGTTTCACTTAGCATGTGTTTTTGTTTTGTTTTTACAGGTTTATTTTTGAGAGAGAGACTGTGAGACAGAAGGGGAAGAGAGAGAGGGAGACACAGAATCCAAAGCAGGCTCCAGGCTCTGAGCTGTCAGCACAGAGCCCAATGCGGGGCTTGAACTCACAAACGGCAAGATCATGACCTGAGCTAAAGTTGGTCACTTAACTAACTGAGCCACCCAGGTGCCTTATCACTTAGCGTGATTTTAAGGTTCATCCATGTTGTAGCACATATCCATAATTTGTTCCTTTTTATTGCTGAATGAAATCGCATTTAGGAATATATGCCATGTTTTATCCATCCATTAGTTCAGCAGTACTGGGGGTTAGGACTTAAACATATGAATGGGGGGGGTGGGCACAGTTCAGCCCATAACAATTACCATGGTACATTTGTCACTCAGCATGGGTGCATTTAGTTTATCATCTAAGCTCCAGATTATATTCAGATTGCGCCAGTTTTTCCACTAATGCCCTTTTTCTCTGATTCCTCAGGGGGATTTACAGTACATTACATTTAGTTGTCATATCTCCTCTGGTCTGTGACAGTTTCTCAGTCTGTTTTTCCCATCTTGACAGTTTTGAGGAGTACTTTTCATGTGTTTTATAGAATGTCTCCCATTTGGGATTTCTGTGATTATTTTTCTCCTAGATAGACTGGTGTTAAATAATACAACAGGGGTGAGGTGTTCCCAACACATCATGTCAGTGGTGCCTATTTTTAACATGTTTTACCTTGATGTTACCTTAATCACCTTCCTAAGATCATTTGCCAGTTTCTTCCCTGTAAAGTCACATTTTTTTTTTTTCTATTTAATTCTATTCTTTGGAAGCAATTCACTAAGTGCAGTCCACATTAGGGTATTCCTATGACCTTGAGGGTCACCTGGGTGGCTCAGTCAGTTAAGTATCCAACTTCCGCTCAAGTCGTGATCTCATGGTTCATGAGTTCGAGCCCCGCCTCAGGCTCTGTGCTGACAGCCTGCTTCAGATTCTGTGTCTCCTCTCTCTGCTCCTGCCCCGCTCGAGTTTGGTCAAGGCTATTCCTATGACCTTGAAAATCTCCCATTATTCTAGTAGGGTTTTTTGGTAGATTCTTTGGGGTTTTCTACATGGACAAATCATGTTATCAGTAAATAAAGACAGTTTTAGTTCTTCTTCAATATATATACCTTGTATTTTTCCTTGCTGATTTTTTTTCCCCTTAGAGTTTATAGTCATCTGCAGGAGGGTTGGTTTGTTAGGAGCTACTCCTCCCATTAGTGGAACCCAGAAATCCCTAAAGAGGCATTTTTAATTTTTTTTTTTTAACGTTTATTCATTTTTTGAGAGACAGAGACGGAGTGTGAGCGGGGAGGGGCAGAGACAGAGAGAGATACAGAATCCGAAGCAAGCTCCGGGCTCTGAACTGGCAGCACAAAGCCTGATGCGGGGCTCAAACACACAAACCATGAGATCATGGCCTGAGCCAAAGTCAGACACTTAACCAACTGAGCCACTCAGGTGCCCCCTAAAGAGGCATTTTTAAAATGAGGAAGTAGTTTTGTGAATTTAAATTAAAAATCTACATTCACTTTGAGTTTTCATTTTGACTAGCTTAATCTGGAGTTTAAATGTTCAGTATATTGTTTATAGTTTCGCTATGATATAATTGATCTTCCTTGACAGAATTGGGTGTAAGAAATATTCTGTGTAGGTCCCCATTCAAAGGGTTATGTAAGGGGCACATGGGTGGCTCAGTCCATTAGGTGTTGGACTCTTGATTTCAGCTCAGGTCATGATCTCATGGTTTGTGAGATCGAGCCCCATATCGGGCTCTCCATCCCAGAGCCTGCTTGGGATTCTCTCTCTCCCTCTCTTTGACCCTCCCCTACTCATGTGCAAACCTGTGTGTGTGTTCTCTTTCTCTCAAAAATAAACATTTTTTTAAAGGGTTATGTAGGCATAGTATCTTTCCAATATTCCTAAAATGTTCCTTAGCCATCTCCCCAGTAATATTCATTATGAGTCACTACATATAGAGGTTGAAATGGTTGGTGTATAGTTTATGATATATAGCTTTGTTCTTTGATATGGGAAACCTCCATAATACAGATTTTGGCAAGGGATGTTACATGTATAACATCATTCTAGAACTTAATGTTCTTAAGCATCTCCCCAAGGATATCCAATATATAATGAAACTCCAGTGCGTTTGTAACAATAAGTACCTAAATAATGGAACATAGAATGTAAATATTTTTAAAATCCATGTTCTTTGCTAAATCTTAGTGATGACATAAGATTCTAATGAATAGAAACCACTAATTCTAATGAATAGAAAAATGTGGGAAAGTACTGATTTTCTAAGAAAATGATGGAATTTATAGAAGCTGAGTTTACTTTGAATAATGTTTTATAATAGAAGTATAGAAAAGAAAGATGAGTTTTGAAGGATTTCTTTTTTTCAACCAAGTAATAACTTTTTTAAAACATTTGGTTAATTCTAATATTACACTATATATTAACTGGAATTTAAATAAAAACTTGAAACAAAAAAAACACATTTGGTTAATTTTTAAAAGGAGTTTCTCTCCTAACTGGATAGAGGACTGTCAGCTTCTGACAAAGGGAGAATACCAGTGTTGAGGAAAAGAGAACAGTATTAAGATTTCACTGTCACCAGCAGATGGTCTCCTTGCACAGGGAGCAGCATGGCATTGCTGGGAGGCTTGCCACAAAGGTGCGGAAAGTATGCTCTGTCTTAAGGATTCTTCATCTTTACCTTTTACTCAGGCATAAGTTCTTATCCTGGAACACAAACAACCCAAGTTTGTGTGTTTCTGCTGAGTCTGCCCTGTTAATAAAGCAGGGGAAGACTAAATGGAAAACCGATGCATTAAAACCGATGCAGTTAAAATTGGTGACAACACACTGTTAACCCAATGCCTAGAAAATAGGTTTTTCTTTCCCTGTTTTGAGGATCTCTCCTTTTTTATTCTTAATTATATGTAAATCAGCTAGAAATTATCCTCTAGTTTTGTGTGAAGATTAAGCAATAGTGATTGCCTTGTTCCCTAGGTTTCATACTTTTTGGGGAGAAAACAGTAGCTTTCCTTTCCCTCTGGGAAAAATGGTGGGATCTATTTCATTGGTCTTTTCCCTACAAATGTGTTATGGCCTTTGTTCTGGTCACGTGAAGAAATTTTCAACAAAGTAGATTGATTCAGTTAACATTTCTAGAAGGGATATTGAGTATGGCAGGAGCTGAAGATTTTGTAAAGCATTTGCCCTTAAATATAGCTTTTTTTGTCAACACTTTCAGCCAAAAATATCAGGACCTTGCACATAGGATATATTATTTAGACCTAAAAGACACAAGATTTTTTTATTTTTAGTCTGATTCTTTAATTTTGTAGATGAGAAAATTTGAAGCCCAGGTTAACACCCAGGTAAGTGGGGCCCAAATGACTGAAGACACACAACAGCTGACTTGCCTGCCTCGGTAGAGCAGACTTTCCGGTAAGTGAGTACTTAGTTCTCCCTAGTTAACTATGAAAATGAAGTATCACATTTGTACAGTGCTGATTGATCCTCTACGTTATTCAGAGTAACAGATTCTAAGGGTGAGTGAGTCACCACCTTCTTTTATTTTCTTTACCCTTTCCCTCCATACCCTCCTCCCTTTTTCTTTAGACTTCACCTATTTAGGTGGAGTCTGATCATTTGTCTCACTTAATGTCCTAGGGGGACTGGATTACTCCTAGCTGCCAGTCTTCTGCATGGAAGATGCCAGTGTTGCTCCATAAATCTGCCACCATGTGGCACTCAGTCTCCCCTTCCTAGAGACAGAGAGTCTCCTGGGTGTAAGAGCCCTTGTGGCAGCCAGTAAACCACACAGGGATACGAGGCAGCACAGAGATTAGGTTTGCAAAGGGAACGTGGATATATTTACTCCAGTCATCACATTGGCTGGTAACGTCTATTGCAAAGAGAACATTATTAGCATTTGAGTGTTCTCTTATGGATTCCATGTGGTTTCAGGCCAGTGCCTGGTATGTTGATTATGTAATACACAAACGTTTCAAGTGTGCAGTGATACCAAGTCCAGCCTTAGCCTCGAAATTAAAGTCTGAAATTACTCAGCCGTTAACAATGATGGTTATAAAGACGGCTAACATAGAAGTGTACGTATAGGTGAAAGAGAAGAAAAGGAAAATTGAAGGACATGGGTTTAAGGCCAAATCATTTTGGGACGAAGTTCACAGAGACCATATGTAACATTGTAAAGGACCATGCCACTTCTAAGGCAGAAGCCTTTGCTAGGAGAGAACTTCCCAACAGGAATCTGTCAGACCACCTCAGAAGTAGAACGAGGACTGCAAAGGTTGGTAAGGTTGAGGCTTTGTCAGTGTGGTCTATGCTGCTATTTTCTTCTCGGGTGTCTCAAATCCCGAGTTACTTCATTTATTTCCAGAACCGCTAGAGGGGGCCCTTGACACGTGCCAGCCCCTCCGTGGCCTTTCTCAGTCTAGTTTTCAAACCAGTTTCCTCTCTGATTCCTCATTAGTAGAGTTCCAGGAGCAATGAGAAGGTCGAGATGTGATATTCCCAAGATTTCTCTATTACAGGAGTTTATGAGATAAGTGATAACTGCTTGCAGCTCAGTCATAAATTGGATGTTTTAGCCAAGGTACCTAGCACTTACAACAGGTTGTATTGCTATTTTTGAAAGGTACGCAGCAGCTGTTTAACGGGACCTTCTAACAAATGGCAACCCTTTCTTCAACAGTCCCTCTTTGTTTCTCAGAACAGCACTTTTTCCGCCCATTCCTTCTGAATCTCATATACACCCAAAAGAGATCGTCTTAGTGTTCCTTACATACTGTTTCTGACTCACCTGGCATCCCTGAATTGAAACGGCTTCACTTATTATGTTGCTTTTCATTTTACCATTTCTGAATCCTCTCCTGACAAGACTGAGTCCGAATTAGGGTCTGTTAATTTGCTCACAGAGTGACTCACAGAGGGAATACTTGCTGATTTGGTTTCTTGTTAGAAGTCTTATTAGAACCCCTGTAGCCCGGGAGAAAATCCTATCTTTAGGATTGTTCCAGAAGTTCAGTTTCTATACCACTTACGAACGGTGTTCAGGAGCACAATGTGCACATACAGCCCTGCCTTCTGTTGCTCACCTGGGGTCGCACAGTGGCCTAAATCTTATCCCAAATGATGCTGACTTTCTGCCCTTGCTGTGAATACTGGCGCTGAGCATGGATGGCCTTATGATGGATGGGAGTTTAAGGTACAAGTAGATAAATATGCAGCGTGGTGTTTCAGTTCTGAGAAGGAGAGTTCTGAGGAAGGTTCTGAGGAACCTTCAAGATAGTGAAACTACTGACGTGGATGCCAAAGAGGCCTTTCCTATGACCCTTTGTTCTCTTTTTCCTGTGGACATGCTCCTGGGGTGTCTGTCTAACCCCCGCCTTTAGCTGAGACGTTTGATTTCAGGTGGCAGTCTTGATCCCTTGAGCAGAAGCATGAAGATTACAGTCTTTCAGAGACTGTGTCTTTGCTGCATATTGATTTATACAAGCTAACCTTGTTTGTGTGACTTAATAGTTACTAGTTACCTACTAAGTACCCGACAGGCCCTTTTATCATCTCGCTTAAGGACAGAGGTGGGTGGCATTAACCCCAACCTCCAGAAGAGGAAATTGAGCTTTCGTGAGAGTAAAGTAACTTGCCTAAAAATTCCAGTTACAAAGTGGTGGAGCTCAGAATAGAACCCTGGTCTATCCAGGGTCCACCAGATCTCTCTGGCTTCCTTTTTAAAACTCAAAATGAGGGGGTTCCTGGCTGGCTCAGTCGGTAGAACATGTGACTTTCGATCTCGAGGTCATGAGTTCAAGCCACATGTTGGGTGTGGAGCCTACTTGAAAGAGGAAAAACTCAAAATGAAGTTGATGCCAAAACTTGCAGCTTGACCAGCCACAATACAGAGTGAGAGTCACCTCTGAACCAGTTGGTTTCAGAGCTGTCTACAAGTCTGAGGAGTATTTGTGGAGTATTTGTCCTTTCCTGCAGCCCCCCCCCCCAACCTCCATCCCACTCTGCCCCCCAGAAATGCCAGGCTGTAAAAGCAGAAGGCTTTATTGCAACAAGATCCTGGGCCATGCAGGCTCTTCCAGGTGGTACCCAAATATGCAAATCCCAAACCGGGTGCCCCCTTATTCCTCTCACTCTGCATGACTCACGTGCATTTTTGCAGAGTATGGTGCTGGTTGAGGGCTT
The DNA here is from genome assembly GCF_022837055.1 of Prionailurus viverrinus. Classification (NCBI taxonomy): domain Eukaryota; kingdom Metazoa; phylum Chordata; class Mammalia; order Carnivora; family Felidae; genus Prionailurus; species Prionailurus viverrinus. The sequence continues at coordinate 68,549,912 of NC_062571.1, forward strand.
TTGATTCTGGAATTCTCTAGCATTAACCTTTAACTCATCTCACCTCCCACAACCCTATCCTCTGCTCCCAATTTCTAAAAGGCAAAGGTTGCACATTGAACGATGCCACTACCTCACCCCCCTTCCCTGACCATGCTGCTTAGAGCTCAGCTTTCCCAAAGAAGAGCCTGGGTTCAGTTCTCACCCTCCAGTTCTGAAGAGCAGAACTGTGATACTGACCCCTTAACCCCCACCACACCATCCCTTTTCTCTTTTGGTCCTCAAATCCATTAAATTATTCCTCACTTTGTGGTTTGCAGATGTAGGAGGGGTTTTAGGCAGAAACTTGAGACATTTGAGGTAGAGAAGGATATGGAAGTTGTTAGAACTAAGAATAGTTCCAGGTCACCAAGTTGTTAAATACAGTAGTGCAGGGGCAGGTGGAGAAGGTGACGAGTCTCTTCTACAAGGCTGAAAGCTCTGGGGTCTCAGGAAGTCACATCCCCTTTTTGGGAACCTCTACAGTCTATTCTTGCTCCAACAGACTGAATCTAAAGCAGAGAACTCTGTCCTCTGAAAGCTGTGCTCTTACCCATAGTTTCTTTTCCCCCTGTCACGTTCAAAACGAAAACTTTTATTTATCTTAAAGTGAAATCTACTCAAGACCTTTTACTCTGTAAGAGCCATGAGCCTTGGGACCATGTCTGTCGTTTGTTTTGTTGTTTGTCATTTTTATCCAGTGAATGTTTGTTGAGTGAATGATTGATGACACACACAGCTGGCACTTACTGAGCGCTTCCTATACGCCAGGCTTTGTGCTGAGTGATTTATATTCATTACGGCAGACGAACCTTGAAACCTTACGACCCCGAGAGAAAAGCTGTTGCCCTGGTTTTCCAAAGAAAGCCACCGAGCCTCAAAGAAGCTGTTTGCCCACACGTGGCCTCTCATCCCTGAGTGGTGGCAGCTGGGCCCCAGCGGGCCTTCCTCCTCTTGGGTCCACAGCGACGTGGTCACTCCCCGTCACTAAGCCTGCCACCTGCCAGGAGCCATTTCCTGCCACAGCCCACACTGGCCCTCAGCGACTTCTCCCACGGACTCTATTTCTATCTTCACCGCCGTTCTCTCTGACGAGGTTCTCCCCGTAGCGGTGGGTGTTCGAGAGAAGCTGTGTGTCCCGGGGCCTGCTTTCCCTACCCTTGGGATAAACACAGTGGCTAGGTAAGAATCTAGAATAATTTCACCGGAACTTTGTCTAGACATGTATGCAGGCCTCCGTATGCTATCTCATGAGCAAACAGTGCTTCCAATCTGAACTGTTACCTCACCGTCAGATTCACCTGGGGTGGTTGTTGAAGATGCACATTCTCCAGCCTTCCCTCGACGCCCCCCCCCGCGGAGAACCCACATCAGCAGGTCTGGGGCAGGGCCCAGGAGAGCCACAGGTGATACCTGTTAGCCAGGGATCTCAAAGGTCAGACCTGTTGAAACCTTTGACCTTTGAAACAAAGGATGGTCTGTGAATCGGGGAGATCTTCCTGAGGCATCTATGCAAAGGAAAGCACCAGATGGTTTTTGGTTTTATTTATGTATTTTAAAATATTTTTTTAATATATTTTTTTTGAGAGAGAGAGACAGACAGAATGTGAGCAGGAGAGGAGCAGAGAGAGAGGGAGACACAGAATCCGAAGCAGGCTCCAGGCTCTGAGCGGTCAGCAAGGAGCCCAACGCAGGGCTCAAGCCCGCAAACTGTGAGATCGTGACCTGAGTGAAAATCGGATGCTCAACCGACTGAGCCACCCGGGCACCCCTTTAAAAAATTTTTTTAAACGTTTTATTTATTTTTGAGAGGGCTTTATTTTTATCCAAAACAGAAAATGAAACTTAATCGGAACCAAGGTAAATAGCATACAGCCTCTGGATGTGGGAGGTTGGGGGGCGGGGGGGAAGTTCCTGAAACTGGCAGAACTTTAGACAGAAAGGCCTCCAAACTAGAGGGCTGCGGCAACAGAGACAATAAACCAGAGTCGCTCCACCCTGACCCACCACCCCCATGTGAGCCACCTCCCCCGTTTTACTTGGGGACTTTAGGGAATTCCTATCTTGAGGGGAGAGTCGTTACAAGCTTAGCCAGCTTGACTCATCGGCCTCCTTACGAAGGGACCTCCAGGCTCCTTGCAGAGAGGGCTGATGCCTGCCGGCAGTTCTGAGCGTGGGATTCTGGGATTCGGGGGATAATTGCAGCTCTGGGGTTACAGGACGTGAGCTGGAGGACCTTACAACTCCCCGCCGCCCTGATGTCTCCCTTGTATACTGGTAGGTTTGGGGGTTTGTTGAAAGCTGAGAGCCAGGACCCAGGATGAAGGGACCAGCTCAGTGATAGTCTCTAGCCTAGCCAGTGTGGGTCTGGCCACTGAGAACTGCCCCTCCCTTCCTCCTGGCTCATGCCTGGCAGCCAGAATCCAGACCTGAGCATGCCTGACCTCTGAATCCATACCAGGCTCTGTTCTGTTCTGGTAGGAAGCCCTTAGGCCCGTCCAGTCTGTCACAGACCTCGTTATGGCTCTACTTCCTGTCCAGAGGGCGACCCGTCTCCTCATTCCTCAACTCATCTTCCATACTTGCCCCACCTCCTCCAAAAACCTCTTTTATCACCAAGCCTTCCAGAAACTTCAACCTCAATCATAACACCTGAAACTTCCTTTTACCCCCTGATGATTTCCTCTGAGATCTTTCACCCTTGAAATCCTTTTGATGAAGAACACATTTTCTCACTTACCTCCTCTCTCAAGTTTAGGAAGAGGGACCACTGAACTCCTGGCCCCAGCACTATCGTCCTGCAATCACTCCCGCTACTCAGGACACAGGTGCTCTGTGCCTTTAGCTCAGCCTTCCTCTCCATCCTGTGGCCTGTCTTCGTCCACGGTGGCTTCAACCTTCTTCCCAATTTCCACCCTCAGGGGTGCTTCCACCCCAACTCTGGCCGCATCCCAGAACACGAGGTCTGTGTTGAAGCATAAATTTTGAGAAGCTGGAAACATGATTCTCACACACAGGTAAGCAAGCGTGTATTAGAGATTTATTTATCTCATTAGTGAGGGAACCAGTAGGACACCCAGACTTCTATAGGTCAGTTAAACCATAACCTTCGGGGTTATCTTTCTGACCACATGAATCATTTCTAACTTCCCAGTCGTCTATTTCTTTGTAAGTTAGCATCTAATTTTACCAAGTCTGGGTCCTAATCAGTAGAAAATAATGGGTGACCTGCCCTTAGAGAGTCAGATGACCCTTCGGGGACCCAAGGGCTCCAATGTGGCTTTGAAAAAGCATCCAGTAGGTTTGTTGCTTTATTTCCAAGTATTGGATGCATTTTTCTAAACACTCAAAGCCTCTCTGAACGTCCACCCCAGTCCTCAGAAGCGTGACCTCAAGGAACGTGGCTCTCAGGGTTAAAAAGGGAGGCCTAACAAAAAGCAGCTCTGGTCAAGCCCAGTTGAGCCCGTGGTTGGAGGAGAGCGGAGGGTGGAGGAGAGCAGGTGTCCAGTCCTGCAATGAATAGATGGATTCGGACGATGACAGGTTTCTCTCAACAGGCGTCTAGTAAGGACCTGGTATATGAAAACCTATGACCTACGTGCTCTGATGAGACGTTTTACAGATGAGGAAACTGAAGCTTGGGTTAGGAACAGGCCTGGGGGCCTGGTGAAGCCCAGAGTTAATCCATGCCTGGGTCTCCTGAGCCGCAAGTGTGTGGGAGGTCACTGGGTGGGAGGTAGAGGTGACTTCCTCTGTGCGTGTGTGCGCGCACATGCACATGTGAACTGGGTGGGAGGTAGGAGGTGACTTCCTTTAGCAGCAGGTGCAGAGCCCAGGCCTGGTGCGGTTTTACACGTCTAAACAAAGCCAACTGCGGGATTCCACACATCCCCACTGCAGGGCCCTCATTCCTTTCCCTCTTCAGCACCAGCCGCCTAAGACCTCTGGGAATGAGCTCAGAGGGAGGGGGCCACAGGGACGACTGCAGCTGGCAGTGCCATTGACAGATTCATCCTCCGACTTCAGCATTGTTCCCAGGCAGGATGGGACCCTGCCCTCGTGCGCACTGGCAAGGGGAGGAGGAGGCAGCCAGGGGCTCTGGGGTCTGTAATCGGATCGGGGGCTGTGATGGTGACAGCTGCGGCAGGGGCCTGAGGAGGGGGCTTGGGCAGATGGAGGAAGGCTGGGCCGGGGGTTTGTGCTCATTCATCATCCTGGAGGCAGCGCTCCCCGGGGTGCTGGGACCCTCACTCCAGCATCGACCCCAGAGTCCCTAGTGCCACCAATGCAGCCCGTCCAGGCATGTTGTCTCATGTGGGGAGGGTCCCAGGGAAGCTTCATCTGCCGAGGGAGACATTGCATGTAGGCTCTGGAAAGGAGCAGGGGTTTTGAATCCCAGCCCTGCCATTCTCTAGTGGTGTGGTCATGGGCAAGTTTGTTAACCTCTGTCTCCGTTTCTTGTCCAGTAAAATGGAAACACCACATGAAACTATCTTAAAAAGTGTTCTAGAATTAAGGGAGAACCAAGTGCCTTGCACATAGTGCTTTCTCCGTAAGAATTAGGTTTATTTATTTTTTTTATGTCAGTTGGCATCCAAGTTATATTTGTAATATTTGGGGCCAGAAACAGCCTTAGGAAAAGCTTGAGAGCAATCCATGCTTACAAAGTGTATAAAATTCAGGAGTGTGTGTACTTGCTTTTAGGAAGGACTCAATAGCCACCTGCGATCTTCGCTGGTACGTTTGAGATGCAAAGTTATTGCACAGTTATCTACTACTGTGTAACAAAGGACACCAAAACTCAGTAGGTTAAAATCGCCACCATTTTATTATATCTCATGATTTTGTGGGTCAGGAATTCGAGCGGGATTCAGCTACCTGATTCTTTGCCCCGACGTGGTATCAGTGGCAGTCCCCTAAGTGGGATTTACCTGGCAGATGGGCTGACCTGGAGGGTCCAAGGTGGCTTCACTCCTGCACCCGCATCTGGTGTGCTGTTAGGGGAAACTAGCCCTGAGAGTCCTGGCCATATTACTCAGTTTGTCAAGCAAGTCATGAAGCCTGACCCAGTTCCAAGGTGAAGGGACCTGGCCCCCAGCTCTCCACAGAAGGAAGAGCCACAATTTTACGACAGACACCCTCAAATAGGACCTTGCCGGGGCGCCTGGGTGGCTCAGTCAGTTAAGCGTCAGACTTCAGCTCAGGTCATGATCTCCTCGTTTGTGAGTTCTAGTCCCACGTTGGGCTCCGTGCTGACAGCTGGGAGCCTGGAGCCTGCTTCAGATTGTCTCTCCCTCTCTCTCTTCCCCTCCCCCATTTGTGTGTGCATGCGCGCGCGCGCGCGCGCACACACACACACACACACACACGTTCTCTCTCTCTCTCTCTCTCTCTCTCTCTGTCTCTCAAAAATAAATAAACATTAAAAAATAGGACCTTACAAAGTATTTCTTTGTGTAAAGCTCTTCCAGTGGCACTTTGGGGGAGTGGAAAGAGCCCAGGGCTGGCGACCAGGAAACCTGGGTTTGAGTCCAGTCCCCCATCCTTGGAGCTCCTATTACTGCCAAGGCCTAAGCTCTGATGTCAGGAATACAGAGATAGGAAGAGAGTAGTTTTGGGTTCTAGACCTCAGCCCGACCTGCCTCTCAAGTGGGTGATGTCAGGCAAGTCACCTCCCTTCTCAGCACCCCACTTTCCTGGTCAGTGGGGTGAGAAGGGGGTTGTGCTTGGTGCCATGGCATCTTTTCCAGGGATCAACATCCTGCGGGGCTGACTGGCACTGCTGGGGAAACTGAGACCTGCCTGGCCTCGTGCCGGCCTCCAGAGGTGTCTGTGTACCGCTCACCTTTAGCAGAGCTACGGAAAAACAGCTTTACGGAGCTCAATAGGGAGGAGGTGGCTGGTCTGTTTGGAAATGGATTTGTAAAAGTGGAGACCCCAAGTGTAAGAACAGGAATGGGTGCGCAAAAACGGGGATTCCCAGGCCCTTCTCGGAAAAGCTGAGGCCTGAAGTGTACCCCACTGCTCTGTGAGCTCCAGTGTGGGAGGGACTTGAGATTTGCACCCATGGCTGAGGCAGGCTGGGCATCCACGCGGTGATTCTAGATCAATCTCCTTATCCAGAAAGGTCCCCAGAGTAGGCAAGCAGCCCAGAGGTGGGGGTGGTCTCCCTCTGCCCCTGACCCTTCGGGACCATCCTGGAGCCCTTGATGCTCTGGGGCTTACTAGCGCTTAGACATCCACGGTGCAGGCATCCTGGAGAAAGAGTCAGGCAGCAGGGCTCTGGCCATCAGCAGAGGCGGTTACGGAGGGTGGGAAGGAGTGTTCTGGCCCGGGGCCAGGGCTGTGGGGTTTACAATCATCCTGGGGCCTTGGAGCAGCTTTTTTATTTTGAGGCCATGAGTAATTGAGCTGTTTGCTGAATCCCACAGGCGGCCCTGGGCCCTGCCTCTTCCCACTCACAAATACACATATATATGTACACCTGTTACACACACACACACACACACACACACACACACACACACACCTCTGGGTACACGCATTTGGAGAGACAGAAGAACCCTGCAGGGAAGGTTTGTGCTAGGCACGTGCCAGGTGCTTTTCATACACTATCTCGCGTCATACTGACAACAACTCTTTAAACTAGGCCTCATTATCTCCAGTTTGCAGGCGAAAGAACTGACTGAGCCAAGGCGAGGTAGGGTAACTTGCCCCAGAATCCACAGCTAATAAGTAGCAGAGAAGGGGCTTGAACCCTCCCCACTAGCTCAGGCCCTTCTTAGGCTTAGTCCAACATGGCTAGATCTTGTCTAAAATCATTTTTTCCCTTGGTATCTAATGGGGAAATTGGACTTAAAAACGATTACACATCATAAAAGAAAAGATGGATAAATTCAGTTGCATTATGGGGGGCCTGGTGGCTCAGTCAGCTAAGCATTCGACTCTTGATTTTGGCTCGGGTCATGATCTTATGGTTTGTGAGTTTCAGCCCCACATCGGTCTCTGTGCTGACCACACAGAGCCTGCCTGGGAGCTTGGGATTCTCTTCCCCCTCCTCCTCCTGCCAAATAAATAAATAAGCTTAAAAAAAGAAAGAAAAAAAAACCCACCCAAAGCAACTACATGAAAACAAAAATTCAATTGCATTAAAAATAATAATAAAAACCTGCATGGCCAACAAATACACCATAGGCAAAGCCAAAGAAAATGACAAGCTGGGGGAAAAATTGCTACTGTATTCCAAAGGTCAAAGGCCAATCTCCACAATATATAAAAGTCTCCTAGTCATTCATAAGAAAAAGACCAAAACCTGATTTTAGAATCGGCAAGCGATGAAAACTATTCTCAAAAAAAAATAAGTACAAACAGATCCTAAGCATATGAAAAGGGGTTCAACTTCACTTACAAAAGGAATAATACAAATTTAAGATATATTGATATTTAGTGAGTGGCTCAGCAAGAGAAGATATACTGATACTTATGTTCAAGAAATGGCTCAATTCCAATATACAAAGAAATTCTATAATATAATCAGAAGAAAAGACACACAACCCAAATTTAATTTTTAAACCAGGCAAAAGACTTCAACAGTCTTTTTTATTATATTCAGAGCCAATACAACACTGAAAAGTCTTCAGAAAATGTAACATTAAAATCATTTAAGGAGTTACCACTGCACGCCCATTTTAGTATGGCTAAAATGCAAAAGATTCACAATACCCAGTGTCGGTGACAACGGATCACAGCTTAGATTCTCCCACGTTGCTGGTGGAAGTGTAACTGGCATCACCATTCTGGAAAAAGGCCCGATGATCTCATAAAACTAAAGCAGGAACCACCCTATGGTTGGCAGTTCTACTCGTAGTTCTATACCTCAGAGATATGAATATATTTTTGTCATCTCCAGAGAATTCTCCAACGCCCTTTTGTAGTCAGTCCTCTAAACCCTAGCCCCAGGGAATCACCGATCTGCTTTCTGTCACTATAAATTAGATTTGCCTCTTCCAGAATTCTTTTTTTTTTTAATTTTTTTCTTTTAGGATTTTATTTTTAAGTGATCTCTACACCCAACGTGGGGCTCAAACTTACCAATCCCGAGAGATCAAGAGTCACATGCTGTACCAACTGAGGCAGCCAGTTGCCTCTCTTAATGGTTTCTTTTGAAACAAAGCTGAGGTTTTCATTTTAATGAATTCTAATTTACCAATTTTTTAAATTTGTACAGATTTTCCCCATATTTTCCACTTGAAGTTTTATAGTCAGCAATTGCACTTAGGTATGTGACTCATTTTGAATTAATTTTTACATAGGATATGAAGTGAAGGTCAAGGTTTGTTTTTTTCATACGGCCTCCTGTTGATCCAGCACCGTGTATTAAAAATACTGTATTTTCCCTTCACTGAGTTACCTTGACACCACTGAAATCATTGACCATAGATGTATGAGCCTATCTGTGTTCTCATCCATTGATCTATGTATCTATCCTTACACCAACACCTCGTCATGGTTATTGCCACTAAACAGTAGCTCTTGAAATCTATAGTGTTGGTCCTCCAAATGTGTTCCTTTGTCAAAATTGTTTTTGTCTATTTTGAGTCCTTTTAATTTCTAGATACAACTTACAATCCGAATGGAAATTTCTACAAAAAAATCTGCTAGAAATTTCGTTGGAATTGCATTGAACCTATGGATCAGTTTGGGGATAATTGACATCTTAAGACTATTGAGTCTTTGGGGCACCTGGGTGGCTCAGTCAGTTAAGTGTCCAACGCTTGATTTTGACTCAGGTCATGCTCTCACGGTTCATGGGATGGAGCCCTGTGTTGATCTACAGTCCCCATGCTGACAGCATGGAGCCTGCTTGGGATTCTCTCTCTCCCTCACTTCCTGCCCCTCCCCAACTCATGTGTGAAAGCACCCGTGCTCTCTCTCTCTCAAAACAAATACATATTTTTAAAAAAAGAATATTGATCTGGGGCACCTGGGTGGCTCGGTTGGTTAGGCGTCCAACTTCAGCTCAGGTCATGATCTCCCAATCCTGATTTCAAGGCCCAAGTTGGGTTCTGTGCTGACAGCTCGGAGCCTGGAGCCTGCTTGGGATTCTGTGTCTCCCTCTCTCTCTGCCCCTCCCCCACTCAGGCTCTGTCTCTGTCTCTCAAAAATGAATAAATGTTAAAAAAAAATTTTAATTAAAAAAATAATACTGAGTTCTTCTGATCCATGAATTTTGTATATCTCTTCATTTATTTAGATCTTTAATTTTTCTCATAAATCTTTACAAGTATTCCATGTACCAGTCTTGCACATATTTTATTAAATTTATCACTAAGTATATTGTGTTTTCAATACTATTGCAAATGTTATTTTTAGAATTTCATTTATTTATGTATTTATTTATTTATTTATTTAGTAATCTCTACACCCAACATGGGCTCAACTCATGACCCCTAAACCAAGAGTCACACACTCTTCTGACTAATCCAGCCAGGAGCCCCTGGAATTCCACTTTCTAATTTTTTTTGCTGGTATATATAAATATAATTTATTTTTGTATATTAACCTGTATCCTGTGGTCATTACTTCTAGAAGCTTTTGTGTAGATTATTTATGATTTTCTAAACACACAATCACATTCCCCTTGAATAATTTTACTTTTTTTTATTTCCAATTTCTATGCCTTTCTTTTTCTTTCAGGACATGGTTAAGGGTGTTTGCATCTATATTCATGAGGGATGTTTGTAGTTTTCTTTTCTTGGAATGTCTCTGTGTAACTTTGGCATCAGAGTAATAATGTTAGCCTCATAATATGAGCTTGGACATATCTCTTTAGTCTTTGTTTTCTGAAAGTGCTTGCATATTATTTCTTTCTTAAATGTTTGCTAGAATTAACCAGTAAAGCCATCTCAACTTGGAGTTTCTTTTGTGGAAGATGTCTCATTATGAATTCAAATTCTTTAATAGATATAGGATTATTTACATATTCTATTTCTTCTTGAGTCAGTAATTTGTGTCTTTAATGAAATTCATCTATTTTCATCCATATTGTCAATTTATTGTCATAAATCATTACATTGTTTATAATGTGTTTTTTAAATTTTTTGAAGTATGGTTGACAGAAAATATTAGTTTCAGATGTACAACATCGTGTTTCAACAGTTCTGTGCATTATTCAGTGCTCCCCATGATAATTATGATCACCATCTGTCACCAGCGATGTTTTTTTGTTACCCTTTTAGTGTCTGTACATCTGTAGTGATATCTTCTCTTTCATTTCTAACATTGATCATTTGTATCCTATTTTTCTAGCTAGAGTTTTATCAGTTTTACTGAACCTTTCATAGTAGTAGTTTTTGGCTTAATTGAATTTTATCCATTTGTCCATTTCTTATTTGATTTTTGCTCTTTATTATTTCCTTCCTTCTATTTATTTACCTTGAATTTAATTTGCTCTTTTCTTCGTAGGTTCTTAAGATGGAAGCTTAAATAACTGATTTTAGATATTTCTTTTTTTCCTAACACGAGCATTTAAAGTTATAAATATCCCTCTAAGCACCACTTTAACGGCATCCCACAAATTTTGATGTGTGGTGCTTTTATTTTCATTCAGGTCTAAATATATTCTAATTTCCCTTGTGATTTATACTTTGACTCATGGATTATTTAGAAGTGTCCGTGTTGTTATTGTTTTCCTAAATACTCTGTCTATTCTTTTTTTTTAAGTTTATTTATTTATTTTCAAGGAGAGAGGACACACAAGTAGGGGAGGGGCATAGAGGAGGAGAGAGACAGAGAATCCCAAGCAGGCTCTGCTCTGTCAGCACAGAGCCTGATGCAGGGGCCCAAATTCACAAATGGTGAGATCATGACCTTAGCTGAAATCAAGAGTCAGACACTTGACCAACTGAGCCACCCAAGCACCCCTAAATACTCTGTATATTCTTAATGTTTTCCTATGACACCAATATATTACCTATTCAAAAATAAAGAATACATTTAAAATAAGAATAATGACTCTCAAGTTGGAAATAAGAACCTACACAAAGACTGAACTTGCCATCTTTCCTTTCTGCTCTCTGTCCTATGCGCCATACTCACCTCCATCACCCCGCTGCCCAGATCAGAATGTTTATAGTGATTAGCTTCTCCCTTTCTCATTCCTCAGATCCAAGCAACTTCCAGGGCTTAGATATGACTTTCCTTGCTGAGTTTTATGACATATGCCCCCTCCTCTGCCATTTTGACATTATCCCCGTTGAAGCCACCATTGACTCTCATCTGCACAAATGCAGAAGGCATCCCAGTGGCTTCCCCTCAAAATTCTTCTTAGTTACATAGTTAGTGATGTACCATAGAGAAGACTGCCGGATGCCATCTTAATCAAGTGATCAAAATGAACATCAAATTGAATGGGATAAATTGAAATCATGCACCACTGGATCTGATACAATGAGAAAAAATGCATCTAAACATGTCATTTAAAAATTTATGTCAGACGATCCCATTATTTTAATTTACTCTGTCCTAAAATTTCCCCCCTATTCTTTGATTTTATTAGCTTTCTTTCTTAGGGCTAGATATTTTCATGTGCTTAAAATGCTGGTTTTCAGACTCATTTTGTGTAGTCCATTGAGATGTTCATTGTGCTTTTGAGCATATTAATTTTTAAAATATTTTATCTATTCTAATGTGCTTGGAGCAGCAGTGGTGCCTTAGAAGTATTGAATTTATAAAGCAATCACTTAAAATCCAACATTCTTGGGGCACCTGCCTGGTTCAGTCAGTGGAGCATAAGACTCTTGATCTTGGGGTCGTGAGTTCAAGCCCCATGTTGGGCATAGAGCTTACTTGAGAAAGAAAAAAAGAAAGAAAGAAAGAAAGAAAGAAAGAAAGAAAGAAAGAGAGAGAGAGAGAGAGAAAGAAAAGAAAAGAGAGAGAGAGAGAAAGAAAGAAAGAAGAAAGAAAGAAAGAAAGAAAGAAAGAAAGAAAGAAAAGGAAAAGAAAAAATGAAATAAAGGCCAACATTTTGTTTCTAAATTCTGGCGTAGTAGAAAGAGCCAGGCTCTAAGCAGACCAGAGCCCTAGTTTTGAATCCTAGCTCTTCCCTGTTCAGGTTTCTGAATTTCTCTGAGACCCAGTTCTCTTGTTTAAAAAAAAGGGGGGGGGGCACATAATAACACCTCCCTTGCAGAGTTTTTGTGAGGATTAAGTGAAAGTGCCTGTCAGGGCTTCCCAAATGTTGTTGACTTTGTAACTGAAGCTTTGATTGACTCTCCCATGCAGTGTGAATGACATAAAGCAAGTTGATACTCTGCCAACAGGTGCAAAGGAGGCTGCTGGACTTTTAAAACAAAAGGACTCCAAATACATGTGACTGTTTACATTAAGTAGGAGTGGCCCCTTAATCCAATTTCTGTGTGTTCTCAGAAGCAGTAAGTAGAATATACAGAGGCCAGAACATGTGTGCTATTCTGGTGTCAGAAAGTGACAAATCCAGTGACAGGAATCAACTTCCTGTGCTGACCAGTTGCTGGGGCTCCAGTAACTCACAGAAAGTAAGGAGGCCAGACGTGTGTCTTTCTCAGCCTGGGGCAATGGGGTGGACAGAGTCCAAAGCCTCTGTCAGTCAGATCCAAACAGCCAGTAGTAATAATAGTCTGGGGTCCATTGGAGGCTTAGGTATGAGAGGTGGGAAGCTGAGTTAGTTTGAGCAAACAATGCGGGGGTCAGGGGGAATGCCCCAGGTAAGTCCAAGGTGGGGATCAGAGGTTGCTCACCTCCAGCATTTTTTTTTTTTGAATGTCCTGAGTCTTGACAATGTTCAGAAAACATTGGTTTTCTGAAGCCCTTCCAAACTCAGGACCCAGCACTATGGTTTTGTCTCTCTTTGGCAGTCATTCCAAGGTTCTCCTGTGGGTCCCTCTGTAGGGGAGCCACACACCGGCTCCCCTCCAGCTCTGGCCACCTTTGACCCCAAGGTCATGGCCAGCCCCACATAGATTTTTACTTGAATTACTCTCCCTTCTTGTTCAGGGTCTCCCTTGCAGCCAGGACACCCTTCACAAGGACACCAGAGGGGAACATTAAAGGAAGAGAGAAAGAACTGAAAAAGGTAGGTGACTATATTCAAGGCATTTGCACATTTGGAAATTCATTTAATTCACTGAAACCCTATAAAGCAAATAGGGCATAATACTTATTTTTACTTCATTAATAAGGCTTGGAGAGCTGGTAATAAACCCAGGTCTCTGTTACTTTAATCACAAAAGTTTTGAAATTATAGAAAACATATTATTGTTAGGTTAAAAGAAATGGTGGAAATTTGTTGTTTTCTTAGTTATATATAATCAGCCTGAAAAATTATTTTTATTCTATTTTTTCTCTATTATTGTAAATGACAACAACAAAAATACTGCCATTTATCAAATACATATGTGCTCATGGAAGGCACTATGCTAAACATTTTACCTATTCTGTCTCATTTAAGCATCAGAACAAACCAATAGAAGAGATAGTAATGACCCCGTTTTCCAGGAGAGGCCAAAAGCAATTTAACTCACTTAACATTCTCACATAATTATTTTACCTTCCCACATAATGTTCATGATTGTTGTTTTTCATTGCTACCTGCTAATGTTTCCCAATTTACTTAATTCTTTTCCCCTTGTTAGGTATGATGATTAAAAGAGCTGGTGGGGAGGAGGCATTACTCATTCATTTGTTGAACAAATATTTAATCGGCACCTCCTATGTTGTCAGGTGCTGTGCTAGATCCAGGGGATACAATAGTGAATAAGACAAAAACACTTTGCCTCCACAGAGCAGCTCACAGCCTCCTGGGGGACGTAGTCCACAAGAGGCGATCACAGGCAGGGTGGTGATGGGGGAAGTCCAGATACAATGATAGCACACAGCAGGGAGCCAAGCCCACCCCACACACATCAGAACAGCTGCCAATTAAGGCCACGGCCCATCACTCCAGGAAGACTAGAATATGTTACATGGCCACCATTTTATCATCTGCAAAATCAATGATGGCCTCCAAACATGAACCACTCATGGCCCTTTGATGGAACTTGGGAACTCAGGGTTCCCAGGGGCTCAGCTACTTCAGGATTTGGAGCCCCAAACTATTTTCATCCCATGGTAACTTCATCAAAGGCTTATTTGCCATTCTTTTGCCCAAAGGGGCCTAAAACAGCAACGTCCATTCTCTATTCATTGTTCATGTCTCTATTGTCCTTGTTGATGACAAGGACGATGGTGCTGATGCTGATGCTGTCTTTGACAGCTGTCATTACCTGAGCATCTTCACGTGTCAGGTGCTTTATAAATGTTATTTCATTGATCTTCACAATAGCCCTGTGAGGTGGTATTGCTAGCTTCATGGTTTTTAGGTCATCACCACATCAGAGAGGTTAGGTAACTTGCTCAATCTCAGCCTAATATAGACGCTCAGCCCTAAACATAGAAGGAGCCAATTCTCTAATCACAGAATTATACCGCTTAATGTGTTAAGAGCAGTCAGGGTGTGCTGGTTTTACCGTCAAGGTGGGTTATTATTTATAATGCATATATACCCTGCCCCTTTTAATAGAGAGCTTGAGGTGGCTTACAATAAACACATTCCAATATGGCTTAAAAAGAGGTACTACGGAATGGGAATTTAAACCAATGTAAAGTGGTTGCTGTGATTGCTCAGCTGGGGCTCTGAGCTTCCTGGCAGCCATGGTAAAAATGGAGGTACAGTAAAACCTTGGTTTGCGAGCATAATTTGTTCTGGAAACATGCTTATTATCCAAAGCACTTGTATATCAAGGCGAATTTCCCCATAAGAAATAATGGAAACTCAGATGATTCATCCCACAACCCCAAAATATTCAAATAAAATGATTACAATACTGTACTATAATACAAAATAATAAAGAAAATACAAAATATAAAGAAAAGTAAACAAATTAACCTGCACTTACCTTTGAAAACCTTCATGGCTGGTGTGAGGGAGATGAGAGAGGAGGGTTATTATGTAGGAAGACTTTCACTATCACTAATGGAACCACTGCTATCTATTGGCTCAATGGGATCTTTTCCTGTGCCATTGTATATGCTTGCATGGATGTTGGCTACAGTACAGTATTAAAAATTTTTTTAATGTTTATTTCTTTTTGAGACAGAGAGAGACAGAGCATGAACGGGGGAGGATCAAGAGAGAGAGAGAGGGAGGCATAGAATCCGAAGCAGGCTCCAGGCTCTGAGCTGTCAGTACAGAGCCCAACGCAGGGCTCAAACTCACGGACCATGAGATCATGACCTGAGCCGAAGTCATACGCTCAACCGACTGAGCCACCCAGGCGCCCCAGTTCAGTATCAAGAAACTCTTGTCATATACTGTATTTAATATAACTGGCAATAAGGCAGCAGAAGAAAGGGTCTATATCTGCAGGCAGCCTGACCTAGAATGAAGCAAAGCATTCCTAAGCTTACTCTTGTATGGAAAAGCAAAGGACCATCCACTGGTGCTTTGAAGTAACAAAAAATACCCTAATGTCAATTGTGGGCACCTTCCAATGTTCTGAAAAACCACTAATTTCTGCCAAACACTGCAGCCTGAGACCGAGCATCTGAGCATCGGAGATGATCACCACAATCCCGTAGAGGGAGAGAGAGAAAGAGAAGAACCATTGGCTCAGTTGTGATCGTGGAACATTTGACATCACGTACTACTCGTATTGCAAGACATCGCTCGTTAATCAAGTTAAAATTGATTAGAAATGTTTGCTTGTCTTGTGGAACACTCGCAGAACAAGTTACTCGCAATCCAAGGTTTCACTGTATTGTATTGCAAAGCCATTATTTTGGAGATAATCTTCCTGGCACCTATTTAGATATTCTATACAGCTTCTATAAAAAACAAAGGCAGGTACCTTTGGTCAGGTTTCTCAGACAGCAGACTGAGATCTGTGTGCAGGGGGTTTACTGGGGAGTACTATCAGCAACAAAATCTGTAAGGAGGGAGGGAAGCTGGATTGTGCAGACGGGAAGTTGAACCGCACTGCAGTGGCCTCACCCTCCTGATTCTATCGGGAGCCCTGGAGCTTGGATGGCTCTTCAGGATGTCCCGCCCTAAGGCAAGGGGTCGAGGACTTTATACTCCTATACTGATTATTTCTTGGATGTGGGTTTTCCGGGGGTGGGGGGGCACTTCATTCAGTCTGGGGCAATTCCAGACAGGGACTCTGTTGGGAGCTATCAGAAGCCGACAGCTCTGGCAGCTGAGGGGTCCTGAAAGGGAGACCCAGGCGGTGCGCCATGGCAACCACAGCAGTCGGCTCCTTGTATCTGCCAGTTCCACTCGCTTATCCCATCTTGGCACAGCTCCTTCAGGACTTCGGTAGTTTCTTTTTGGGAAAAACTGGCAAGAGAAAGGTTAGCAAGAGAAAACTACAGACCTCACTGCTGAAACTGGTCTTACAGCTGCAACTGACCCTCATTATCTGTGGTAAGCAGATAATGGCCCGCAAAGATCGTTTGCCTCCCCGGGATTGCTCTCTTTGGAGGATGATGCTATATCAGGGGCTCAGCTTTGGTCTCTGTTGGCGGCGCATTGGATATTTAGCAGTGCGGTAGCTAGATCCGTCTCGATGACTGGGAGCGTGCATTGGTGGTTTCATAAATGACTTCCATCCCTGGAACTCGGGATACTTCACTGACACACTCACTGGACAGTACTGGGGTGGCCGATGACAGAGGCTGACTGATCTCAACCGCCCCCCCCCCCCCAAGTCATTTTGGGTACTTGGCTCTTCAGTGCCTCTTCCACAGTGAATGCTTTCGGCCGGAAGGGGTGGCTTTCATATGATTCAATGATCATCACGCTTAACGTGTACTTCCGTAGGTTCATTCACACGCCTCTAGCTGAGACCTCCTTGTGCCCGATATTTCATCCGTCCACCTTCCAGGACCCTGACGAATCAGTTCATGATGGGCATGAATCAGTTCATCAGATCGTGACCAGAACCCAGCTCATGATGGACAGTGGTGGTAGGGACCAGTTCCAAAACGGCTCCCCAGACGTCCTGCCCTAACCCCTCGAGTGAGGATTGTTAGCGCGAATATGTGACTATGACAAGATATCCCTCCTGTGATTCTGTTATGTTATATAGCACATTTGACGGTAAAATAAGATTATTCGGGTGGGTCTGCTCTCATGACCTGAGCCTTTCGAAATGGGGAGCTTTATCTGGCTGATAGCAAAAGAAAAAATGAGAGAGATTTGAAATATGAGAGGAGTTCGATGTGCTGCTGGCTTGAGGATGGGGGGGCCACGTGAGAAGGAACGCAGTGACCTTCACATGCTGAGAGAGGCCCGTGGCGGACAGCCAATAAATACAGTCCTACAGGGGCACCTGCGTGGCTCGGTTGGTTAAGTGTCCGACTTTGGCTCAGGTCATGATCTCACGGCTCACGAATTCGAGCCCCATGTGGGGCTCTGTGCTCACAGCTCAGAGCCTGGAGCCTGCTTCGGGTTCTGTGCCTCCCTCTCTCTCTGCCCCTCCCCCGCTCATATTCTCTCTCAATTGAAAATAAACCTTTAAAGATTTTATTAAAAAAGTAAATGTTAAAAAAATGTTAAAAAAGAAACAAACCAGTCCTACAACCACAAAGAACTAAACTTGGTCAACAGCCTGAATTCAGATAAGAACAGCCTGGGGGCGCGTAGGTGACTCAGTCAGCTGAGTAGCCAACTCTTGATTTCAGCTCAGGTCATGATCTCAAGGTCTTAAGGTCAAGCCCAGCGTGGGTTGGGTTCCACACTGGGTGTGAAATCTGCTTAAGATTCTCTTTCTGCCCTTCCCCTGTTCTCTTTCTCTCTCTTTCTCTCTCCCTCAAAAAGAAAAAAAAAAAAAAAAAAAAAAAAGAACTCAGCCTGGCTAACATCTTGATTTTGGCCTTATGATACCCTAAGAGGGGAACCCATCTGAGCCACGCTGGACTTCTGACCTATGTATTTATGAGCTAATAAATTTGTGTTCCCTTAAGCTGTTACATTTGTGATAATTCGTTACACATGAGTAGAAATATAATAGAGCATTTCTGCCACGTAGTCACTTGATATCCCACGGTCAGCAGGATCAGAGATTATGCCTCTAGCAGGGCCTGGCTATTTTTCACATGGTGTGTACTTCTCTGTGGTACATGCCATGGCTTGCTCCAGAATTCACGTGTGTCTACTGCGATTCTCCTACTGCGGCTTATAATAAATTCTGCACCGTATCTTTTCCTTCCACAAACCCCTCTAGCACCATAGGGTCTCCTGTGTCATGTGACCCAAGCAACAGGGTGACCTGCCCCA
Source organism: Prionailurus viverrinus (assembly GCF_022837055.1). Taxonomy (NCBI): domain Eukaryota; kingdom Metazoa; phylum Chordata; class Mammalia; order Carnivora; family Felidae; genus Prionailurus; species Prionailurus viverrinus. Next base: position 68,568,282 of record NC_062571.1, read on the forward strand.
CAGCCCGGACCTACTGCAGAGTCCTCCCCTGGTCTCAGTGCCTTGTTCAACACTGGCAGCCTTGGGGCGCCTGGCTGGGCTTAGTCAGTAGAGCGCGCGGCTCTTGATCTCGGGGTCACGTGTTCGAGCCCCACTCTGGATATAGAGATTACTTAAAAACAAAAAACATAACACAACTGGCTGCCTTATGTGTCACCTGATACATGACTGGATCAGAGCAGTATCCCAAGTGTAAAATAAATATGCTACCTCCAGGACTCAAAGAGGGCAAGCAAAGGTTGTGTTTCATTTTGGTGGTAGATGACGCAAGACACAATAATTCGTCTTTTACTTTGGAGGGGATGTCCTGGCAGGGCCCCAGACCCCCGGATCTTCATCAATTCGCTGATGTGGCAAAAATTCACTGATGTGTTTTTTCTACTAAAAAGTAGAAGAAAACAGCAGAAATGGTAAACATATCCAAATGCTGGTTCTTTGAAAAACACAACAAAATACATAAACCTCTGGTTTACCTAATGAAAAAAAAGAAAGGCAAAACACACAAAATAAGTGACAGGAACAAAATGACCACTGGAAAAAAGGGAATTTTAAAAATAAGACTATTTTGCACTATTTTTTGTGAATAGACTTGAAGATGTAGGTAAAATCCATAATTTTCCAGAAAACACAATTTATCAAAATCGTCCATAGTAAAAATAGAAAAGTTAAACAAAGAAGTCTCATAAAATACTCTCTTTTAAAATACATTCTCAGGGTGCCTGGTTGGCTCAGTCGGTTGGGTGTCCGACTCTTGATTTCAGCTCAGGTCATGATCCCGGGGTCATGGGCTCGAACCTCCCCTTCCCCCCTCCCCCCATTCACCCCTTGAGCCCTGAGTCAGGCTCTGTGCTGAGCATGGAACCTGCTTGGGATTCTTTCTCTCTCTCCCCCTCTATGCCTCCCTTGTTTGTGTGTGCATGCACTCTCTCTTTCCCAAATAAATAAGTAAGTAAAATAAAGCATATTCTCTTGGGGCACCTGGCTGGCTGGCTGGCTGGCTGGCTGGCTAACTCTTGATCTAGGGGTCATGAGTTAGAGCCCCATCATGGGTGTAGAGATTATTACATAATACATACATACATACATACATACATAAACTTAAAAAAATAAAATACATTCTTTTATTTTTCTACTTGGTTTTGTTGTTAATCATAGTAAGAGATGAAAACTATGCTTTTTTTGTTTTGTTTTTTTATATTTATTTATTTTTTTTTTTAGCATTTATTCATCTTTGAGAGAGACAGAACATGAGCAGAGGAGGGGCAGAGAGAGAGGGAGACACAGAATCCAAAGCAGGCTCCAGGCTCTAGGCTCTGAGCTGTCAGCGCAGAGCCTGACGTGGGGCTCAAACCCACAAACTGTGAGACCATGACCTGAGCTGAAGTCAGATGCTTAACTGACTGAGTCACCCAGCTGCCCCTGAAAACCATTCTTTGAATTACTTTTTTCATCTGATGTAATAATGAAAGCCAAAGTGTTCATGTTTCTTAAAATAGCCCTAAATGTGCACTTGAACTTCTTACCGAAACAATGTTAAAGCCCCACATTGGGTATAGAGATTGCTTAAATCAACTTAAAAAATAAATAAATAATGGAAAAAACTATAAAAAATCCAAACAATTCCCCTCCCCCAAAACATACCATAATCAAGTGGGATTTATTCCAGTAATACAAGAATGGTTTGATATTGTTCATTAATATAATTTACCATAATAATAAATTTATGAGAAAATTATATACTATAGATATTACAAACCTTTTGACTAAATATTTATGATCAAAACATTAAATAAAAACAAGAATTAATGAATTAATTTTCATATAATAAATGTATATATTCAGAATGTATACTTCATTCCTAAAGACGGCATCTTATTTAATGAATAAGCACGTGAGGTCAGGAACAAGGCAAGGATAGCCAATATGTCCACTGCTATTTAACATAATATCAGAGATATTAGCCAATGCTACTCGACAAGAGAAAACTCCTAGAAGCATAAGAGTCAACATTAAAAAATAAAACTATCTCTATCGGTAGGTGACATGATAGTACAGTTGGAAAACTCAAAAGTTTTAATGATAAAACTAACACAAGGCAAATAATTCTGCAGGATATATATATATATGTACATATATATATATATATATATCCATGCACATTTTTATAGAAATGAATAAAATATAAATACAATTATACACATATGTTTATATTTATATGAACGATAGCCAGTTAGAGGAAATCATGAAAGAGAAACCTCTATTTATTACAGAAACAAAACAGTAGAAAATATTTAGGAATAAACTAATAAATATTTGAATGATGTGGACATTCTAACATAGACCGTGAGGGAGTTATTGACCTGGTATTGTGGTCCTAGGCAGCTAGAACATGAGTTATACGGCCGCAGATGAGAAAACAGCATATAATAGGTAGGCTTGGGTCTGAAAGTAGCCACCTATGTAAGTCATTTGGAATCCCTAGGGCATTACAAGCTCAGGTACCAGGAGGGTGGTGACTAGTCCCAGGAGAGGTGTCCTGGGTGCTACCTTCTGTCCTGGATGATTTTCCATCTGGCTCCGGGTCTCCTGTCCCTCTGGGCTGGGAAGCTGGCAGCTGGTGTCAATGTGGTGATTTGCCTGGCTCCGTTCTCTCTTCTAGTATCAGTTTTTCCGTAATAAAACTTTTGCTTTGATCTGCTGGAGTGTCAAATGTTTTATTTACTACTGCTAAAATTGTCAAAACCTCTCTGTGGAAAACTTTAAAACACTCCCAAAGGACATAACAGGAGACTTGAACAAAACAAAAGGCATCCCTTGTTCTTTGACGGGACAATTGAACATCATAAAGATGTAATTCTCATTAAGTTAATCTATAATTTTAACACGATCCTAATAAAAAGACCACATTCCCTCCCTCAGGAGAGTTGACTTCAGAACTCATATAGAAAAATAAACACACAACCATAGCTATAAAAAAACCCAAAAAAGAAGAGCTGTGAGAAACCAGGCTTGTCAAGCAATAAATGATATTATAAAGAATCTATAATTAAAACTGGTAAATGAATAGACAGACTTAGGATAAAAGAGAAAGTTCAGGAATAGACCTAAGTGCATATGGAAATTCAGCATACGATAAAGATAAGACTTAAACCACACAGGAAGAGCTGGTTCTTTTAATAAGTGGTGTTGGGGGCAACTGGTTGGCCATTTGGAGAAAGATAAAATTGGATCCATGGCTCACCCTGGACACCAGAATAAACTCCAACTGGATCAGAGGTCTCAGTGTAAGAGAGAAAGGCATGCAAGTATTGGAAGAAAACGGGAGAATTTAAAAAATAATCTCAGTGTGGGGGAACTTTTTAAACCCTAACTCTGACTCAAAATCCAAATGTAACAGAAGAAAAGATTGATGAATTTCTCTGCAAAAAAATAAAGTGGAATCAGCATGGCAAAAAAAATATAATAAGCAAAATCAGAACAGAGATACTGAACTAGGTGGAAATATTCGTCACCTACGTCAGAGATAAAGATCTAATTTCTCTAATACATGAAGAGGACTTAAAATTGAAGGGGAAGGAAACTCTCCAAATATAAAATACAAATGGAGGCAATATAAAAATGGACAAAACAGACAATTTTTTAAAAAAGGTATATGACAGTCCTTAAATACCTTTTGTGAAAAGGAAAGCAACCCTATGTGGATATGACATACACATGAAAGAGAAAGGAGGGGGGCAGGGAGGGAGACACAGAGAGACAGAAGAGAGAAGAAAGAGAAGACAGGGGAACACAGGTTATGTTCTTTCTTTACAAAAGAAATCATCTAATAAATGTAGATGGATTGATTCAATTAGAAAACCCTCATATATAGCTGGTTCTAGCAAGGATCATGAGTGGATGCTAAAACCGCAGGCGAATGACGATTGGGGAATAGGACACTTACATAGTCTCCAAGTGTCATGTCAAAGATGGTTTCTAACTACAAAGGGAAAGAGATGGGATCTTGAGATCTGCTTCAATCGAGGGAGACAACTTCACATCACCAAGTAATGGAGCAAACTGGCCTGATGGGCCACCTTGTGTGAAGAATGGAAGATAAACAATACCACCTACGTAGTCTTCTTGTTGAAGTATTTTAAGCTAAACTTAGTAATGAGAAAATGATAAGACAAATCCAGAATATAGACTATTAATTCTGCAGGGTGCCTGGGTGGCTCAGTTGGTTGAGCAGCTGACTCTTGGTTTCAGCTCAGGCTATGATCTCATGGTTTGTGGGGTCGAGCCCCATGTCAGGCTCTGTGCTGACAGCATGAAGCCTGCTTGCGATTCTCTCTCTCCCTCTCTTTCTGCCCCTCCCTAGCTTGTTCGCGCTTTCTCAAAGTAAATAAATAAACTTAAAAAAAAAAAAGAATATAAATTCTGCAAATCCTAGACTCTTTAAAATTGTCAATGCTATAAACGACAAAAAAAAGTGTGAAAACAATTATAGGATAAAGCAGACTAAGGAGAATAAAAAATACAATACATAAAACGTGTATCATAGATTTAAACAAAAAAAGCAAATATAAAAGATGTTATCTAGACAACTGGGAAAATTCGTAGATGTAGAGAAAATAATACTATATTATTATATCAGTGTTAAATTTCTTGCGTGTCTTGATATTGTGGTTACAGAGAAAAATATCCTCGTTCTTTGGGAATACTTGGTATTTAGGGATGAACTGTTATAGTACCTACCACTTATTTTCAACTAGCTTAGCAAAAATGAAACAAGAACAAAGTGGTTATCTGAATCCTTGAAGCTTAGTTTGAAACACACATTGGAAAAACTGGTGTTCAGACACCTGGGTGGCTCTGTTGGTTGAGCCTCTGACTTTGGCTTAGGTCATGATCTCATGGTTCACGGGTTCAAGCCCCACGTCAGGCTCTGTGTGGACAGCTCAGAGCCTATAGCCTGCTTCTGTCTCCCTCACTCTCTGCTCTCCCCCACTTGTGCTCTCTCTCTCTCTCTCAAAAATAAAAACAAACATTCAAAAATTTTTTTAATAACAAAAAAAGAAAAAACTGGCGTTGAAATGACCTTCATGACACGCCCTTAAAAACCTAAATCTGAATTGTTGATGGTAAGGGGTTGTAGGAACACTCAATTATCATAAAAATCATCCTTGATGAAATTGTTCTTAATGAACAGCCAGCAATGGAGAGGCTGTTACTCGTCCAAGATTACGGACAAAAACAGAAGACTAGAACATGAGGAAAGAATGCCATATTATTTATTTTATGTATTTTATTATTTTATTTATTGATTGATTTTTTAAATTTTTTTTTTCAACGTTTATTTATTTTTGGGACAGAGAGAGACAGAGCATGAACAGGCGAGGGGCAGAGAGAGAGGGAGACACAGAATCGGAAACAGGCTCCAGGCTCTGAACCATCAGCCCAGAGCCCGACGCGGGACTCGAACTCCCGGACCACGAGATCGTGACCTGGCTGAAGTCGGACGCTTAACCGACTGTGCCACCCAGGCGCCCCTGTATTTTATTATTTTTAAGAATGCTATCTTACTATCTGTGCCACAGACTATGTGACATTTCTTTTTTCTCTTTTGTTTTCTTAACCTTTTGAAGAAATTTTATTAAGGTATAACAGATGCAGAAAGAGACACAAATCATAGACGTGTAACTTGTTGAATTTCTATGACACATCCATGAAACCACTATCCAGATAAGAAACAGAACAATCCAACAGCTCAGAAGCCTCTGTAGGGCTAAGATTGAAAACAGCTTGAGGACCACCCAGTGGATGCTTTCTTTTCCCCTGTTTAGTTAGTAATATTTATTTCATTTTTTTCAGCAAACATGTTTTGAATACCTTCCTCTGTGTCAAACACCCTGAAATGCATGTTGCATTCCATATCACAGTATTCATTCTTGGTAGGCACCTACCATAACAGAAGTTGTTTATATAACATCCTTTCCAGTTAAAGAATAGATAGATGTTTGTCAGGCTTTCACTGTCCAGCATTCACTCATTCTTGGCACCCTTAGATTTTTCCACTAAGGGAATCACAGACTCTCCAATTTCCTTTCTTTCTTCCGCCCTCTCTCCCTCCCTTCCTTCCTTCCTTCATTCCTTCCTTCCTCTCTCTCTTTCTTCCTTTATTTTCTTTTCTTTCTTCCTTTCTCTTTTCTTTCTTCCTTCCTTTCTTTCTTTCTTTCTTTCTTTCTTTCTTTCTTTCTTTCCTCTTTCATCTCTACACCCAACATGGGGCTTGAACTCATGACACCGAGATCGAGTGGCATGCTTTCTGACTGAGCCAACCAGGCATCCCCAGACTCTCCAATTTCCAACATGCAGGCTTCAGGTGGCATTCATGGACTTCTGACACCAGGGATGAGCATGTGACTCTGGCTTGGCCAATGAGAGTATCACATTTTCTGGCCATAGATGGGTTCATGAATAGGAACATGTCCCAGTCAGAGCCAATGAAACGTAATAAGGATTTGGTTAGGATCACTGGGTCAGGCACATTCACTTTTCTGTTAGACATGATCAGAGCGTGGGAGGGGATATTGATGTAGAAATGCTCAGAGCCATTTTGCCACTTCTGAAGGGCCACCCCAGCTTCAGAATTTCCATGGCATTGGCTGAGGTCTCCATGGAGGTTTTATCACAGCCCACTTCTCTTTCTGCCCAACCCTGCTTCCTTCTCTTTGCTTCCCTGAGTATTGATCTCTGGAGCAGCAGCACATCTCTGTCTCAGAGTCTGTTTCCCAGGGAGCCTAACTTTGGCAGACATGGTGTTGAACACTCACCTAAATTATTCATTCCACAGATGAATTCTGAAGACTTACTGTGTGTCACACATACAGCATTGTGGCTCTCACAGCAACCTACGGACCTCGTGGTGAGGGAACTGAAGCACACAGTAGCTGGGTAACCCATCCAGGGTCACACTGCTAGTAAGCAATAGAGTCAGGATTGAAAGCCAACATCCCTAATGATCCTGCTACAGACAAACCAATGGCAGAACTAAACACCACCCCAGATTTCCAGATCTTCAGAGCCAACATCCTTGTGCAGAATCTTCTCCTGCCTCCTATTATCACTTCATCCAAACATCTTGCCTGCCTTCATGGCCCTGGAATTGGAACTGAGCTCAGCCCTCCGAGGCTCCTCTGGCTGTGAATTCCTTGATCTGGTTTCCTGGGTTCTCAGATCAAGGGAACACAATCCCTCAGCTCCTCCCTCTCCCCCAGTCCCTGGCTTCCCCGTATTAGTTTCCTAGGGTTGTTATAACAAAGTGCCACCAACTAGATGGCTTAAAACAACAGAAATTTATCCCCACAGTTCTGGAGGCCAGGGGCCGGAAATCCAGGTGTGGACAGGGCCATCTGAGACATGAGGGGTGGAGGGGGAGAACCCTTGTTAGCTTGTGGGGCTGCCTGCCAGCGCTCAGTGCTCTTGGACTTGCAGCCAGGCCACGTGGTCACGCGGCCTCCTCCCTGTGCAATCTATGTCTAAGTTGGCTTCTTCTTGTAAGACACCAGTCATATTGGATGAGGGCCCACCTAATGACCTAACTGGACTGTATCTGCAAAAGCCCTATTTCCAAAGAAAGTCACATTCACAGATGCCAGGGGTTAGGGCTTCAACAGATCTTTTTAGGGGACACGATTCAACCTATAACACTCCCTTAGATATTTTAGACATGTGTATTTGCTCTTCTCTGGGGAGAGGGGAGCAGAGTGAAGCAGACATGTGATAGGGGAAACCCTATCCCTCCCCAATCGTAACAGGCCTTCTTTGGGATTCTTTAAATCATCAGAAGTCAAGTTCCTCAGTGAAACGTTCTGAGGAGCAGGCAACCCCCCCCAGCAAGCCCCCATCCTCAATAAATCCCCCACCTCCAAAGACTGAACTAAACCACACCCCTCACCCCTTGCACTCTCTTGGGGCCCTCCTCTTACGGATTCGAATTTTCTGAGCTGCCTGGTGTTTTGTGACCAAGCAGGTCATCATCACAGCCACTTGTACTGAGAGATGACTCTGGGCCAGCCTTGTGCTCAGCCTCGCAACAAAAGAAGGAACAATTTGTGATCCCCATCTTATGGCCGAGGAAAAGGGAGAGTGGAGAGTTCACAAAGCAAGGCCCAAGGTGCCTGGCTGGAAAGGAGGAGAGCCAGGACCCAAGGCCGGGGCTGCAGGTCTCCTCCCCACTGTGTTCTGACAGTACTCCCTTTTCCCTGCTTCCCTTCCAGATGGTTCCTGCAAGTCTATCCTTTCACCCTGGCGCTTTTACATGCAGAAGGTGACTGCCATCCGGATTCAGCACCCTCCCCCTTTCAAGAGAAGACTGTGTATTATGATCACTGATTCCCCGATGCAAAGTTCAGTCATCATTATGTGAAAACCAGTCAACAGCAGCTTGCTAAGCCCCATTCACATGCCAGATGACACTGGCCTATGTGCTTTACATTAAAAAAAAAATTCCAGCTTTATTGATGTATAATTGACAATAAATTGCAAGACAGGTTAAGACATGGTATGATCTGATGTATGTATACATTGTGAAAGAGCTCCACCGTCTGGTTATAACTATCATATCCATCACTTCACAGATTTATCTTTGTGTTATCAACTCTTGTCACCATGTTTTACATAGATCCCCAGACCTGTTCATTGTTTTTTTTTTGTTTTTTTTTTTTTTTTAAGTAAACTCGACATCCATCATGGGCTGGAGCTCATGACCCCAGGATCAAGAGTTGCACACTCTAGCCACTGAGCCATCCAGGTGCTCCAAGACCTATTCATCCTAGAGCTGAAAGTGTAAGTCCTTTTACCACTCTCCTAAGTGCTTTATATTTAATCCTCACAGTAATCTTACCGCGCGGGCATTATTACTCTCATTCTTCAGAGGGAAACACTGAAGCTCAGAAAGGTGAAGTTACTTGCCTTAAGTCATGCAGCTAACAGATCCTGGGTCTGGGTTTCTAATCCAGCTATTCTGACTGGAGAGTCTATGCCGGGAGGGGCTCGGCAGGGTCTCCTGCAGGGGGTAGCCCTGGGATGACCAAAGGTGCCACATCAGGGAGTGGCACTCGTCCATCAGCTCCAGGCCAGCTGCAAGGGTGCCCGCTCAGTGAGGTCAGCACATCACAGGCTCTCACTGTTCCTGGCGTCACACTGGCATGCAAAGGCCTCTGGTATTGCCTTCCATAATGGTCACCTGATCCCCGAACTGGTGGGCAAACAGCCTGAGATGTTTATTCCCTGATGACCAACCGGTCTGACAGACAGACAGCCCCAGTGATAAGAGAAGATGGGAGGAGGTGATTGGGGGGAGGGGCTCAATAAAGGAATCCCCTGACTCTGAGAAGTGCTGTTTTGCTTGGCTGGGGCCCTAGTCACACTACCAGCCTCTGAATGACAGTGACATTCCCCAGGGATTAAGCTTGCAGTGTAGAAGCCGGGTCTCCACAGGGGGTGCGGAGCCCCATGGAACTTAAATCACGCAATTAGCCACCAGCTAACATTTCTCCCACATTCATTTCATAGCACCATCGTCTCCCATCCACCCCCCCCCCCCAATTCAGCTGCGACTTCTTTTATAACACCCCTTATATCCTGCTGCTTTCTCTTGGAAATAGCAAAGGAGATAAAGCCATTTTCTGGATCCTTCAAAACACAGCTCAAAATTCTTTTCCAGGAAGCCATGCCCACATAACCCTGCCCTGGCCTGCTCTGAGCCCCCCGGGACTCTGAATTCAAACCACAGTTACTGGTTTGTCGCCAGGTACTGAACAAGTGGTAGGACAGAGCTCAAGCCACCTGGGTTTGGGGCAGTGATGCGTTCAGGGAAGACAAAGGTGCTGGTGTCACTCTTGGTTTGGGATGACTGCTTTTCTGTTTAGGAATAATCGATACACCTCATGGTCCAGAACCTGGATTTTCTGACGCCAAGCCACCTGCTATACTGATTATAACACAACACCTGTGTAGCTCATTAGCGGACAAGGGGGCCTAGATGACAAATCCACCATCAGAGAGATGGAGGCTGAGCCCTTCCTCACAGCCAATGAGGGACCTTCTCTGTGAGTTGTTAGGCAGAAAAGAACCTCATGGGTCATGTCCTCACTTTTCCTCAGCTAAAGTTCCCTGACTGTCTCCTTCAAATTCAAATGTGCATCCAGTTCCATGAGTAACCATATTATTTTTAAACAGCATCCTTCAGCCACTGCCTCTCCTGGGTTTTCAGAGAGGTAATCCTTAGTGAAGCCAGCACAGGATTTTATTTTATGATTGTTTGGAAACATATCCAGGGATTCCAAGGAGTTCAAGTAAAAGATCATGCTATAGCTCTGAGAAAAGGGTCACCTTTTGGAGACCCTTTTGGAGAGGTGGAGAAAGCTCACCTCAGGGGGATGGAAAAGAGAATCCAGGTCATGTGGAGAGATGGGAGATGAAAGAGAGAGAGATTGGAGACAGATATCAGAGATATCCAGCCAGGATTTAGCAGAGAAACTTCTGGTCTCAAAAGCCCATAATACCAAGATGCACCATGCCACCATACAGAGTAGTTAAAAGTCCGATCCCAGGGGTGATGAAGACTGGGGTTCGATCTACAGCAACACCACTTAATAGCTGGTCAGGTGGCTGAACTTCTTTGAGCCTCAGTTTTTTAATCTGTAAAATGGGCACAAAAACAACCACCTGGTGATTGTAAGGAATTAAATGAGAAATAGTATGTACTTAAGACAGCTTGGCATAGAGTAATATTCAAAAAAAGCAGTAACTGTTATCATTAACCCCCAGATAACAGTTACTACGTTGTGACTCACGTTGATAGGTTGATTAATGTTTATCCATCATTGTCAAACTAGTAAACTGTCTAACTGTAGCAACATGACTGCTGACAACTTAATAAGTTAATTATTCAACTATCTCTACTGGGTTGTTAGGATGTCAAAAGGCTACTCTGGACAATACTTTGTCCAATGTGTTTCTTCATTCTTCCAGATGGATTTTTGCTTTAAAAATAAATATCCTATTAATGTGCTAAGTATTATTAAGAATTACTAGTTGAAGAAATAATTAAGTTTTGTAGTTAGCTAATTAAAAAAGCACATGTTCATAGTAAAAAAGTTTCAAACAATACATATACTTCAATAAAATTGTATTTCAAATATTCAAACAATATAAAAAATCACAAAAGGATAAAGTTCTTGCCCCATCCCAATTTCTAGAGGTTATTACTATTTTTTTTTTAATTTTAGAATGTTTATTCATTTTTGAGAGACAGAGCATGAGAGGGGGAGGAGCAGAGAGAGAGGGAGACACAGAATCTGAAGCAGGCTTCAGGCTCTGAGCTGTCAGCACAGAGGCCGATTTGGGGCTCAAACCTACAAACAATGAGATCATGACCTGAGCCAAAGTCGGATGCCTAACCGACTGAGCCACCCAGGTGCCCCAAGAGGTTATTACTGTTAATAATAAATTTCTTGTAGAATTTTCTAGAAATGTTTTATGATCTTTGACTTTACATATATTGAATCATACTGTTGAGGAACTTATATTTTCTACTCAGTAACACATCTTGGAAATTTCTCCCTAGCAGTCTGTATAGATTTGCCCCCTGCTTTTTAAGGTCTACGTTGTATTCCCTTGTATGTAGGGACCACTCTTGATGTACCCAGTCCCTCACTGCTTGGCACTATGGTTGTTTCTAGCTTTTGCTGTTATGAACAATGCCACGATGAACTCCCTTGTACATGGGGCTTTGGTTGTTGCTACATGTAAACGCACAGTATAAATTCCTGGAAAAGTAACTACTAAGTCAGTTTGCTTTGTGCAGTTTTAATAGACACTGTCAACTCACTTCCAAAGATGTTGTAGCAACTGACATTTTCACCCACTAGTGTGTGAGAATGTCTGTGTTCTGCATTCACCAGCATTGGGTGAAAATTATCAAACATTACAATCTAGTAAATCTATTAAAAATAACAGTAATAATATACATATGTGGAATAGCAGTACCTATTAAGGGATCTCATCTGCAGAGATGAATGTTTACAATCATCGCTGAGAATGGGCTGGTTCCCCTTTGGGAAGTTGCAGGGAGCTAGACCAGGGTCTGAAGCTTAGCTCCACTGGTTATCATCCTAGTGACCTTGGACACAGGTTCATCAAGCTTCTCTGTCTACAAAATGGTGATACTAAATGAAATAAAACATGAAAAAGCTCCTAGAACTAGCGTCTGGAACCCATCAAATATTTATTAATATTAGGAAGCACGGCAGAGTCTGTGGCAAGTTTGAGAACGACCCTAGTAAGTAACAGAGACCTGGGTTCCAGTTCCCCTGCAGCCTTCCCACTACTTTGCCCAGTTGCTTAATTTCTCTGAATTTTTTTGCTTGTAAGATGTCAATTTGGATCCCTCCTATTATTTTATTGATTTGGATAAATATGAGGGGCAGAGTTGAGCCACAGTTCAGGTGACATTTTACATTAATTGGAAGACACAGGCAACATCACAGCAAAAGAAGACAGGTGGAATCTCATCTCCATGTCTGTCACTGAGGCAGTGGAGAGAGGTTAGGGACCAGGTCACCTAACTGCGGTCCTGTTTTGGCCTCTTAAAAGCCAGGTGACCTGGCGCAAGTTCTTGCAGCCATCTGAGCCTCAGTTTTCTCAATTCTAAAACACAGATGACAGTAGCTAGCTCATGGGCCATTGTGAGTATGAAGTAAGAATCTATGAAAGCACTCAGCAGCTGACTCCTGTTAAATGTTCAGTATATTCATAGACAGCAGAAGTCTCACTGTCTGATCCTAGTTTACTGGTAGATCGGGACAGACAGGATGCTTCCGCGAGCGAGCAGAACAAAGAGAAACGTTAGCAGCCCTCACCTCCCAGTCATGCTCCCCATTTGTCAAGGTGACTCACGCAGCCTTTTTTCTCACTTTGGTAACGGTGAAGCGCTCCCTGGCGGGGTGGGGCTGGGGAGGGCACAAAAGCAAGAGTGCTACAGTTTCTTAAATGGCTGTAACCCCAGCTGGGGATCTCTGTCATTCTTCCTGGAAAGAAGTGGGAAAACACAAGTTAAAAAACATTCTTCACTGGTACTGCTTAGTCTGCTTGTTTGCTATTATCCTGTACAACATTTTGCGGGGATTTGAGGCAGAACACGAACAAGCTTTGGGTTTCTGCTGCAGTGTTTCCCTCTCAATTTGTATCTGCTTCCATCTAAATTTCAGTTATTACATAAACATAAGTTGCAAATATTAAGCTATAAATGGGATCTCTGAAAAGCAACCTGTGAATTATTAATAATTTTCTATTTTGAAAATTTCAAATTTACGGGAAAAAATGCAAAGAAAAGCCCAATGAATACTTAGATTTTACCCACTGTTATTATTTCGTCGCATATGCTAATGCATTAGTTTTGAGGTGTAGAGAACTGCATTCATATAATACGGTCTCTCTTTCTCTCTTTTCTGCCAGTAGAAGTTTTATAGGGATGGATGTAGGTGTATCAATACTGTGACTCCTAGACACTCAGCTTCCTGAAGTTTGAGATCTGTTGTTGTATTTGGCTATAAGGTTGGGATACAAGGAATCATGTCTGTAATAACTGCTGGATTGATACCTCCTGCACCAAATTTGCACGATACATGATCCCTAAGCCTAACAGGACTGTGTAAGCCAGGTCTTTCATTCCCAATCTACATATTTGGTAACTGACACTCAGATGTTGAATCACTCCATTGGTAAACACAGGCTTGTCTTTTTGACTATAAAGCCCTTTTCACAAAGGTTTTTGGGGATTCTCAGACGGAAATTTTAATGCAAGCATATGGGAAGTTTTAACTTTGGTTTCTGGAAGAGTTGCAATGTTAATTTCAGGTAATTCCTCAACCAGGGCTCCCCTGGGTGGGGGCGGGGGGAGGCAGTGGAAGGTGGAGGAGTTTTATGGAAACCATAGTCAAGAACTCTATTGATAGAAACCAGAGATGATGAGCTAACCACTCAGCCTCAGAAGACTCATTTTGGGATGGCCACTTACTAGTCATGTATGGTTGGACAAATCGCCCTGACGCCCTTTCATTCGTGAAATGGGGGCAACAACCAATACCTCGGTTTTTAGTGAGACTCATTTTCTGAGTTGTGACGATCTTTATTAACACAAGGAATTGACATATCATTTTATTTGTAAATGGGGAGGGAGAGGGAGGGAGGGAGGGAGGAAGGAAGGAAGGGAGGAAGGAAGGAAGGAAGGAAGGGAGTGGATGGTCCATTTTTATCTGTAGGAGAGAGGGAGGGGTAAAGATCTAGGTTGGATGACAAAAATCAAGGGAGGCTTAGTTTCCTGAGCCTGCGGGGGGGTGGGGGTGGGGGTGGGGAACTGACAAACTCACAGTCTGGGGAGAGAAGAAACCATTTTTCAGGGAATTCCGTTAGTTGCCACGTTCCAGAGAACGCATCCCCAGAATGTTCCTTCACGTGGCTGTGGGAGGAGGACGCTTGGGCTTTGAGACCCCCAGCAAACTTCTTTCCAGGTCACGGGACACTCTGGCCTTCGCTCTGGCTTCCAAGGCACCCAAGGGATGCTTTTTCTTTGCTTCCTCCGGGCGGCCAATGTCAGGATTTGGAAAGCTAGTGCGCCCAACGCACGGTAAGGATCTTCTGGATAACCACTCTCCACGAGCTCTGCCCAGCTCCTAGATGTTTCTATGGCACCGGGTGCCTCCCCAGACCTCCAACTCTCGGGCCAGGACATTAAGCTGCACCTTGAGCGTGGCTCCTCAGCGCAGATGCCCGCGGCCTCAGCTGTGAGCTGGCGTGTGCAGGTGAACTGGCGCGTGCAGGTGAACTGGCGCACACGGGCGCGGGGACAGCGAACGGAACTACACAGGCAGTGATGGTGGCGGCGCGATGTCAGCGAACTCTCTCCTTTTCATCCTTTACATTTCTACTGAGATCTCGCCAATACATAACAAGAATACAACATATACATGGTTTTGTCTTTGCGCTCCCGGGATCGTAGCGGGGAAAATGAAGAGAAACCACGGCGGTCCCACTGGCTGCTTCCGGAGACCCCTGAAATCAGCAGCCGGAACTGCTAGTGTGGAGAGCCCTCGGGCCTGGTCATGTAAGACCGGAGGTTAGACGTCCCACCGAAGTGGGGGAGGTTCCGGACTTTTCCCCCCGCCGGGTCGGGCCCTTCGGACGAGAGTGGCGCTGGCCGGGCTCCAGACGCCGGAAGGTGCCAAGCCCCACTCACTTCGCCCTGGCGATGCGCGCGGACGCCCCGGGGCGCGCTCCGTCCGGCCCGCTTGGCAGGAGCGCGCGAGGTCGCGCGCGCGGTCCCCGGGGACAACCCCGAGGCGGCAGAGCTCCGGGCAGAGGCGCGAGCGCGGCGGCCGGCGGCGGGCTGGAGTGCGTCTCGCCGCCTCACGCGGTTGCGCTGCGCTGCGCAGAGCCGGGCCGGGGACCATGAGGGCGCAAGGTGGCGGTTGGCGCGCGCCGCGCTCCCCTCTCCCCTGGCCGCGCTCAGGGTCCAAGGGCAGAGCTCCGCGGCTCACACCGGCGCTGAGCAGCCCCCCAGGGGCCGAGCGGCTCCCGCCGGCCGGGGAGACGCCCCCTGGTCCCCGCCCCCGCGTGGCCCGGCTGGGCTAGCGGGAGCGGCGGTAGGAGGAGGAGGAGGAGGCGGAGGAGGCGGCGCCGCCGGGACTGCCTCCTCCCCGCCCCTCGCGTCTCCTCCCCGCGCCACCGGGAAGGACAAGGGGACTGGGCACGGGGACCCCGGCCAGTGAGCGCCCGTGCCCCGGGGCCGCCCTTTGCGCGCGCTCTCTCGCCTCGAGCCAGGGGCCGGCCTCGCCTCACATGGTGCTGGCCGCAGCCATGAGCCAGGACGCGGATCCCAGCGGCCCGGAGCAACCCGACAGAGATGCCCGCAGCGTGCCGGGTGCACCGGCGCCCCCCGCGGCCCCCGCGCCCCCAGGCCCGCGAGGGATGCCGCCGCCGCCGCCCCCAGCCGGCCTACCGCAGATCATCCAAAAGTAAGAGGAGGGAAAGGGGAGCGGGGACTCGGGGTGCGCTGTGGCTACATCTCTCCCGTCGCGGCTGAACTCTGCGCGGCCGCCTTGCGTGTGAAGTTTTCGCGTCCTCTCTCTGCGCAGGGTCGGTGTCATTCTGGCTGTGCGTGAGTTTGGGGATAGGAAAGCCAAGTTATTTGGGGGAAATAGGTTTGTTTTTCCTTACCCCTTTATCTTCAGGAAGGTTACTGGATATTTTGAACGAGAATAGCTCACATTGGGGGAAAATGGCCCAGAGACTCTGTTTCATC
This sequence comes from Prionailurus viverrinus, assembly GCF_022837055.1. Lineage (NCBI taxonomy): Eukaryota > Metazoa > Chordata > Mammalia > Carnivora > Felidae > Prionailurus > Prionailurus viverrinus. The sequence continues at coordinate 68,584,669 of NC_062571.1, forward strand.
CCTCTGGTCCCAAGAGGCCGCTGGAATGTGCGGGGAGCCGTGCGTGAGTGTGTGTGCGCCCGTGAGGGTGTGTAAGGAAAATGCCGCCACCAAGCAGCCGCCCTTCATGGTGTCCCTGGCGTAGTCCGCGGGTGGCACTGGGTGGAAAGGATGGTGAGGGTTTGTAAACAACACGTTTGCTTTGCAACACTGAAAGAAGTGTTCACGCTTTTCAAGAAGGCCCTCGCCAAGAGCTCTTAGCCACGCCACGGCCACCGTTTTGCATGAATGTTACCATCTTGCGAATCTTAGGAGCCGGCCCTCCCAACCGGAGAGTAGGTTGGGGTGGCCCCCGAGCTCAGAGAAGGTCTTTTTCCGCCCAGTTTTTGGGGGCGTAACAGTAAAACGCGGATCTTTTATTAGTTCTTTCGAGATCTTTTTGATAGTTTAAGGCCTAGAATATTGGTTTGTTTGAAGGATCTTTATTCTCCTGAAGGCTTCCCTCAGCTTGTCCTGAAGTCAAAACCAGTTTCAAGAGCGTAGAGGAGTCTGAATGATGAGCGGGTGGGTGAAACTGACGATTCGGGAGAAAGGCTCCCAGTACAACAAAGTGCACCGTGGGGAGCAGAGCGGGGTGTTTGCAGGGCTGCTGTATTGATGCTTTGAGTTACACAAACGTATGAAAATGCATTAAGAGAAAAAAACAGCGATGGGGCGTAAATGGAAGTAAATGGCGTTTTAAACGTTGTTCGAAAGATTGACTTCAGAAAGAATAGTGAAAATTCAAGTTTGACATCAAAAAACACTGGTATCGTATTTCAGAACAAAATGGTTCCCCTCTTGTGACTGGTGGAATACGAAAGTTCCATTCGTGACAACTTTTTGCTTTCATTCGATTTTACCTGACTTTCAACGACTAACAAGATGCTAACAATTTGAACATGAAAATGATTTACACTATTTTTGTTCCTATTCTGCAAAATTATTTCAGGTAAGATTTAACTAAATATGATGGACAGTTTAAGTACGCCATTATTTAAAATTTATCTTTAGTTCTTAATATAAATATAAACCAACAGAGAAAAAGATGTTTAAAACTAAAGCTTCTTTACTAAAAACAAACAAATTGGCCAGTTATTAATTGGAAAACATCTGATGTGCTTCTTACCAGAAATGTCTTGTGGCTTGAGATTAAGCTACACATTAAATTTATTGAGTTTGCTGTGGTATTGTAAATTGGTTAATGCGTTTTCCTATCATTTAAATAGGAAAAAACGAGGAATTTTATGTTCACAGAAATATCTTTGTAGATCGGTGTCTCATTTACCCTGTTCTCCCCATTTTGAAAGTTCTGTCTCTGAAATATGTTACTTGAGGAGATAAGAACTTTTCAAAGGTGACCCCTTCTGCTAACAGTCCAGGATGGGAACTTCAAGAAGAGCCTAATGGCCCTGCCTTGTTTTGCATCGGTGACAGATCAGTGTTCAGGGGGCCACGTTCAAGGTGGTGATTATGCCCCTGGGAATGGATGTTTGTGCGCTTATGTTTCCAAAACTTTCTCAATAAGGATGATCTGAGGTTTGCTCCCCTCAGAACCCACTGAAATTGCGCTGGAACCAGGCATAACGTGGCAAATGCTTTACGGGTCCATCTTTAATGCGCTGAAACTTGAGCAGGTTATTTTGAAACTACGTTTGCATAATTTAATCTGAGCATCCATTTTTATGTAGTTATGAGGTGCCGGTTGCCTCAGCCATCTTTGAGAAAACGCAGTGGGGAGATTGCCCTCGGCCACAAAATCGATTGCCCACATCTTGACTGAAAATTTTGTGAGCTAGAGCTCACAGGATAAGATTCTTCTCTGGTGGATGGCCTATTAAATACATCTTATTCGAGAACCTTTGTTTATTCTAGGTATTTTAGTGGGGTCATTATGTAATTCGAAAGAGGAGAAGCTTTGAACTCTTTCATAATGATGCAGATGATCAATGTTATTCATGTGCATAGCGTGTGAGGATTACAAGAATTTTTTTCACTTCTTAATGTCTGTGTTTAGTGATTTTCATTTATATCAGCTCGCATTTTGGATAAAGTCAAGGACTTTGATGAAATAATAGCCATGATCATAATAAAAGCCTGTTCCTCTTCATGTGTGTCATATTTGGTCTTAAGAGAACTGCTTTATTCTGTAAGTAGCTAAACGCATGAGGTGTGATGTTGAATAATGAGACTGATTTTGATACTTGTTTTATGATAGCCGGTCTTGGTACTCAGGAAGATTGCAACGAAAGTTCATTTCTGTAGAGTGCTTTTGTTCCAGTCAGGTGTATTTAGTTTTCTTATTACTGCATTCTTAGCTTCGGTCAAGAATCGCCCCCGACCTTTCTGCTCAGATTGACCCCTGACTCCTGGCCCATATTAGCATCACCTGTAAAGATCATCAGCCATGTTTAGACATACAACTAGTATCTTGTAAGATCTTTGTTTTAAACTTGCCTTCTCTAAGCTGGCCAATGTGGAGATATTGTTGCGTAAAATGTAAAGAAGCATTAGGTAAACCATTTGGGCAATAAAAAATATAAATTACAACTTAAGATTTCGGATGAGTTCAGAAAGTCAGAATAATTTGATGACCTAAAATATGTGTATTCTCCATATTAGGAGAAGACAACATTGCTGTGCGCTGGTGAGTGTTTTACAAGGACTTATCTCCTTAAGCATTCACAGCATTTTATTTCCGAAAGTATTTTATGTTTTAATTTTGTGCTTTCAAATCAAACCTAATTCTTGATTTACAACTAGTTATTTACTAACCTGGATGAACAACAGAAGCTAAAGTTCAGGTTGTAAGTTTTGAAACTTTCTTCCCAATGGAAACAGAGTCAGTAAATTCTGTGTGAAATATTGAAGTCCGTTGTCACATGCAACTATACAGTGTCACTAATCGTGGCGAAAATTAACCAAAGAAGCACACACTCTTCTGTGAGGCGAACACGTATGTGATTTTCCTAAATAATCTGACTGGCGGCAAAATATTACTTACTGTTTAATGCATGACATTAGTTTGTACATCTGAGTATAGATGAGTTATTTTATTTCCTTTCCAGATTATTTTGATAAGCAGTGACTAAAAGTCAATTGTAAAAATAGAAAAGGTTTTGGTTTAGCATTTGATAGCTAGTGTTCCCTACATGTATAAATCCAGCTTCGATTTCTAAAGTTTGTGTCGTCTTCTGCATAGCATTAGGACACTGGCCGACTGGTTTCAGAGGAAAGGCTCCCCAGATTCAGTATAGAAAATGTTATAAGTGGTTATTCTGTTTGCAGGTCATTTTACAGACATTCTGCATTTGGAAGGATCTCCAGGTTACTCTTAGGGAGCAGTGTGCAGGAAAGTTGTGTGTGATGTCCAGTCACTTTGATGGGCATGTTGACAGTTCCATCCAAGATCGGGGAGGAAATAAGAATTTGCCAAAAACGGACATTACCTCACACTCACACTTGGTCCTTTTCTGGAAGGAGGATGGAATTTCTAACATCTGCGCCAGTTTCTAACATCAGTTTGAGTCCATTTTTAGGGAAAACAAGGATACACTTGTACAAGGAATTTTGAAAATTTTGAACACAGTCTTACGCTGCACGTCGTTCAGCAGAAAATATCCGAGAGGATTAAGTGTTTACCCAAAACAGGGAAGGAGAGAGGGTGGGTTCTTAGCATTCTGAAAAGTTTCTTTGCGTCTCTAGAAAGGTTTTTTTTTTTTTTGGTAAATTTTTTTTTCTTTAGGGTTTATTGTGATCTGTAGTTTTAGATAGTAAGTGTAGCCATCCAGTTATGAGTTGTTGTTTTTTTCAAATTGCCAAAGAGATCAGTATTATGAAATGTAGTACATTATTCCCATTAGTCATGGTAAGTGACTATGCATATGGTGTACATAGAGCTGTTCTAATGTCAGTGCTGTAAGGGGGGGGCGGGAGAAAAAAATGATCCCCCATTTTATTCTTCTATCCACTTGTTCTCTTGCTACCTTCTTAGCAGTTGATCAAATTAATAATTTAAAAAACCCAAATCTGTTGGTTGGAATGTGTTAAGATCTGATCGGTTAAGATCTCTTTGCCTGTTCTTACAGTCACCGGGGGGAAAAAACCCCACCAGGACTGACTCACAGTGAAATGATCCCCCATTTTCCAGTTTCTCTGTCTTTCTCTGATTTATTTGTCTTGTGGCTGCAGGTTCCTTGACTCCAGTTAAACTAATATTTCTTCCCTGCCCCTAACAGCTAATCCTTAAGTAAATAAACTGATACGGCTCCATTCACAGTACTGATAAACAAGAATCTAAAAAATGCTAGGAACTGGGGTCTAACCAAGGGATAGGAGTAAAATGGACTGAACCAAACACGGGAAGCGAGAATGGAAGAAGGTTGAGATAGTGGAGTTAAAACTCCAGAGAGAAATTGGGACGCAGGGCACCCCCCCTCCCTTCCTCCACCATGGTCCCCCTGCCAGACAAAAGCTTGAAAGGGTCTCCTATGTCAGAAAATCCCACTTAATCTGATTTTTATTTTCTGCCACAGTAATTATCTTGTTTAGGATGGTCTGACTGATATGATCTTGTATATTTGAACAGGGAAAGTTGCTGTGGGTCCACAGCTGGTGCGAGTGACTGGTAGCTGTGTTTAGAATAGTGCACTGAAAGTTTTGCAGGAAGTAAAGTGATCCGTAGTCCAGAATCAGGGCGAAGATGGTAATTAGTGGTTTGTAGAAAGGAGCACATGGCAGTTCCCTTTCTGGTTAATGGACCTGGCCGAATCTTGCTGATATGTGTGATATACTGGAAGCCTAATATTGCTTGTTCCCACCAGTGAGAAGACTGGGAAATCCTGACTTTAATTAAAAAGGCACATTTTTGAATTAGGAATGTGAATTTGGTTCCCAACACCACCAACAGGGTGTTGGTGGTAGGCTGATAATTTGCCTGGCTCAGTGGCTGTTCACTTTAAATTGCACCCAACTAAGGTTTCAGTCTTCCAACATTTATAGACAGCAAGTTTCGTTAGGTACAAGTCCTCACTGGCAGCTGTTTGAGGAGGAGGTGGAAGGGAAGTCATCCCCCCACCCCCAGTGTTTTGTTTATGTATTTGCATATGACACATATATCCACCTAACAGGATAAAGTCTTTGCAGTAGCAGAAGTTACAGTGAAATTAAATGATCTTCCTCTTTCCTACAGTTCCTGCTGGATTTTATAAATAAGTCCCCTGATGGTTTACAAGGCAACTTTTCCAACTCGACGACAGCACATCTGTCAGGGAGATGGTACATATTGATGTGAATGTACTTTATGAGCAAAAGGCGCGGTTAAACAGCTTGCATGAGGATGTGCTAATAACTTGCAGTTTAGTTTGGGGAATAAATCTTTCCATGTGTTCAGAGACAAAAGGCTGGGGGTCATGCATGTGTTCAGGGGTGGTTGTCATCCCATGAAGATAGTTTTCACGCCACTTTTCCCTTCTTTAATGTGGGTATTTGCTTTAAGGATGCACCAGGGCCATTTGCTGCTGCCCTTTCTATGCACCTGCTTTCTCTCGATCACAGTAATGACCCATCAGTTTTCAGTGGCCACTTCCCGCTCTGGCCCAAGCCTGGAAACCGCCACTCACGGCTGTCTGGACATCTTAAATACGTCTCAGATTTTGCAACTTGTCTATAGATTGTCTCCCAAATATGTTTTTGGCTCTTATTACACCCACCTTTAAACCTGACCTCTTGCATCATGATGCTAAAGGAGTAGACAAGGTCATCTATACAGTATTTTAAATATGATTTAATTTCATTAAGTTACTTCTTGTAGATTACTTTGAATTCGTTGATGTAATCATTTAGATTACTTTGAATTCATTGATGACTAAAATGATCTAGGATCTGCCTGGTGTTGGAGAATGTAAAATGCACATCTTTGATCTAAATTAATTGTTGGGTTTCTGACCAAGAGGGTCCAAGAGGAAAAGAAAACCCTGGACTGGGAACGAGTGACCTGGACAAGCCAATTAACCTTCTTAATCCAGCCTCTCTGGAGGCTGGAAAAAAATTTTTCCTTTCAAGAAAAAGTTATGTGAATCTCCAGGAATATGGTTGAGTAATCATCAGTATAGAATGCCTCCCCTCTCCTATACATCTGATACAGAATATATCCCATATCAGTTACATTTTAGCCATGGGCATAGGTACATGTTTGTGAGATTGCTCACACATGGAAACAGCAATAATTACAAAAAGAAATCAAATGTTTCCTCCAACATTTGCATATGTTGCATATGACTTAAAAAAATTTTAAGTCAGAAAAGTAGATAGAAATGTCAGTGACAAGGCATACGTTTTATACTGTTTTCTGATCACCAGAAATTTTTAAAAATAAAAATTATTTTGGAATGTTAATTACTTGGGACTGTTGAAGTGAATACTTGAGTGTTCAAAAAGAGTGCTGTTTTCAATGCAGGAGGCAATACTTTTCATTTGTCTAAGTTGGATTGTATTCAACCCGGGCAGGTGGGAGTGTGTTTGGTGACCGTGTTGTTTTCAGAGGCACAAAACGTCAACAGGACCTGCGCCCGCGTCTCTCGGAGCGGGGCTGGGCTCGGCTGGACGTGGAGTCCGGAACCGTGCGGCGCAGTCAGTCGGCCCCGTGGGCCCCAGGGAGCCGCCCAGACCTCAGCCTGAAAAACACTTCGCGAAGAGATCCTGAGTGTTCAAAAGCAGAGCCTCAGGCTTCCGGGTGGCCTCCATGAAGAGACGAAATGTTTCCAGAGCCTCCCAAGGACTGGGTCTCCTTGGGGCCCTGCGACCTCAGGACTAGCAGCGTCATCCGTAGACTCCAGTTACGGAGAGGATTTGTTTGACACTTGAAAAGATACTTTTTAACCTTCTGCATAAAAGGGGAATGGGTTGTGTGGTTAAATCTTGCTTTATATATAGACTTTACATTATATGCATAATGAGGATGAGCACGGGAGAGTTACTACAGCATTGTCTAGAAGAACAAAAAATTAGAAACCTGCTAAATGTTTCCCAGTTGAGAAAATAAACCACTGCTTGCTCCTCATGTACCATTCGGCAATTACAATAATAATGTTCTCTTACGTTTATTACTATGGAATATAAAATCATATGGAATGTAATAGGGAATATAGTATTGTTAACTACAACAAAAAGTACAAACAGCATGTTACAAGGGATGTCACGTTTTAAAAAAAGGTATGTGAGTGTGTGTGCAGGTACCTGAAAGTCTGGAGAAACATTAAACAAATACAAAGATGCTAACAATAGTTCTAATTCTAGGTGATTCAATATTAGTGTGTGTGTTTTTTTTTTTTTTAACACTTTCTACTTTTTTTTTCAGTGAGTATGTATCAATTTTATAATCAGAAAAAATAAAACTCTGTTTTCTTTTTTTTAAATGTTTTTGTTTATTTTTGAGACAGGGAGAGACAGAGCATGAGCAGGGGAGGGGCAGAGAGAGAGGGAGACACAGAATCTGATGCGGGCTCCCGGCTCTGAGCTGTCAGCGGAGAGCCCGATATGGGGCTCGAACTCACAGACCGTGAGATCATGACCTGAGCCGAAGTCGGACGCCCAACTGACTGAGCCACCCAGGCGCCCCAAAACTTTCTGTTTTTTAAAAACAAAACTAGGAATAGACATTTCATATTGGTATTGCACTATCTTTAAGACTGAACTGCCCGTTTGTGTCTTAGACTTCAGACCTGGAAGGCCTCTGAGAGCTGCTTTAGCCCAGCCGTCCTGTTTTTCTAGGTAAGGCAAGTGAGCATCAGAGAAGGCAAGTGAATTATTCAAGGTCACGCTGCAAGGGCAGTGGTCGGGTTGGCGCAGGAACCCTCATCGCCCTGTGTATTGTATTTTCTGCTAGGCTACCCTGTTGTGTGCCTGGAGATGGAGAAGAGAGAAATGGAGAACATTCATAAAACAGCCATTTATCTACTGGCACTAGTCTGCTCAATCCCCCCAAGGGGACTTGAAAAGCATCCTTAGGTATGTTACCTTCTCTCTGCTCCCTGTCCAACCCCCACCCCCCACCCCCGTGGGTTTTCTGCAAATGGCGGTAGACTGGCCTCTCCAGAGCATCTCATGCTCTATTTCATTCTGCCAGACAAGCCAGGCATCACATTTTGGGGTTTTTTGTCCTTGAAGTATGTAAGTTGCATAACTGTAGTTCTGTTACCATAACAAAGGAAATTAGTCTTAAATAATTTTCCCTAATGAACACTAGGTTTTTAGCTTTTCCCATTTTCAGAAAAATGTCTCCTATAGCTCTTTTTAAAATCCCCTGGCTGAGATTCACAAGTGCATTTGTTTATGATGTCTCTTTTATTTCTTTTATTTTATTATTATTATTTTTTAACGTTTATTTTTTTTATTTATTTTTTTTTAACGTTTATTTATTTTTGAGACAGAGACAGAGCATGAACGGGGGAGGGTCAGAGAGAGAGGGAGACACAGAATCTGAAGCAGGCTCCAGGCTCTGAGCCATCAGCCCAGAGCCCGACGCGGGGCTCGAACTCACGGACCGTGAGATCGTGACCTGAGCCGAAGTCGGACGCTCAACCGACTGAGCCACCCAGGTGCCCCTAACGTTTATTTTTGAGAGAGAGAGAGAGCACGAGCACAATGGGGGAAGGGCAGAGAGAGAGGGAGACACAGAATCTGAAGCAGGCTCCAGGCTCTGAGCTGTCATCACAGAGCCCAACACAGGGCTTGAACTCGAGAACCGTGAGATCACTACCTGAGCTGAAGTCGAAGTTGGATGCTTTACCTACTGAGCCACCCAGGCGCCCCTGTGAGGTCTCTTTTAACTTAACAACTGTACCCACCTTTTTCTGTTCTTCATGACCGAAGATACCAGGCTATGTTGTCTTGTAGAATGAGCCATGATCTGGATATGTTATTATTTCCTCATGGCCAAATTCAGGTTAAGCGTTTTGGCAAGGATCTGCAGTGGATACTGTGTATTCCACTAAGTTTGATCTGTTGGTTAACGTCATCACTGACAGATCTCTCCATCGTAACAGGACATTTTTTCTCTTTGTGATCTCACGGCTTGTGAGTTCGAGCCCCGTGTTGGGCTCTGTGTTGACAGCTCAGAGCCTGGAGCCTGCTTCCTATTCTGGGTCTCCCTCTCTCTCTCTCTGCCCTCTCCCGCTCATGCTGTCTCTCTCTGTCTCTCAAAAATAAATGAATATTAAAAAAATTTTTTAAATATATTTTATTTTTTTAAGTAAGCTCTGTGTCCAACGTGAGGCTTGAACTCATGACCCCAAGATCAAGAGTCGCGTGCTCTCCTGACTGAGCCAGCCAGGTGCTCCTGTGGTTTTATCTTTTAATTTCACCATGTTTTAAAAGCCCCTTCAATGAAATGTGGGACTGAAATGATAAATAAATTCACGTTAGAATGGATTAGTTTGGGTAAATGGTTTAAATCAGTAGGCCTTGCGAATATGTGTGTGTTGTACAGGCCCCTAGATACTATCGGGAGACTGGATTTTTCTCATCCTGACTTCACCGATGGGGCCATTCACTTCCCACTTAACCTCCACGGCAGGCATTTTGTCACGGGCTGCAGTATTTTTTAATGTTCTTACAGAGAGTATCAATCCCCCTTCATGCTCATGGCATGAATCAATGCTAATGTAAGTTTTGCTAGCTCACACGACGTTTTTAGGCATCCTCTTGAAGCTAAGTCAGCCCTTTACAGAAACCTTTTATTTTCCTTTTCAAAACCACTATATGAAGCTGACTTTAAAAGTGACTCATGACTTGCCCTGGAGCCTAAACTGGGTGAGTCCCGGAGCTGGTCTGTGCCTACCAGTTTGTTCATGCTTTTTAGATTTAAATTACATCGCTATTTTTGCCTCTTCCAGATTGGTGCTCTTATTTTCATGCACAAAATATGTATGGGTGGGGAACATGGTGTGGAGTGGCGAAAAGAATCCAGAGCAAGCCTGCTCGGTGTTCTAGATTCAGCTTTGCCACCACTCTCCCTGAGCCTCAGTGGTCTCATCTGTAAAAGGGAACGATAATAAAGTGAGTAGCAACTAACCTTCATTGGATGCTTCCTGTGTGCCACCAACTACTCTAAGCACCTTGTGTAGGCTACATGCATTTAATCATTAAATCCAACAATAATCCCGTGAGGTAAGTGCTGTTATTCTCCTCATTTTACAAATGAGGAAATCAGGGGCGCCTGGGTGGCTCAGTCGGTTGAGTGTCTGACTTCAGCTTAGGTCATGATCTTGCGATTCATGAATTCGAGCCCCACATCAGGCTCTGTGCTGACAGCTCAGAGCCTGGAGCCTGCTTTGGATCCTGTGTCTCCCTCTCTCTCTCTCTGTCCCTCCCCCACTCCTGCTCTATCTCTCTCTCTTAAAAATAAATAAACATTTAAAAAAATGAAGAAATCCTGTCACAAACTTACAAGGACTCAGCAAAGCTAAAAAATAATAATATTTATGAAAAAACTAGTAATGCGAGGCTGGGATGAGAGAATGTTTTATAAATTAATGTGATCATATCATCTCTATGTAAATATCTTTGTCCTCAAAATAATTGATAAAAAACTCATCACTTGGCAAGGAAAATATTATAGAAAAAATTGCTGAAATACATCTGAAAGTAGGTTGATTGAATTTGAGAATAACTAAACATTCCAATTAAAAACATTATTTCCTGTTTCTTTTTTCCTTTCTTTCTTCTTCTAGCTTTGAGTGTGCCTTTTGGTTTAAAGTGAAATCCATATCCCAATTTAAATTCCATGAGCCAATCTGACTCTGGCATTTGATTTGCTGCCTTACTCTGCTTGTTACGCATGTTAGGCGAGACCTGAATTTGATGCTCACAGAGAGTATATAAACACTTATAATCCTCTCAGCATGTGCTAAAATCATAACAGATACGATCGTTTGATTTGCAAAGAGAGCGTCTGCCAAGTTCGACCACAGCATTTTTAAACCAATTCAGAAAACCAGGATTCCGCAATGATTAAAGTATCCTAGGCTCCTATTAATAGCAAGAATTCCTGACTTGAAACGTGGCAACACCAAGCTCCCTTAGTCTGCTCCAGACACACTTCATGAATGGTCTTAGCAGACTTTGTTACAGGTGTCCTTTCGCTTTAAGACACTGTTGTATGTAAAAACCAGACTTTAATGGAGTCAGTAAATCAGAACAGGATTGTTTGCTTTTGACCTGTGAAAGGGTTTACAGTAAAGATCCTTTAAACAATGAGTTCCTCAGGGTGTTTCAAATAAAAATTTAGTAAGTCTATTTTGTAAGTGATGATTTTTAAAAGCTTTTGGGTTGTTTTTCAGTTTTACAGAGGTATAACTGAAGTACGCTAAGCTGTACATGTTTAAAGCATCCATCACATAATCAAGGCAGTAAACATTTTTATTACCCCTGTGAGTTTCTTCATGCCTTAAAAAAAAATTCTTTTTTACATTTATTTATTTTGGAGAGACAGAGCACAAGTGGGGGAGGGGCAGAGAGAGGGAGACACAGAATCTGAAGCAGGCTCCAGGCTTTGAGCTGTCAGGACAGAGCCTGACGTGGGGCTTGAACCCACACATCGTGAGATCATGACCTGAGCTGAAGTCGGACACTTAACTGACTGAACCACCCAGGCGCCCCCGTGCCTTTCATAATTTATCTTCTGCTCTTTCTCTTAACCCTCTCCCCTCTCAGGCACCTACCCATCTGCTTTTCCATCATGGTACCTGAGTTTTTGCTTTTTCTAGAATTTTATACAAATGGGATCATAGTTTTTGTTGTTGTTGTTGGCCTGGTTTCTTTCACTCAACATAATGATTTTTGGGGAAAATTTTTTTTAAATTGTGACACAATACACATAGCATTTACTGTTTTAGCTATTTTATTTTTAAAATTTATTTATATGTTTTTAGTTTATTTATTTATTTTGGTAGACAGCAAATGGGGTAGGGGTGGAGAGAGAGAATCCCAAGCAGACTCCGCACTGTCAGCGCAGAGCCCAATGTGGGGCTTGAACTCATGAACTGTGAGATCATGACCTGAGCCAAAATGGAGAGTCAGATGCTTAACCGACTGAGCCACCCAGGCACCCTCATTTTTATTATTTATTTATTTATTTTTGAAAGTTTATTTATTTATTGAGAGAGGGAGGGAGGGAGAGACGGGGGAGGGGCAGAGACAGAGACAGAGGCAGAGACAGAGAATCCCAAGCAGGCCCCCACACTGCCGATGTAGAGCCTGACGCGGGGTTTGAACCCACGAACCTGTGAGATCATGACCTGAGCCGAAACCAAGAGCCTGCTGCCTAACTGACTGATCCACCCAGGCACCCCAATTTATTTATTTATTTTTTATTTTTTTAATTTTTTAAATTAAAATTTTTTTTTTAATTTTTAAAATTTAAAAAAAAATTTTAATTTTCTAAAATTAATCTCTGTGCTCAGCGTGGGGCTAAGACTCACAACCCTGAGATCAAGAGGTATATGCTCTACCAACTGATCCAGCCGGGCACCCCCATTTTCGCTATTTTAAAGTGTAATTAACTAGTGTTTGGTACGTTCACAAGGTTGTGCAACCATTACCACTGTCTAGCTCCAGACCATTTGCATCATCCCAAAAGGAAACCCTGTGTGCAGTGAGCAGTTATTTGCCATTCCTTCCTCCCCCAGGCCTGACAACCACTAATCTGTTTTCTGTCTCTATGGATTTGCCTTTTCTGGATGTTTTATGTAAATGGAAACATGCTATATATGGCCTTTTGAATCAGGCTTTCTTTCACTTAACATAATGTTTTTTAAGGTTAACCCATGTTGTAGCCTGTGTTAGTACTTTGTTCCTTTTTATTGTTGAATAATATTCCATTATATGGAGAGACAACTTTTTATCCATACATCGGTTGGTGGCTTCTGGTTTTTTCTACCTTTTGACTATTGTGAATAGTGCTGCTGTGAACATTTATGTACCGGTTTTTGCTTGGACATCGTTTTTTAATTCTTTTGGGTATATATCTGGGATTGGAATTGCTGAGTCATACGGTGATTCTGTGTTTAATTTGTTGAGGAACCTCCAAACTGTTTCCCTAAGTGGCTGCACCGTTTTATAGTCTCACCAGCAATGAATGAGTATTCTTATTTCTCCACAACCTTGCCAAAACTTGTTATTTTCCTTTTTTTTTTTTTTTTTGTTTTTAAATTATGACCATTCTTGTGGGTATAAAGTGGTATCTCATTGTGATTTGGGTTTGTATTTCCCTAATGAGTAATGATGTTGAGTATCTTCTCTTGTGCAACAAAACCATTTGTATATCTCCTTTAGAGAAATGTCTATTAAGTCCTTTGTCCATTTAAAAATTTCATTGTTTATCTTTTTTGTGTGAAATTGTGAGGGCCCTTCATAAATTCTGGTTACTAGACTTTTGTCAGATACGTGATTTGCAAATATTTTTTTCCATTCTGTGGGTTTGTTTTTCAGCATACGATTTTAAAGTTCATTCCCCCCGCCCCTTTTTTTTTCACATACCAAAAGTTTGGAACTTTTTATTGGCAAGTGGTATTCCAGTTTATGGATATATCATAAATTGTTTACCCGTTCACCTGTTGATGTATATTTAGGTTGTTTCCAGGTTTTGGCTTTTACAAATAAAGCTGGTATGAATATCCCTTTACAAGTATTTATGTGGACACATCTTTTAGTTTTCTTGGGTAAATATTTGGTCAATGATAGTTTAACCTATTAGGAGATGACAAGATAAAATCAAATAAGATAAGATAAAAATGATAAGAATCACTTTTGGCTGAAAACACCTTTGAATTTTTATTACTAGGTCTTTGAACAGAGCGTGTTAAATATGACCCTTCAAGATGTTTATGTATTTATTTATTTAAATTTCTTTATTTATTTTGAGAGAGAGGGAGAGCATGAGCAAGGGAGGGGCAGAGAGAGAAAGGGAGAATCCCAAGCAGGCTCAGCGCAGGGCCTGATGCGGGGCTTGAACTCACGAACCTGAGCCACCCAGGTGCTCCAACCCTTCAAGGCATTTAAAGAACACACATGTTAGGGGCACCTGGGTGGCTTAGTCAGTTCAGTGTCCGACTTCAGCTCAGGTTATGATCTCACAGTCTGTGAGTTTGAGCCCTGCATCGGGCTCTCTGCTGTCAGTGTGGAGCCTGCTTTGGATTCTTGGATCCTTTGTCACCTCTTTCTGCCCCTCCCCCACGTGTACTCTCTCAAAAATAAGTAAATATTAGGGGCGCCTGGGTGGCTCAGTCAGTTAAGTGTCCATCATCAGCGTAGGTCATGATCTCACGGTTCGTGGGTTTGGGTCCCGCGTCAGGCTCTGTGCTGACGGCTCGGAGCCTGGAGCCTGCTTCGGATTCTGTGTCTCCCTCCCTCTCTGTTCCTCCCCTGCTTGCACTCTGTCTCTCTGTCTGTCTGTCTCTCTCAAAAAGAAATAAAGATTAAGAAAAATAAAAAAAAGTAAACAAAAAAAAGGACACACACTTTTTCATCTTAGTTTTCAGGGTCAGTCACTCATCAGCTTAGTTTCTCTTTTTCTTCTACTGATGAATCTTCGTCCAGTAATTTTTCATTGGAGAAATAATTATTACCGTGGAAACTGGGACACAAGATGGATAAGATGACAAAACTGCAGAACTTCAAGCTGGAAGGGACCCAGAGATCATCTACTTCAATTCTCTAGTGAGCAGAGGAAACTTATGTGCCTGTGAGTAATTTTAAGTCTCCTAGTGATGAGGTGTCTACAGATGTAACAGTGCGGGGGTTGAGTGAATGGCACCGTATTCCTGCTGTGCTCTAGGGCTCACAGGACACCTTTTCCCCCCTCGCTTGTCCCATTTAATCCCAGCAAGCTCATGAAACAGGTAGGCAGTTACCAGTAGTTGAGGGGTCCCTAACCAACGATGGGAGGCTGCCGGCTCAGAGCCAGGCCTTCTGTCCTGTTCCAACTTGTACGTCCTTCTCCCTTTCTGGTGAATCTTTCCCCGCCTCTAAGCTGACTGCCACTGCCTTCATTCAGGCTTCCCAGCTTCTGCCCCTGCCTCCAGCTGGGCCTGTCCTCAGATCTTTCTCTTCTCCACACCAGTTCAGCCTTAATCTTGTCTGTTTGCTCAAAGCCCTGCTGTAGCATCTTGTTGCCTGTAGGTTGAGATTCAGACTGCTTAGCAGCTCTTTCTGGAACAGCCCCCACTTAACTGTCCACGCCTGGCCCTAGCTGCCTCCTGCTCTCTCTCCCTGCACTACCTTTTCTCCTCAACTCAAACATTCCTTTCCTGTTTATGGATTGTGCTTAGACCTCATGTCTTATAGGGAACTGTCCCCGACACCACACAAGAACATGGGCTGGGTGCTCCTATCCTGTGAGGCCTTGTGGCCCCCCAAAGTAGTGTTCACTCCATGCTTGCCTCTTGTTGGTCCACCCCTGAAGACTCCACGAAGTCCTTCAGGTTGGGGCGAGTGTCTTTCATCTTGGTGTCCCTAGCATCTGACAGGGTCCCTGGCACATAGTTTGTTGAATATGACAGAAGGAGCAAGTTGACAGCCACCTAAGTATAGATCTAATGGACTTTGTGATGAAAAAACCCACTCAGAAGGGTCTCATGGGTGCAAATTGATGTGGGAGCGAAGTTTGGTTTTCTCCAACGTATGTGTTATTCTGCCTGCCTGTCTGAAAAGGCTGGAGGAACACAAACAGCCTGCCTTTATGTTTGGAGAGGTGGTGTAAGGGGTGGGGGTGGGGGGTTGGGGAACAAACCCAGGAAGTATAAGAAACCCAAGCTGTGGTCTGGCTGTACCTTCACGTCACTGTGTTAGCAGAGATAGGGCGCTGAGTCTCTTAGGTCCCACCTTTGTTAAAGGGGGTCAGGGTGTGGGCTTGTTATAGGATGTGGGGTTTGTTATAACCATCAGTGAGATGACACGGGAACACGCTTTGAGGAGAATAAAGTGCTGAATACACGTGCATCATAATGGAACCAGGCTTCCTCTCCAGCCAGGGACCCGATCGTGCCTTTCAAGGTACAGGCAGTTTCCAGGCTGGATTTCTTCATCTTCGATCCAAATAGAGAGGGTGGAAATGACCACTCAGAATACCCCTTGAATCCTGTTGCATCAAAGCTTTCAACAACAGAAATTTCTGGACAACAAAAATGTTTTGTTTTGTTTTTTTTAGTCTTTTTTAAGTCCTAAGCAAACACTATGTTTATTTCAATCAATTGCTAAAACAACATAACTGAAGACAGCTGTGACACCAAGATACTTTATTATTACCTTGACATTTGTGATAATGACAGTTTAATGGTGGCAATGATAATTGGGCAGTTGACCAGTGGCAGCTGCAAAAAGGAGTTGCCCATTTGGCCTTTGAACTCACAAACGCTTTCTTTTTCCTCTTCCTGGGATGGTGTCAAGAGGCTTCCAGAAGGGTCCAGTGTTTGACACACTGTTGTAAGCTGTCCTACAATACAGCCTCAGACAAAACGAGGCCGCCCTGAGCCCCTGGTAATGGCATTGTTTACCTTTCCAAGGAGGTTGGGACAGCATCAATCCGCATGTGGTGCGTGCCCAGGCCAAGGAGTTCGTGCTGTGAGGCCTAAGGTTCTTATGAAATGAAAAAAACACGTCAGTACGGCCGTGGTGGTTCCATGTGCGCTAAGTGTGTCCGTGACAGGATCAAGCGTGCTTTCCTTATTGAGGAGCAGAAAATCGTTGTGAAAGTGTCGAAGGCACAATCACAGAGTCCGAAAGCTAAATAAACAAATGAAGGGTTTTTTTGACTAATTAAAAAAAAAAAAAAAAAGGAAAAGGAAAAAGAAAGGAGTTGCCCAGAACATAACTTAACGCCCATGATTTCTGCTCCGCCACCCTATTAAAATTGCATTCTGCATCTCCCCGTCCAATCTCCCTTACTTTGCTTTGTTTTCAACCGTAGCACGTTTTCTCTTAATAGCTGATATAACTTACTTCACTTACTGTGTTTTTACTGTCTGTGTGTCTCCTCCCACCCAGCCTGTGTCACGTGTCACATAAGCTCTCCAGGAGCAGCAGCGTTTCATTCAGTGATTTACAGCCCACCCCCCCCCCCCCCCCCCAACGTAAGGGCAAGGCCTGGCACCCAGAAGCAGCTCCCTGAATATTTGTTTGAAGGACTGCATGAACTGTTAGTAAAAGTGTCAAACTTAGACACTTACACAGTGGCATTTGTTTCTTCTCTGAGCCCATCTAAGCTGTGAGCTGTATGTGTTTGGTGGTGCAGGAGGCTGTAATGAAAGTGCAAGATATGGGAATATCATAGCCTCTGGTCCTGTGTCATTCTTGGAAGTAAAAGAAGGTGCGGAACTGGGCCGCTCCTCTTGGCCCCAGGCATCAGTGACTCAGTACTTGTATGGCAGGCTGGCTCTGACAGTGGCTGGTCTCATTGGACTCTCTTTGGCAGAGACCCAAGCTGTGCATTTGGTGGGATCTTGATGCTGGACGAAGAACAGGAAGGGCTAGGTCTCGCTCAGTCCCTTGCAGTAGGGGCCCAAAAGACTAGGACGAACACATATCCAGCAATAGGGGATTAGTGAGTGCATTAGGCTGTGTCCTCCCATACAATGAGGACTGTCTCTGTGTGCCGTTAGAAGAAATCTCAGAGGGACGCCTGGGCGG
The DNA here is from genome assembly GCF_022837055.1 of Prionailurus viverrinus. Lineage (NCBI taxonomy): Eukaryota > Metazoa > Chordata > Mammalia > Carnivora > Felidae > Prionailurus > Prionailurus viverrinus. The sequence continues at coordinate 68,602,369 of NC_062571.1, forward strand.
CTGAGTCGGTTGAGCATCCGACCCTTGATTTCGGCTCAGGTCATGATCACGTGGTTTGTGAATTCGAGCCCCATGTCAAGCTCCGTGCTGACCACGCAGAGCCTGCTTTGGATTCTCTGTCTCCCTCTCTCTCTGCCCCCCGCTTACTCTCTCCAAAAAATAAATAAATATTAAAAAAAATAAAGAAATCTCAGGGATATGTCAAGGGAAAAAAAACAGGGTATAGAAAATGTAAATAGTTGCTCCCATTTGTGTAAGAAAAGGGAGAATAGGAAAAAAATATATTAAAAAAATACACACACCTACACAGAAAATTAATTTCACATAACTTAAAATTTTTTTTTTTCAACGTTTATTTATTTTTGGGACAGAGAGAGACAGAGCATGAACGGGGGAGGGGCAGAGAGAGAGGGAGACACAGAATCGGAAGCAGGCTCCAGGCTCTGAGCCATCAGCCCAGAGCCCGACGCGGGGCTCGAACTCACGGACCGCGAGATCGTGACCTGGCTGAAGTCGGACACTTAACCGACTGCGCCACCCAGGCGCCCCTCACATAACTTTAAAACACAGTAATTTGATTATACATCTGTAGTGGAATGTACCTTTTTTTTCATGTTTGTTTTTGAGAGAGAGACACACACAGCGTGAGCAGAGGAGGGGCCAAGAGAGAGGGAGACACAGAATCTAAAGCAGGCTCCAGGCTCTGAGCTGTCAGCACAGAGCCTGAGGTGGGGCTCAAACCCACAAACCATGAGATCATGACCTGAACTGAAGTTGGACGCTTAACTGACTGAGCCACCCAGGAGCCCCTCTGGTGGAATGTATCTTAAGTTCAAAATAAATTCCAAGTAAATCTTAAACCATTTTCAGTAATATTGTTAGTAATGATATTGGTATTACTATTATGAAACAATTATATATAAAATATTTTATACATATATAGTAAGTAATTGTGTTAAAACCATCAGAAACCAGTGTTTCCAGTATATAAAAAAAGAACAGTTTCATAATTAAAGATGTTAAGTAAAAATCCTGTAATCCTAAATTTGAATTGGAAATGTCAGTGTGAATTCCTGATATATTTTCTCTTTAACAAATAAAAAAGTATTTCCTAACTTTGTCCACTGAAATGCCTAGAAATAATGGCCAATTTAGTAGCAATAAGCACCCATGACATCCAGATTGTGGCCTCTAAGTACAACTTCCCGCTAAAGAGAACTTTGATCCTCAGAAAAAATGGCTGATTCCAGGTCTGGGACAGTAAATGTACAAGATGTGTTGGAATATCTTGTATCAGCAAGCAAAGAAGCTTCAAAGACCACTTGTGTCCTGTCTGAAGGACTCGAGAGCCAAGTTAAATGGCCTACCAGTGCCCAAATATGGAACAGTTTGAGCATTAAGGAGTGTAAGTATAGTGGATGGATATACATTACATATATTACAATGTGTCACATTCCTAGTTAAAAATTCAATGGTCCTCACTAGGTTGGGGAACCAACTCATTCTGAAAACTGGTCAAGAAAGGGAAAGAATCAGACCTTTCTTATTGATTACCTTAGGGTATCCAAACTGTTGATGAGGAAAATTTCTTTTTTATAGGAGAATACTATCTAATAAACACAGAAGGAATTATAGAATTGGACCATCATCATTTTGCATCCTCTAGTGAATTATGCGTTTAGACAACATGGTTAGTAAGTTCCTGCTAAAACATCAGGCGAAGCTGGTGGGAAACTTTATATGGGATGGATTGGGTTGATGCATTCAAACCCACTGATCATTTTTAATGTGACAAAAGAGAAAGACTTCAGGTATCATGTACCCACCGAGGTAATGCAGCAGGAGGTAAACAGCACTGTCAGAGGTAAAACCTGAATTCATCTGTGCCAGGCTCAAGGTCTAACTACTAGTTTTCTGTAGTATTCTGTAGAATACAGAATACTAGTTTTCTGTAGAAAATACAGGGGACAGAGGAACATGTCAAAACAGTACTATGGAGATAAAAATCAACCAGTTGTGAGTGTGGGACATCCTTCAGGCCTGAAGACCCTTTTTTTTTTCCAACAAGTAAATTGCAAGGATATATCAGCAGGAGGGGTTCTCTATAGATTAAAACAGATTAAAAAAATTTATCCAGTCTATAATCCAGTCTGTAATCTTTAATCTATAATCTTTATTTGGATCCTAGCTCAAAAAAACAAGAAAATGATTAGATTACTTAGGACACTTGAACATATGAAATATTAAGACTAAAGAATGATTTATTTATTTATTTATTTATTTATTTATTTATTTATGGCTCTGGTAATGATACTGTGATTATGTTAAGAATAAAAAGTTATTGTAGTTCAGAGCTATATACTCAAGTATTTATAGATGAAATAATGACTCTGGGATTGGCTTTGAAACAATAGTGTAGAGGGTGAGAATGGGTAGGGTAGAGAGTAAACAAGATTGACCAACAGTTAAAATTGTTGAAGCTGGGTGATAGGTAAAGGAGGTTTCATTATCCTGTTCCTCTACCTTTGTATAGTTAGAACAGGTCCATAATAAAAGGAAAAAACAAAAGCCCACCAGCTCAGTCAGTTGGCCAGTCCTGATTCCAGCTGTTCCTGAGTTTAACTTTGGACTGTGGAGTATGCTCTTGAAATCACACAGCTAGCGATTGGAAGGGCTAGGATGGTAATTCACATATGTCTGGCCCCAAAGCTCAAGGTCTTAACATCTGACTCTGTAGAATTTCTGTCCCTCTGTGGCTTAGACTATTGTGGGATTGTTGAGATTGAGAGTGTATAGGGTTTTACAAGCAGCCATAATAGAAACATGGGGAGATGGGGGCAACAACAAAATAAGAACCAAGTCAAAACCAAAACATCAGAGTTAGTCTTCCTTGGAAGGAGGGAACTTCCCTGGGTGAAAGAAGAGAGGGTAGAAAGATTGCACACGTCCCACCTAAACCTTGTTGGGCTTTTCCTGTCCATCCCCCCACTCCGGGTTTTGTATTTAGAGAGACCCGGGTTTAAGTAGCTTGGCCTGTCACTAACTGTGAGTTTACTGTTCTGTGCCTCGGTTTCTTTACCTCATCTAGTCTGGGGGAGGATCACATAAGCTCTTAAATGTTAATTTAGAAGCATAGAAATTAGAAAGCAGAAGCATAATTAGTTCACCAGGATCCTGAGAATCCCGAAGCTGCGTTGGGGGTTGTGTATTTGGAATGTCTTATGGTCTGGATACCCCTGTCTTGCTTTTCCAGCCCTAGCACATTCTCCAGCATTTTCTCCAGGACCTAGGGCAGCCTTACTTACATTTGGAATTACCATTTAGTCTCAGTGAGGACGATCAGGGCTCTAAGGGTGATAATTTTCCCAGCTGGCCATGTTTGAGTTTGTTATGTGGCTTCATAGCCAAAGGTAGCTGGAGAAGATCCTTCGTAGGTGGGTCCATAGAAAAGTCCAGCCAGACAGCTGGAGGCCAACTTGAACTTTGCCATCTTTGAGATTGGGAGGAAAAGGTGACATTGCTTGTCCTTTCTGAAGGAAGCACCACATTTTCTTTCCCCTCTACCCCATTTACCCCTTAACCCTAACCTGCTCCCCTTTCCTCACTAAATCTAAGTCTTGTGACACACAGGGCTCAGTCCTGGCAAATGTGGTTCTTTTCGCAAACCTTTGAAGAGTTCCTGGCAAATGCACTTGGTTGAACTGCTTGGTCACCTGGGAAGTATTTAGGAGTCACACCTTGTGGTCTTTGATCCCTAGTGTCCAGCTCACTTTCCCCCACTGCGTGTGACCTGTCCACTTGCTGGGGGCTTGGGTGTGAGTGAGCTGCTGGCCCAGGGAAGCTCAGCCAGAGGGAGCCCTGATTTACGAACTGTCTGGATTTAACTGAGGCTACAGCACTTTTATTAATAGAACATGCTGCATTTCCTTTTTATAAAAATATGAAGATCATTGCACTCAGGAAAATGCCTGGTGACTTTCTGTCTTTAGGGCATGTTCATCACCGGGCTAAAATTAAAAGTGAAGTCAGGCCCTTCTTGAGTCTATTTTTAACTGAGTTTAGCATATGAATGTGAACGTGAAGTCTTTCTTTAGATCTCCCTTAACTCAATTACTTACTTATGCTAAGCATCCCGCCTGGAATTTGGGTCTACCTACAGTGGGAGGCCCAGAGGGGGATAACTCTGCTATCTTAGCTTGTGTGTCTTCACCCATCCCAGCTTCACTTATATCTGGACGGTTAAGGAGGCGTTAGTCATTATACTGAAATAATCATCATCATCATAATACGAGAAAAAAAGAAAACCAACCAACCCACCAACCTAATGGCCATTCTGTGATGTGTAGATATCAAGTAACCCCTAATTGGTACGTATTTTTCCAGGGGCTCCAATTTAGGAGCAGCCACTTGGGTGGAAGAGGAGACACGGGATTGCAGAGAAGACTGTGTCATTCAGGCAGAAAGTGCGAATGGCCCTGGCTTACCAGGGAGACTTGGGACAACAGGTGGAGGGAGGGAGAGGGGAAAAAACTTAGCAAGTGTCATTCCTGTCCAGAGAGTTCCCGATGAGTGATGGGAGTGCTAGGGAAAACTTTCAGAAACCCTCTTAAATTCCCGCTTTGAAATCATTTTAATGTCTGCTCTTTGAGGACTGTGAAGGGAGGGGGGCAGAGGGGCCGAGTTGATCCTAACTCTTAAGATTCTTTGGCCTAAAGTTTCACTTGAAGGCAGGGACTGACAAAGGCTCTTTTTTGAACTTCTTCCTAGGGCCTTTCCCTGTGGACGCTTTTTGAGTAAAACACTTTTTTAAAAAAGCCTATTTATCATGATCACTCTTGGCCCTTGTTTTGTTTTGTTTGTTTGTTTGTTTGTTTTTAGGATGGTCATTTTGGGTGAAAAAATATTGACAGTTTGTTTCTGCTGATGTCATTTTTCTTTGCACTTTTACATGAATGTATATCCAGCTCGTGGTGTCCTGAACCCTTTTAAGGTGTCATTTTTAAGCAGAGGAAGAACTTCCTTCTGTTTTTTTGGTATGACAGCAAAGCCATTGTTGAGGATAAGCAGAAGATTAATTTAAAATGCCAATTACTTTTGCTAATCCGCTGATGGTGAGGTTGTTTATGGCTGGAGAACTATGAAAATGTTTCCAGATAAAGTGTGAGAGGGGAGAACAGGAAAGGGGTGTGTGTGTGAAGGGGCAGAGGGGTAGTTAGGGGGGCTGGGAATGGTAATTAAGCAATAGGCACCTTCCATATATCGCATTTTCTGTTAAGAGCAGTCGAAATGAAGTATGATGTGTTTATAGGCCACCACCATCTGTCTGAAAAGTCTCCTATGGGTTTTTGTCTGCAGTTCAACAAACCATTTACTTGCTATAATGATCTTTTCAATAAAACTTTGGGTTAAATGACAATACTTTTGGGCTTAGGAGGTTTTCAGTTCTGAAGACTTTGTACTTTCACTTAGTTACAGTAAATTTTAAGGGATTGGCTCTCCTAGCCAGATTGATAGTTTTGGGTTATGTTCAGTTAGTAAAACATGGTAAGGGTAGGGGCGGGGAAAGCTATGCGTTGCCACGGTCCTTAAGCGTAGTGACTGAAGGACGTTCTCCTGGCTTCTGGAGGAGGCACCTGTGTGGGACCTGGAGAATGGACAGACCCCTGATAGAGTTATTGAATTCAAAATAATAGGCCATCCCTCTGAAACCATTCAATTTCACCCTTATTAGTTATTCAGGTACTTTTGTCTTGGTTTTTATCTCCATTCAACTCTATTCCTTAGTGAATCTAACGACTCATCTCTTTGAAACCTTTTAGTTTCACCGTGGTTGGTTGTTTCCGTTAAAGAGAACATTTTTGTCTTGTTTTTTCCTTGCTTCAACTTGACCCTTTAGGGGGTCCAAAGGTGTTTCACGCCTTGGAGTTTCCGGGTGGATCCAAGAAATGGTCAGGATCACGCTTGTCTCTTTCTCAGGCACTGCTGGGTGGTACCTGGCACAGGTAGATGAGGGAGTGAAGAATGTGTGGCACACTCTTAAATTGTCCTCTGAGAGGAGATCTGAACCTCAATTTCTCACGACCAGACTCTGTTTCTTTAGATCGGTGCTTGTGTGTGAAAAGCCCCTGGCTTTGCTTCTTTCACTGTTACCATGATTTGTGGGATTGAGGTTAGGCCTGGAATCCTCACAGAGTTCCTCTCAGCTGGAGTTCGCTAACACAGCGGCTGAGAGCGGTGCTAATTCCAGCTGCCAGCAGGAGCCCGCTCCTTCCCTGGCAGGTGGGAGCCCCCTCCGTGAATATTTAGATAGAATCGAACCATCCCTGTTGCACATTTTCTTCTGAATGCTCATGGTTTGTGAAAATGTAGCTTACTCTCATAAATACTTTGACATGCTTCCCTTTCTCCAGGTCTGATTTATAACAGCACTACCGTAACAAGCTAATGGGTAACTTTATTTTATTTTTTATTTTAAATTGAAGTGTAGTTGACTAAAGGGAAATTTTGAAAGAAAGAATAATCATCAGTAATCTCTTCGTTAGACTCCATAATTTGCCTAGTTTGTCTTCGTTCTTTTTTTTTGTTGGGTCATGTGCACATAATTTGAAACATGCAACTTTATATTCTTTTTTTTTAACATTACGTTGCAAATATATATATATATATACATATATATATATATTTGCAGCTGCATCATTTCATAATTTAATTGTCCATGACTGCTTGATATTCCACTGAGCTGATCTACCAGAATATATCTAATTATTCACCAACTGATGGACAATCATGATTTCCAATACTACAGTAATGGATATATCTGCATGCACGCAGCTTTGGAATATTTCCCAGGAATGGGATTAGTAGGTCAAAGGGCATGAATATTTTTATTACTCTTGATATATTTACCATATTGCTTTACAATAAAGTTGTACCCATTTACAAAGTTAGCAGTAAATTATGAGGGTATGAGTTTCACTGTGAAACTTAACAATAGTTTCATGAGAGGATATGAGAACCCCTTTGCCACGGTTTGAATCCCAGCTTTGTCACTTGCCGCTTACCAGCTGTGTGTAAACCTTGGGCAAATTCTAAAGAACTTCCTGTGCCTCAGTTACCTTCTCTGTGAAATGGGGATAACCATAGTACCTACTTCATAGAAATGATTTAGTTAATGTTTGTATAGTGCCTACAACAGTGTGTGTGTAGTATCATGCTATGTATTTTTAATTTTTATTGATGTTTTATTGTGAGAGAGAGAGAGAAAGAGAGTTTTAGCAGAGCACAGGGGAGGGGCAGAGGGAGAAAAAGAGAATCTTAAGCAGGTGCCACTCTCATCAGGGAGCCGACCTGGGGCTCCATCTCACAACCCTGGGATCATGACCTGAGCTGAAACTAAGAGTCCAACATTCAACCAGCTGAGCCACCTAGGCACTCCTGCTGTGTGTGTTTAACAAACACATCTCTCTAGGATTTGAAACAATTAATTTAGGGGAGCATGGGCGGGTCAGTCCGTGAAGCATTGGACCCCTGATTTTGGCTCAGGTCAGGATCTCAGGGTTGGGTGGGTTCTAGCCCCGTGTGGGGATCTGCGCTGACAGTGCTAAGCCTGCTTGGAATTCTCTCTCTCTCCTCTCTCTCTGACCCTTCCCACGGGTATGCTCTCTCTCTCTCTCAAATAAATATTAAAAAAATAAAATTTAATAGCAGCAGTGACTTCATTTGTTAAAAATATTTAAACATGTTTATTAACAGTACTTCTAAGTAACACTCCTTTTTAAGTCTCTGTTTTGGAAAAGGTAAGTCTTACAATGTTAATTTACAGCACAGATCCAATCTGGTGGGTTTATTCATATTACAAACGAATGTCTTCCTTAAGTTTTTAAAACAGAGAGCCCTGTATCCCTTTAGGGTGGGTTCTGAAGGTCGGGAAGGGTTACCTGGCCCCGAAGCGCCGAGGCTGGCAGCCCCCCAGGAATTCCGCAGGCTTAAAATCAGGTCTCCCCGCCTCAAGTTCTGGGGGGCAAACGTGGGTATTTGAGGGCCTGAATAAGAGGCTCTTCTTCCTCCAGCGTTAGAGGACTGATAATGCAGAATCCCGATTTTAAGGCGGACATGGTTTCTACCTGGGGGACTTTGGGGACCCCTCCTCCCTGCGCCCCATAGCGATGCCCGGGACCCTGCGGTAGGGGCAGCACTGAGGCTGAATTCATCCCGACACCCCGCGGCCAGGGGCGGAGGGCGGCAGAGGTAGCAGAACTTGGATCCTTATGGATCGATCAGCTTTCCTGTCCTTAATCCTGGTTGTTTCTGCTGAACCCTCCGAATAATTTAATCCTTGTGTGTGTTTACAAACAAGAAGCCTGAGAGGGGCGCCTGGCTGGCTCAGTCCGTAGAGCAGGATCTCAGGATCCTGAGTTCAAACCTCACCTCGGGTGTGGAGCCTACTTTGAAAACCACCACCACTAAGAAAACCAAACTAGAAGCCTGAAAAATCTCAGCGAGCCGGTCCAAGGGGAGGCTCCCCGTGCTTCGCGTGTCACCTGCGCCCGGACCCTGCGTCCCCTCCACGGAGACCACCGCGGCCGGCTGCCTACCGCCTTCTCTCAGACGCGCCGAGCTTTCGGGGTCGTGGGCAGAAAGCGCCCCCGGCCAGGGCGCGGCGCGCGTGCGATCTTCCTGCGAACGCGCCCGGGGAGGTGTGCGCGCCGCCAGCTCGCTTGCGCCGAGTCCTCGGAGCCGCGCCATCCGCAGCTTCTGTCCCCTGCGTGGAGATTGCTCCCGATCTGGGGGGGTGGGGGGGGGTGCCCGGGGGGGGTTGCCCCAGCGACCCCAGGACAGATGGTCGTCTCTCCTGGAGTGGGAAAGCGGCTTCTTTTGGAGCGCTAGGGCTCCCAGCATGCCGGGATGTACCATGAACCTGGACCGGTTCGTTTGTCAAACGCGTAAGACGTGCGTCTTCTAGGACCGTGGAGCAAAGTAGGATAAACCCCGTGTGGTTCCACTCTGCGAAGTCGACTGCTTTTTTCTACACATACACTAGTTTTCTCTTTCTTCCTAGTTTTAGTTGTACTAAAATGTTCAATTTTGAAGTCTGTCTTTTTTACTTAACATTATTTTACAAACATATATACTGGCTGCATAATATTTTCTTAAGTGTCTATAGACATTCCCCTGTTGGATATTTGGGTGGTTGGGTTTTTCTGTGGTAAACATCTTTTTGCCTATAACGTTTTCCGTGTTATGTTACAGGCTCATGTTGTAATTATTTGGGGCAAAGTGTAGGGATTTTTTTTTTTTTAATTTTTTTTTCTTTCAACTTTTTTTTTTTTTGGGGGGGACAGAGAGAGACAGAGCATGAACAGGGGAGGGGCAGAGAGAGAGGGAGACACAGAATCAGAAACAGGCTCCAGGCTCTGAGCCATCAGCCCAGAGCCTGACGCGAGGCCCGAACTCACGGACCGCGAGATCGTGACCTGGCTGAAGTCGGACGCTTAACCGACTGCGCCACCCAGGCGCCCCTAAGTGTAGGGATATTTTTGAGTCTATCTATCTTTCTTTCTTTCTTTCTTTCTTTCTTTCTTTCTTTCTTTCAAACAGCTTTCCAAAAATATTTCACTCCTGCTAGCTGTGGTTCAATATATATTCTATGCCAGCCTCACCAGCACTGCTGAGAATGAGAATCCTGGTGGGATAGTGAGGCCAAGGCCACAGATGAGGGGGGATGGGCACTGACTGTGAAAGCCTGCTTTCTGTAACCCACTATTCCCACTTCCTGCATTTGGAGGACAGTGGTTTATATTGAAATTGGGGGAATGAGATTTAGTTCTGATTTGGGGCCTGAGGTGGTTCTTGAGGTTACCTTGGATTGGGGTGTTTAAAGGAGAGCACTGTCTGAAATTATCATGGCTTTGTAACCCATGAATTTGGGTTACATGTAGAGGGAATACCATTTTCTATGTATGGGATACATTTTGGGGTTGGCTTCCATTTTGAGGAGAATGAGTCCATAATGGAGAGGTTTTCCCTGGGCAGTTTGAGGATGTATCTTCCTGGCATGGACCTGAGGTGGTTTTTAGCATCCCCCTACTTTTGTTTTTTATTTATTAAAAAAAAACTTTTTTTTAAGAGAGAGAGAGAGTGCACACTCAAGTGGGGGACAGGGGCAGTGGAAGAGAGAGAATTTCAAGCATGCTCTACACTCGGCATGGAACCCAACCCATAAAATCAAGAGTTTGATACTCAACCCACTGAGCCACCCAGGCGCCCCTCCCCGTACTTTTATACTGTGATTGTTAAGGTTGCTGCCTAGAGAGAAAAGGTCTCCCTCTTCAAGAGTGCATTTCATGTGTCAGGTGGATGGGAAGGAATGCAGAAGTCACAGCTTTAGTCTGCAAATGTATTGGAAGGGCTGGGTTTTAATAATAAGTGAGCTGTGTAGGATGGTATTCATGTTTGGGTCGTTCATGGTCAGTTCTTATGTCCTGTACAATCCATGAGAAAACCTGTAACTGTATCACCAGTTCATTCTATGCCTGAGCCTCATGTTCCTGGGGCTTCGCCTACAACAGTGAGCTCTTAAATCCTAGGCTGCTGTATTTGCCATGCTGCTGATCTCGAGTTAGAGCGAGATTCCAATGTCATTCAGCTTAAACAAGTTCTGAGTGTCTCCTTAAAATTATTCTCAATTTCCAGCCCATTTCCAGATGGCGGGCAGACTTGAATTATACAACCTGTAGCTGGACATTTGTGTCGTGACTACATAAGCTGAATGATGTCTCCTAAGTCTTTGTGGATCCCTTAGAAGCTCACTGGATTAATAGTGTTGAAGGTTTTTTAATCTGAATAATTTTAATTGCATTTGGAAGCCTGCATATTAACAAGCTGGTAGTAAGGCAGCTTGGCATTAAGAGTGATAGTGCTTTAATCTTTGAGATAACATACATGGTCTGGTATTTTTGAGGACGTCGATGGACTGTATTTTTTAGACTTTTTTTTTAGTTCATTTTTGCTGTTGGAGATAACTTAATTATCTCAAATAATTATTTTTTAAATGCCTTAAAATAATATAAGCCAATAACTTTAGGATTCTCCCACCAGAGGATATACCTATTTTATATGGCTGTGTCTGTGTGTATGCATGCATGTGTATACTAACTCTGTGTCCTGGCCTGCAGAGAATATAGAAGTATCTCCCGTATAATCTTTTTTTTTTTAATTTTTCAATGTTTGTTTATTTATTTTGAGAGAGAGAAAGAGAGAGAGAGAGAGAGAGAGAGCATGAGTGGGGTAGAGGCAGAGAGAGAGAGGTAGACACAGAATCCAAAGCAGGCTCCAGGCTGTCAGCACAGAGCCTGATGCGGGGCTCGAACCCACAAACCATGAGATTATGACCTGAGCCAAAGTCAGCCGCTTATCTGACTGAGCCACCCGGACTCCCCTCTCCTGTATAATCTTTAAGGAGCTTGCAACCAAGTTGCGGGGATAAGGAGAACAAAGCTGAAATATTTAATGAATGTTTCAAGATGGGATATAATTCAATATTCACAGTGTGTTGCTGACTGATGGTGATGTTCTAAGTGCCAGCATCATGTGGTGCAAACGGTCTGGAAGGAGACCAGCAGGACCTCGGTGTTTGGCGAAGACATCCTGGAGGGGTGGGATCTGGAAGGGCCTTGAAGGAATGGACAGGTTTTGGGTGGGTGGAAGTGAAATTACTGAAGTTATACCCCGAGAAGACTCTAGTGGAATAAAGGAGAAGAGAGCCTGGTTAGGAGAATAAGATTTTTATTGACCTGTGAAGGGTGAAAGGTTAGATAGGACGGTGGGTCTAGGTTTGGGAGGAACCCAAAGTCAAGAAGAGAGGCTGATTCTTAAAACCACCACCACTGCTGTCATCATCATCAACAGCATGTTATTAGCAGCTAACCTTTGTTGTGTGCTCACTACATGATTCTAAGGGCTTTCCGTATATCTTATTTAATCCTCAGACAACCTTATGAAGCAGATAACAATTATTATTCACTCTTCATGGCAGAGGGACCGAAACATAAAGAAGTTAAGTAACTTCCAGCTAGTAGGAGGCACAGTTGGGGTTCAGACAGACTGAACCAGGCAGCCTGTTTTCTGTCGGAGCCCGTGTTCCTCACTACGATGTAGTACTGCCTCTTAGTCATAGTTGAGAACTCCTAATGAGATTAATGTGGCTTCATCATGTGCAGGAGCCTGGCCTTTCGAGTCGGAGAGACCTGGACTCACATTCCCGCTCTACCGCTTATTAGCTATGATCTTGGAAGTTATTTCTGTGAACCTTGATTTCATCACTTATTTATTTTTTATTTATATTTATTTATTTATTAAAAAAATTTTAAGGCTTTTTATTTATTTTTGAGAGAGAGAGAGAGAGAGAGAGAGGGAAACACAGAATCCAAAGCAGGTTCCAGGCTCTGAGCCGTCAGCACAGAGCCCAACGTGGGGCTCAGACTCACGAACTACAAGATCATGACCTGAGCTAAAGTCTGACACTCAACTGACTGAGCCACCCAGGCTCGATTTCATCATTTATGAAGGAGGGATAATAATACTTCAGGATTGTTGGGAGGATTAAATGAGATAGCATACATAAATCACCTAGTGGAACGCCTAGCAGGGAGTTAGCTGGCAGGAAAGGATAGTTGCCATGGACTCCTATTTCTCAAATAAATTGGTCGCTGAGTAGAAAAAGGAATGAGGGTAAGAGATGATTCAGGTAGAATTTATTTGGTGTCACTTGCAATAATAATTAGCCAACACAGATACCAGATGTGGAATTCCTTCTGGATCATTCCAGGAATGGACTATAAATTCCAGATGTGGTTCTACACGGCTCTAAGAACTGACTGCATTTTTCTTTGTCCTCCGAAACTTGGAGGGTAAAACCAGGACATTGCCATTGTACTGAAATTAAGCACAGGATCAGGTGCCAATTGCGCATTCCAGGGGCTAGAATCAGGATCTGCTGAAATCAGTGTCCTCCCTCTTCCTAATGGTGCCGACCACAGATAATTGCCGTGCCTCTCAGAGAGAAAAATAGATATTTGAAAGTAGAGTACTTAATAATCGTGTATAAAGTAAGACAAGGCATGGAATAATTATAACTGAGACAGAGACATTTAAACAACACATTTTAGAGGAAAAAAAGAAGAACAAAACAGCGGAATAAAAACTGTTCCCTAAGATGAAATGCTAATTAGAAATATCACTGTCAGAGTTTATGGAGAAAAAGCACTTAGTGCTTCTCACGTTGGAGTCCTTGCACATTCCAGACGGTCCACCTGGTAGTTTTTCCTCTGTGTGGCATTCTGTGGTTGTAGTTTCTCTTAACATTGCTTCCTCCCAGAATTTCAAAAGTCGTGGTACAAATGTCTACAAAGAAGAGCAATTTCCTTTTCTGATTTTCAGTTCCCTTGTTTGTGATAAACCTGTTTGTTCTTGTGTCTGTGTCCTCAGTATAATTCGGGTTGTCTTCCTTGGAACCACTGAATGTTCTTTGTTGCTCTCAATCCAATATTGGTTTTGACATTTGGAAATGCAAGAAGCTATAAGGAAAAATAAAAGTTGAAAAAATATGTAGTGTGTCTGAGAATGTGAAAAATTTTATCAAAATCCCAGAGTTGCTGTAGAATTTTTAAGTTTTCAAATAAGGCTGGAATCAGATTGCTGCTTGCAGACCTATTTGGTGCTAAGTGGTATTTTGGAAAAGCTGGAGTGTTGCCTATTATTTAATTTTATAAATTTTCATTCTCCTTTCTCCCTCCCTCCCTTCCTTCCCTTCTTTCTTGTTTGTTTGTTTGTTTGTTTGTTTTTTTAAGTAATTTCTACTCCCAGCGTGGGCTGGAACTCACAATCCTGAGATCAAGCGTCACATGCTCTTCCTACTGAGCCAACCAGGTGCCCCTTATAAATTTTCTAATAGGTGATTTTTACAACAGAGGATTGGTGATTTTAATGGACCTGTGCTTTATGTTTCTGATCTTCATGTAATGGATGTCTATCCAAAGGTAATGAGGTCGACCTGGCTGGTAAAATAATGGCTTTCCAAATTGTTTTTCTTGAAGTTAAGGGTTTTCACATCCTCCAGAGCTCACTGCCTCCCATTCTAACCCATGGGACACTTCATTCCTAGTTCATTCAACTAGGAGAAGTATTTATTGAACACCTACCATGTTCTAGGAGCTGTCATAGGTGCTGAGAGATGAACAGAAATGGATGCGGTCATCATGGGTGGAGCTTATAGGCTAGTGAAGAAATCACACATAAATCAAAAACATACAGGGGCGCCTGGGTGGCGCAGTCGGTTAAGCGTCCGACTTCAGCCAGGTCACGATCTCGCGGTCCGTGAGTTCGAGCCCCGCGTCGGGCTCTGGGCTGATGGCTCAGAGCCTGGAGCCTGTTTCCGATTCTGTGTCTCCCTCTCTCTCTGCCCCTCCCCTGTTCATGCTCTGTCTCTCTCTGTCCCAAAAATAAATAAACATTGAAAAAAAAATTTTTTTTAAAAATTAAAAAAAAATAAATCAAAAACATACAGAGAACTATGAAAGCATAAATTGACGTAAATAATATGAAGGAATGAAAGGATTTCTCTAAACCAAGGTGGGGGAATAGAACTCTGGGAATCATGAAAAGTTTATTCATACAAAACATTCCTGGGGTGCCTGGATGGCTCAGTCGGTTAATTGCCCGACTCTAGATTTCAGCTCAGGTAATGATCTCACAGTTCTTGAGTTCAAGCCCCACGTCGAGCTCTGTGCTGACAGCTCAGGGCCTGGAGCCTGCTTCAGATTCTGTCTTCAGATTCTCTCTCTCTGCCCTTCCCCTGCTCGTGCTTTGTCTCTCTCTCAAAAATAAATAAACATCAAAAAACATTTTTTTAAATAATCATGCAAAAAATGTGCAGGTGTCAATGCATTTAAATACATCATGTTGCCATTAATTGGCCATGAGGGTGTCGCTAAATGGAGTTCTGTTTCAAGACACATTTGAGCCCATGGCCACGCAGAGACCATGAACAGCGAATCTTCTCGTAATTTGCTCTGTTTTAGTTGAAGCAGCCTCATCCCCACCGCAGTGTCACTGAGGAATGGACCCCCTGGGTCAGGGCCGTCATGGAAAACATCTGATTGAGTGACTTGTCCCTTGTTGTTCATTTCTGACCAGATGCAGTTTGGTTCTGGGAAGCATCCTTGGGTGTGCAAGGCCAGAGTGATCTGAGTTCTGCTGCCAGCTCCTCTGGTCATTGAGCTTGGCTTCCCTGAGGTCAGGAGAGGTGGCATATGAAGATGTTGAGCTTGATGACCTCAAGGAGTCTTTCTAGGATCAAGTTTTATTTTGGAAGAAGCGGGCAGTAGAAGAATGTCCGGGTAGAATCACTTTATACTCAATCAAGACATGACATCTACATGACATTTTTATGGTTCCATGCAGTAGGGGCACTAGGTTTAGAGTCTGAAAGTTCCAGGCTCCGCAAGAACATAGTGGACTCCTGGAATGATGTGCTTTATACTCATTCAGGCCCAGAGTGTGGGTGAGTTCATGCTCCATTGCAACCCTTGTTCAGAGACAGGGAGGCTCCAGAGTAGGTAAGCATGCAGATTCTGGGTTTAAGTCAAGAACATTCCACTAAGTAGCCATGTACACTTGGGCAGGAAACTTGGCCTTCTTGAGCCTCAGTTTTTGCATCCATAAAATGGAGCCTCACTTTTTCTCATCTATACTCTTCTCTTTCTCCTAGAGTTGGAGCAAGGATGAAAGAAGGGTGTATAAAGTGGTTAGCATGGTGCCTGGTACATAGTAAGTGCCCAATAAATGTTCATGGTCACTTCATTTTTCTTTTTTTTTTCTTTTAAAGTTTTTTTTTATTTTGAGAGAGATAGAGAGCATGGAAGGGGTGGAGAGAGAGAGAGAATCCCAAACAGGCTCAGCATTGTCAGCACAGAGCCCATTGTGGGACTTGAATCCATGAACCCATGAGATCATGACCTGAGCCAAAATCAAGAGTCGGCCACTTAACTGACTGAGCCACCCATGTGCCCTGATCTTACAGTATTTCCCTTGAGATATTCTTTTTTTTTTTTTTAAACTTTTTTTTTTTTTCAACGTTTATTTATTTTTGGGACAGAGAGAGACAGAGCATGAACGGGGGAGGGGCAGAGAGAGAGGGAGACACAGAATCAGAAACAGGCTCCAGGCTCTGAGCCATCAGCCCAGAGCCCGACGCGGGGCTCGAACTCACGGACCACGAGATCGTGACCTGGCTGAAGTCGGATGCTTAACCGACTGCGCCACCCAGGCGCCCCGAGATATTCTTTTTTTAAATGTTTGCTTATTTTTGAAAGATAGCAAGCACGAGTGGGGCAGGGCGGGGCGGGGGGCAGAGGATCTCAAGCAGGCTCCACGCTGACAGCAGAGAGCCCTATGCGGGGCTTGAACTCACGAACCATGAGATCATGACCTGAGGCAAAGTCAGACGCTCAACTGACTGAGTCACCCAGGCACCCTGTCACTTCATTTTTCTTATTCATCATTATTATGGCTTCTGCTGTTGTGGTCCTTCAGTTGGGCATGGCATGTAAGCCCTGTGTCTTGGGATCCTACCTGTGATGTCTGCTTCACAGGGTCATTTTGAAAGTGAAATGTAACTAGGGTGAGGGTGAGGCAGTGGAAGGCTGGAGGTCTGTCCGTCTGCAGCTTGGCTCTTCTCTGAGGGAGGGGTTTGGCTGAGCCTGGAAGGCAGGCCTGTCTTCCTCCAGCCCTGACAGACCGAGGCCCATGCAGACGCACTTCCCATCCAGGCGGACAGGCCCGGCCCACAGTTGGTTCATTTGGTGACTGTCATTCACAGCTCATGGCATCTCATGCCAGAGGCAGTCGGAGGGCACCTCCATCTCAATTTCGTCTCCAGACTGAACCTGCCCCTCTTCAGCTTCCTTGTTTGAAATTGCCAGAGAAGGGCACAGTAGGACAGCACTGGTCCTAAAAACAATTACATAAGCTGATTAAAAACAATAAAATCCAGAAACTGTGAGTGGTGGTGCTCGAGCTGGGCACCTGTTGTCACGCAGGCTGCCCTGGGGGAGAGCGATTAGTTTGTTTGGCAAAACCGCTGGAATGTTCTTGGTGGGGGCGGAAGCTGGGGAGTGGGTGGTAGGTTTGCTCCTTGGGTGTGTTGCCTCCTTCCGAGCAGATGCGCCTGAAAGAATTTCTAGGGGGTGGGGCGGGGGATGGCACAGCCCGGGGAAGGCCCGAAGGGCTGCTTTCCTGTCCAAATGGCCCATTCATAAAATGCCTCCTCTTCCTTCTCCACAGGGCACCAGCCACTGTCCAGTTTTTCCCACCTTAGGGGTTCATTTCCCTCAAAGGGGGGAGGAGGAGCCCTGTCAGCTACAAGGGTGGTAGGATACTCCGTTCTCCAAGCTTCATCCGTTTTACTACTCACCCAGCCGGGTATGATAGATGGCCTTGGCCTCATCGGGTCGTGTGTTCAGCTGTGAGCCAGCATCTGCCAAGGGTGTTTGGCCAGCGGCAGGACTGACACACACGGTTAACCAGCCTGGGCTCCGGTGCTGTGTCGCACGGTGGCTGTCACAGTGACAGCTCACCTGGGGGCCGGAGCTGTGGGCGCTTGGGGGAGGCCCATCTGACCTTGGTGGTGGTGGGGGGGATCCTTCCTCTTCACCCCAGCCTGGTCCACTTAGACTGGGGCCCATCAGTAAGGCCGGGGGGAGACAGGTGGCTCTTGAGGGTCACTTTGCCCAGCTGCCGCACCCACACCATTTCCCCCCTGCTCCTCCTATGTACTCCCCACTCGCTTCTGTTCCCCTTTGCTTCTCTTTTCTTTCGACTTCTCTCTTGCAGCCTGTGTCTCTGGTTCTCTCTCTGAATTCTGGCATAATTGTAGACGTGATTTGTTAAAATTCGCGATCAATCCTGACCGTGTGTCTCATGTTTCTGTCCGAGGGCAGTTACTTGATGGGAGAGAAGCAGGGTGCCCCCTGTCACATTCCTCACTGACCATGTATGGGGAGCCCTGGAGTGGATGAAGAAAGGATGCCTCTGCTGAAGGCATTCCACTCCCTCATCAGGACCACTCGAGGAGTTGGTGATAGAACTGACCCTGCACCCCAGGGACACACGACCTCCCTTTGCTGTCAGCCCAGCCTCCTCTGCGAGGGTCTGCGCCAACCCACCCCCGGCTGAGACGGGCAAGAAAATCTTCCGTCCGCCTATTTCTTAGGGTCGGGTTAGGCTTTGGAGGCCACATGGAGAGATTTCGATGTCTGCGTTCATCCTTTTATTTAGTGCTTTATATTGAAGGACCGGGATCCCCAGGCTATACTATATTTTTAAAGACAGCGCTGGTTAAAACAAGGAATGCTCTCAATTAATCCTGTCTGCCTTCAGATCACCTGCACGAAGTGTCAGTGACACTGAAATTATTTTCACAGTTGCCTTTAAGCCGGATAAAGACAAACCTCCTGGAGAGGGCCGCTGCTGCTCTCTCAGCCTCAGAGCAGGCTCAGGAGTTCATCACGATGCTTTTTTTAACTTTTTATTATGAAATGAATAGATTTACAAAAAATCTGCAAAAATAGTAGAGTTCCTGTATGCTTTTCGCCCAGCTTGCTCTTGTGTTCACATCTTACATAACCACAGTACATTTATCAAAACCAAGAAAGGAATATTGGTATAATACTAGTAACCAAATTATAGACTCCGCCCCGCTCCCTGAATTTAGCAATTTTTCCACTAGTATTCTTTTTTTTTTTTAAGTTTATTTATTTCGAGAGAGAGAGAGCACAAGCGGGGAAGGGGCAGAGAGAGAGAGGGAGAAAGAGAATTCCAAGTAGGCTCTGCACTGTCAGCACAGAGCCTGATGTGGGGCTTGATCTCCCAAACTGTGAGATCACGGCCTGGGCCGAAATCAAGACTCGGACACTTAACCGACTGAGCCACTCAGGTGTCCCTCCACTAGTGTTTTTTTCTCTTCCATGATGCAATCCAGGATCCCACCTGGCATTTGGTTTTCATGTCTCCATCCTCTCCTCCAATGTGTGATAATTTCTCAGTCTCTCTTGTCTTTCATGACCTCAACACTTTGAAGAGTCCTGACCGGTTATTTTTGAAAACAAGGATCAGCCAACGTTTTCTGTCCAGGGCCAGATAGTAAGTGTTTTCAGCTTTGCAGGCCACATGGTCTCTGTTGGAGCCCCTCAGCTTTGCTACTGTGGCACAAAAGCAGCCTTAGACAGTACGTCAGTGAACGCGCATGGCTGTGTTCCAGTATAATTTCATTTATGAAAATAAGCAGAGGTCCAGATTTGGCCGTCAGACTGCAGTTGGCCATCCCTCGTGTGAAAAAGACCCTCGATTTGAGTTTGTCTGATGTGTTCTCTCGATCAGGTTGAGGTTTTGCATTTTGAACTAAGAATCCCACAGAGGGGGGATGGGCATCACTTAATCACTTGGTTGAAGTGGTGTTAACTGTAAAGTTAGAAGGTGCTTTTTTTCCTTCCTGTGTAATTAAGAATATCTCAAGGGAGATACTGTAAGATTATGCAAATACCCTATTTCTCCTCAAACTCTCACTTGCTAATTTTAGCATCCATCCGCAGAGCTTGCTGCCACAGTTATTACTGTAATCTTCTTTAAAAAATTTTTTTTTTTTTTTAATTTTTTTTTTTTTTTCAACGTTTATTTATTTTTGGGACAGAGAGAGACAGAGCATGAATGGGGGAGGGGCAGAGAGAGAGGGAGACACAGAATCGGAAACAGGCTCCAGGCTCCGAGCCATCAGCCCAGAGCCTGACGCGGGGCTCGAACTCCCGGACCGCGAGATCGTGACCTGGCTGAAGTTGGACGCTTAACCGACTGCGCCACCCAGGCGCCCCTAAAAAATTTTTTTTAATGGTTATTTATTTTTGGGAGACAGAGTGGGGGAGGGACAGAGAGAGAGAGAGAGAGAGAGAGAGAGGGACACACAGAATCTGAAGCAGGCTCCAGGCTCTGATCCGTCAGCACAGAGCCCGACGTGGGGCTCGAACCCACGAACTGTGGGATCGTGACCTGGGCCGAAGTCGGCCGCTCAACTGACTGAGCCACCCAGGCGCCCCTATTACTATAATCTTCTAAGGGTGAATTTCTGTTTCATTCATTCCTTCTGCATTTATTAATTGGAATTCTTCTATAAGGAAGACCTGTTTCTTCTCCCCCATGAATTTCTTCATCGGTTATTTATTTCAGGACAGACTCATGGATATTTCTTTTCTTGTCTTTTTTTTTTATTATTATGCCGAGCACAGTTTTTGAAGTGGCTGCCAAAAATCACCTCTTTTGGATTTCTTTGGTCTCATCCAATTCTTGACCACCCTCTTGATTTCATAGTTGGCTTTATTCTGATTACAACTCTGCAGGCATCCAGTGGCCTCAGACCCAATAGGTCTGCGTTTCATTAACTTGTTAATGGCACAAGGCAGTTTTATTTTTCAGCCAAAGCACTGGCCAAGTTTATACTCTCAGTCTACCACACAGCTGGTGAGTTGAGTGGGAGGTCAGCCTTAGGGCGACAGGAGCCAGTTGGGAGCTGGTAATTGATTTCCATTAATCTTTCTGGGTGGAGGAGGAGTTTGTAGTATTTTCTGGTACATTCTAGGTTAGCTTTGAATTAGTGTGGTCCAAGTTGTGAGTTCTCCCGTCCTTCTTGCTCTTTAAAAGCTTTCTTTTTCTTCTGTTTGTTGGGAAACTTTATTAAAAGTGAAAACCTTGTTTATGAAGTACGTAGAATTTCACTGCTTTTGTACTCATTTGTCTAGATTAAAGTAAACTGTTAGTTTAAGTGGCTCAATTAGAAAACCAAACAGGGGGTGCCTGGGTGGCTCAGGCAGTTAAGCATCCAGCTCTCCATTTCAGCTCAGGCTGTGATTTCATGATTCGTGAGTTTGAGCCCTGCGTTGGGCTCTGCGCTGACAGTGCTGAGCCTGCTTGGGATTCTTTCTCTCTACCTCTCTCTGTCCTTCCCCTGGTTCTGTGCTCTCTCTCTCTCTCCCTCTCAAAATAAAGAAGTAAACATAAAAAAAAAAAGAAAATTGGGGCGCCTGGGTGGCTCAGTCGGTTGGGCGTCCGACTTCAGCTCAGGTCATGCTCTCACACTCCATGAGTTTGAGCCCCGCTTCGGGCTCTGTGCTGACAGCTTGGAGCCTGGAGCCTGCTTCGGATTCTGTGTCTCCCTCTCTGTCTCTGTCTCTGTCTCTGTGCCTGCCCTGCTTGCCCTCTCTCTCTCTCTCTCTCAAAATTGAATAAGCATTAAAAAATTTAAAAAATAATAAAAAATAAAAAGAAAACCAAACAAATTTCCAAAATATAAGCCATCTGATCTGCTCTGAAACACACAATGAATATGTTGAGTTAGCTTTCTAAAATAGAAGAAACTTCTATTATTCCCCATAATTAAAATTTTTTGTTTAGTAACCACACGGGAGATGAGGTGAACAGCCGGTGAGTATGGCCCTTCTGTTTTTGTTAGCCCTTTTGAAGCTTTTAGAAAATGTCCTTTTCTTAGGGCTCTTTGGTCAATGATGATAGAAGAAAGAGAGGAAGATCAAGGCACATTCTGTGACCAACAACAGGGTTGTATTCCATACTCTGAAAGCTTTTTTAATAATTAATTTTTGGAGAAAGTGAGTAGACTCAGTCAGCTTTTAAAGAAATTCATAGAAAGATTTCTCTTACAGTGTCAATGAAGGGAAAAACAGAAAGAAAAGAATTGTCATTTGCCTAAGACATTATTAGAATCCAAAAGGGAAAAAAAAAGAAATTGGGAACTTCTGATCTTGTCCTGGTACAGAATTCACTGAAACAGAACCTCATAAACTGCAGCTTAATTTCTGCCTTCTTTAGGGTAGAAATGTGAGTGTTAGAGTCCTGTGGAAGTTCGTGCAGGTTCCTACCAGCAGCTGAGACGATGCATCCAAAACTTTAGCATTCTATTTCTGCATAATTTGTTCATCTTGCCCAGTTGTAGAATTGCATGGAAAGCCGAAATACTAATACTTTTTGTGTAATTTACAAAAGGGAATCACAGCCTTTGTCACTAAGTGTTTATTTCACTGGCTGTGAAGCAGCTTAATAAAGTCACATGTTTGAGTCAGATGGGGATCTCTTGGAGCTTAGGGCCTTCAAAACAATCACTCCCAGCAAGTAATGTGAAGGAGACAAGTAAAGAGAGCTGCTGGTGGTAGATGGATGATTGTGGTGGATCCCGGCATCTCGAGAAGGGACTGGATTGACAGAAGCTCTGGTACAGGTTCCTGGATCTGCGTCTCAGAGCCTGAAAGGAAGGGGCGACTTCTCTTGTAAAATGTATGGCCATTTATGAAAGGAGGTGATTGGGTCAGCTGTTGGCTTGGGAAAAGACGTCGTGTGGGCCCTTGCTGGCCTTTCTGGGGCTTGTGATCACAGTGGGAGCTCAGCACTTTTCACACGGGAACTTACGGATCCATTGTCATCTCGTCCTTGGTGGGCCGGTCAAAAAGAAGTTATTTCGAAAGCCTATTGCTGATTGCACATTTCATTCCATCAAGTGTTCCGTGCATTTCATACAATTGCTGGAAGCTTCTGAGATAAGAGTGGAAAAGTGCCCTGTGCCCTTCGGAGAGGTGGGTGATCTATTTTCGACTTGGAAACTGGTGACAAACCTGTCTTCTGTCAGGTCAGACTTGCAGGGACTTTCTTGCTTTCTGTTCTTCTGTTGACAGCTGCCTCTGTGTTCAGAACGGTCACAGGGTAGCTGGAAGATAGCTCTGGCATTTAAACACCTAGATAGGAAGAGGTGATGGAATGTATTTTTTTCTTGGCTATTTTAGTTAACAAGTCCCTAGTAGTCCCTAGTGAGAGGTGAAGAGGAGACAGTCTGGGAGGGTGGGCGGGAAGAGACGCCAATTTCAGGTTTGGCAGGCAGAGAGGGCGAGCCATCTCTACCATTGGTGAGTTTAGTGCCTGGAAAGGAATGGCCGGAAGGAAAATGGAAAATAAAGGTAGCATTTGAGGTAGCCTTGGGTGGGGGGAGGTATGGAGGTGGGATGGACTTAACGAGAAGGGCAGGACTGCTTATTTATTTTTTGCACACGGCGTAAAACATAGATTAAAACTCTGGCGCCCAAAATTGCATTTCTGTGTATAATACATAATGTGAGAGGTTGTTTTAAAAACACAGGGGTGCCGGCTGATGTGATGGCAGAGGTCTCCAGTGCTCAGCTGTACGTAACGTAAACGTGCACGCGTTGTCCAACTTCTTTACTTTCTTCATCTGCAGAATGGAGTCAGGTCTACCTGCCTGCCTCACAGGACTGTTCTGAGGGTCCACGCTACAGTGCTATACTATGTTGTCGGGGCTCTTTAGATGTTTTGTAAAACCTGTACTAGAAACTGGGGGTCTCACATACAGACCTCACATCCTCATATTCCTCTATTTATAATAGCTAGTAATTCTTTCCCTCACCCCTCTTTTATTGAAGGTCATGGCTTCCTTTGAGATTCCAATGAAAGTATGGGTCTCCTGCACACACACACACACACACACACACACACACACACACACACACAAACTCTTAGTATAGAGTGTTGGGAGTTCATAATCTGAAGCCCAGCTGAGAGTCTGTGATTTGACTGTGGTTTTCTTTTATGAAAATTACAATTTGGTCCGAGAGAACTAGGTTTTTACAGATGCCTGACATTTGGAATTTTCTGCTTGTATGCATTTTTCTAGATCATTTATTTTTCCAGTGGAAGAAAGCATTACATTGTATCCTGAGTATAAACTCCTTGCTTTTTCTAGTACTGACCCAGTTCAGCTGCCTACAGCAAGATTGTAAACTATCAAAAGAAAGACTGTGAATTTAACAAAAGGTAAAGCTGAGTGAGTCATATGGACCGAAACTAGTAAGATACTAAAAATACATAAATTAAAGGCATCCAAGTAATATTTCCTTTTCCACACTTAAAATGTCATAAGTAACCAGAAGGTTAACACTTTTTTAGTGATGAGCCCAATCAATGTGATTTAAATCATCCATGATATATTTATAGTTGAATGATTAAGTTGGATGATATGACAAAACACTTAAATAGTATTTATGGTCATTGATGGTTTTACGCATTATTAGAGAGGAGCATAGTTACACCAAATTAAAGGGAGACATCTGATCCAGACATCAGTTCAGTAATTTCATGGGAAAAAATAAATCTAAATGAGCAAAAAAATGTTGTGGTATTAACTCCGATGTGATGGCATTACGAGTTTTCCCAGTTAATTAGTAACACATATTGCAGAACAAATGTTTGAAACAGAAATCTGATGTTTTTGCATAACAGAAAGATCCCTGCACTAGGAGTTGAGCTGAGAGTCATCTCTGCCCCCACATTGCTGTGTGACCTTGGGCAGATCACTTCACCACTCTGGAGATGTGCAGGGCAAGGAATGAGACTGTATCTCTCCAGGGAGGAGAGAGATTTTTTTGCAGTGCTAACATTGCATGACTTAAATCTAATTGTGTGATGGCTGCTTTTGAAAAAAAAAATGTTCCATCAACAATTAACATACATACAGAAAAGTGGCCAAATTGTATGTGCAGGGCTCATTGAATTTTTACCCTTCTGACCAGCCCTGAATTAAGAAATAAAATGTTATCAGTATTCTAGAAGGACCCCTCCATGTTGTCTCTGGTTCTTGAGTGCTACTCCTAAATAGAGACAGAGAGAGAGGGAGACAGGGAGAGAGAGAGAGAGAGAGAGAGAGAGAGAGAGAGAGAGAAGTGGTGAGGAATGGAGGTGCTAGTTTTTAGAAATCTGGAAGTCTAACAGTAAAAATCAAAAGCTTTATTCATTGGGGATCCTTTTAATCCAGTGCACAGTCAGCAAGCCGCTATGTTAAAATCCAAATATCTCAGAAAATTGAAAGTTTTTTGCAAAACTTTGGTAACAAAATTTTACCTAGAAGGGTGGGTGGCTGTTTGTAGTGTTTACTTATCCTATATCGTGTGACAGTCAGGCGTCTTGTTGAGACGTGTTCATGTGTGTGATAATAAGGCACAGCCTGGACCCCACAGGGGTTTTAAAGTATAACACATGTATCGTGTTTCTTCTTTGAAATAGAATAGATTCTAAAGTCCAAAGCAAATCTGGCCCCAAGGATTTTGGATGAAGGACTGTGGATTCAAGCCACAGCATAATCGTTTATGAGTGGATACTCTTTTTTGTTGCTTAGATTTACATGATTTTTATCTGAGAAGTGAAGCAAATGGAGTTCTAGTTAACTACCTAATACATTATTAGACATTTCTCTTCCAACCCTACATTTCTTAAAAATAAACTCTTACCTTGGGATAATTTTAGGTTTAATAAAAAGTCACAAAGAAACTATAGAGAGTTCTCATTAAGTCTATATCTAGCTTCCCCTAATGTTAACAGGTTATATCCAAACATTTGTCAAAACTAAGACATTAACATTGGTGTAATACTACTGGCTAAATTGTAGACATTTTTCAGATTTCCCCAGTTTTCCCACTAATGTCCTTTCTCTGTTCTGGGATCCCATGTGGCACTTAATTGTCCTGTTTCCTTAGTCTCATCCATTCTGTGACAGTTTCTCAGTCTTTTCTTATTTTTCATAACCATGTCAGCTTTGAAGAATACTGGACAGGTATTCTGTAGAATATCTTTTAGGCATTTGTTTCCTTGCTTGCTTAAATTTTGTAAGTTTTTAAAAATTAAACTTTTTACTGAAATCATTGTCGATTCACATGCAGTAAGTAGAAGGAAGTAATAGAGGTCCTATGTACCTTCACCCATTTCCTCCCAATAGTGACATCTTGAAAACTGTAGTCCAGTGTCAACATCCAGGACATTGACCTTGATAACAGTCAAGGGACAGAACATCCCCATCACCAGGAGGATCTGTCATCCAGCCCAACTCTTGCACTCTCTTGGTTCAGTGCATGTGGACTGAGGTCTCCCATGCGACAGGCTCCGCTCCGGGCCGGGAGGGGCAGGGGTGAGCAAGAGAAGCAAAGCTGTCCTCAGAGAGCTTAGCTTCCCTGAGACAGATGGGGCAAAAAACCGTGTGCACAGATAAAACAATGTCAGCTAAGAAGTGGTTGAAGAAAAATAAAGCAGACGAAGGACTCAGGAAGAGGAAGAAATCCAGAAGATTAGCTTCTTTTGGAAATCTTGACCCCTGGTCTTATTGGACCAGCCTTCCCTCTCAGCACGGTAGGCGGGGGCTTCAGAGCAACTACTGGGTTTGGGTGGGCTAATTGCTTAATCTGTGTTTTGCATTGAAGTCATGTGCAACTATTTTACATCCTGTTTGTTGGAGATCCATGGTGTTCTGTGTTGTGAGTGGGTCTTCAAAACTCTGAGGAGTTTGTTTGCAGTAAAATTCCACTGAGAGCCTGTCTTCTGTTACTTCCAGGTCTTCACTGTGGGGTCTGGCCGGATAGTAATGGCATTTTGTGAATTTGTAGTTGTTCTTTAAGTAAAGTCTACACCCAGTGTGGGGCTCAAACTCACGACCCTGAGATCAAGAGTCGCACGCTCTACTGACTGAGCCAACCATGAGTCTTAGGATGTGAATTTGTGACAGCAGACATAGTGTATAAACCCATTACAAGTATAAAGTGGCAGCGTTTTTATTTCTTGGTATTCTTGGTATCATCAAGAAGCTGTGACATAATCAAAGGGAGGGGGATGTTTGAGATTGCAAATATTTAAAATTTTTTAATGTTTATTTTGAGAGAGTGTGTGCATGCACGAGCAGGGGAGAGGCAGAGAGAGAAGGGGAGAGAAGATCCCAAGCAGGCTCCATGCTGCCAGTGCAGAGCCAGACGTGGGACTCAAACTCACGAACCGTGAGATCATGACCCGAGCTGAAATCAAGAGTCAGAAGCTTAACTGACTGAGCCACCCAGGTGCCCCAAGGTTGCAAATATTTAATTTATTTATTTTAATTTTTATTTATTTTCATTATTTTAATTAATTATTTATTTTTAAATTTACATCCAAGTTAGTTAGCATATGGTGCAACAATGATTTCAGTAGATTCCTTAATGCCCCTTGCCCGTTTAGCTCATCCCCCCTCCCACAACCCCTGGAGTAACCCTCTGTTTTCTATACTTAAGAGTCTCTTACATTTTGTCCCCTCTCTGTTTTTGTATTATTTTTGTTTCCCTCAAGTTCATCTATTTTGTATCTTAAAGTCCTCATATGAGTGAAGTCATATGATATTTGTCTTTCTCTGACTAATTTTGCTTAGCATAATACCCTCTAGTTCCAACCACATGGTTGCAAATGGCAAGATTTCATTCTTTTTGATTGCCGAGTAATACTCCATTGTATATATATACCACATCTTCTTTATCCATTCATCCATCGATGGACAATTGAGCTCTTTCCGTACTTTGGCTATTGTCGATAGTGCTGCTATAAACATTGGGGTGCATGTGCCCCTTCAAAACAGCACCCCTGTATCCTTTGGATCAATACCTAGTAGTGCAATTGCTGGGTCATAGGGTAGTTCGATTTTTAATTCTTTGAGGACCCTCCATACTGTTTTCCTCAGTGGCTGCACAAGTTTGCATTCCCACCAGCAGTAGGTTGCAAATATTTAGAATGGATTTTTCATCTGACTATCAAATCATTGTTACTCATAAAAGAGATTTTGTCATTTTAAGTGCTTCCAAATGATGGGTATTAAAAGATACTTAAGTAGGACCTTCAGATGAGTAAATTGAATGGCATCAGTTACTTTAAATCCCTGAAAATGAGTGATTTCAAATGAACAGCTATGGCCATTTTTTTGTGGCAAAATCCATATAATATAACCATTTTTAAAAATTTTTTTTCAACGTTTTTTATTTATTTTTGGGACAGAGAGAGACAGAGCATGAACGGGGGAAGGGCAGAGAGAGAGGGAGACACAGAATCAGAAACAGGCTCCAGGCTCTGAGCCATCAGCCCAGAGCCTGACGCGGGGCTCGAACTCACGGACCGCGAGATTGTGACCTGGCTGAAGTCGGACGCTTAACCGACTGCGCCACCCAGGCGCCCCTAATATAACCATTTTTAAGCATATGTTTCAGTGGCATGAAACACATTGACAGTGTTGTGTAGGTATCCACACTGTTTCCTGAACTTTTTCATCCTCACAAGTAGAAATTCTTACCCACTGAACAGTAACGTCCAATTACTCCTTTCCCCAGGAGGCCCTGGTAGCCTCTAGTCTACTTGCTGTCTGTATGAATTTACTTATTTTAGGTATCTCATATAAGTGAAATCATAAAATATTTGAACTTTTGTTGTCTGGCTTATTTCACTTAGCATAATGTTTTCAAGAGTCATGCATATGGTAGTATGTTTCAGAGTTTATTCCATTTTATGGGTGAGTAATATTCCATTGCACAGATTTTGTTTATCCAGTCATCCATTGGTGGACACATGGATTGTTTCTTCCTATTGGCTATTGTGAATATGCTGCCATGACCATTGGTACAAAAGTATCTGTTTGGGTTCCTGCTTTCAGTTCTTTTAAAATTTGTGTGTGTGTGTTTTTTTTAAGTTATTTATTTATTTATTTTGAGAGAGGGAGAGGGAGCATAAGTGGGGGAGGGGCAGAGAGAGAGAGAGAATCCCAAGCAGGCTCTCCCCTGCCAGTGAGGAGCCTGATGTGGGGCTCGTATTCATGAACCATGAGATCATAACCTGAACCGAAATCAGGAGTCGGATACTTAACCAACTGAGCCACCCAGGCGCCCCCTGCTTTCAGGTCTATTAGGTATGTACCTAGGAGTGGAATTGCTGGATCATATGATAATTCTATGTTTAGCTTTTTGAGGAATTGCCAAACTGCTACAGAGGCTGCACCATTTTACATTCCCACCAGCAATGAGCACATCCTCAAAAATACTTGTAATTTTTTTAAACATTTTATTTTATTTTATTTGTTTGTTTTTTATTTTGAGAGAGAGAGAGAGAGAGAGAGGTAAGCAGGGGAGGGCAGAGAGAGAGAGAGAGAGAGAGAGAATCCCAAGCAGGCTCTGCACTGTCAGCGCAGAGCCCAATATAGGGCTTAACGCATGAACTGTGAGATCATGACCTGAGCCGAAACCAAGAGTGGGACACTTAACCTACTGGGCCACCCAGGAGCCCCTTAAAGATTTTATTTTTAATTAATCTCTACACCCAACATGGGGCTTGAACTTATAGCTCTAAGATCAAGAGTCATATGCTGTACCGACTGAGTCAGCCAGGCACCCCAGAAATACTTGTTATTTTGTTTGTTTATTTATGGCCATCCTAGTGAGTGGTGTTACATCATTATGGTTTTGATTTACATTACTCTAATAACTAATGATGTTGAGCATCTTTTCATATGCTTATTGGCCACTTGTATATCTTCTCTGGAGCGGTATCTATTCAAGTCTTTTGTCTCTTGCCCATTTTTTAATTGGGTTGTTTGTTTTTTTGTTATTGAATTATAGGGGTTCTTTATATATTCTGTATATTAATCCCTTGTCAGATATATGATTTGTATATATTTTCGCCCATTCTGTGGACTGTTTCCTCACTCTCTTGATCAGGTCCTTCAGTGTGCAAAAGTTCTTAACTTTAATGAAGTCCAATTTATCTGTTTGTCTTTCATTGCTTGTGCTTTTGGTGGCATACCCAAGAAGTCCATGCCAAATCCAAAGTCATGAAGTTTTCCTCTATGTTTTCTCCTAAGAGGTTTGTAGTTTAGCTCTTTGATCCATTTTGAGTTAACTTTTATATATTGTCTAAGGTAAGGGTCCAACTTCATTCTTCTGCAATGGCAATACAGTTTTCCCAGCACTGTTAGTTGAAAAGATGGCCTTTTCCCCATGTGAGTTTTTTTTCCTGGGCTATGTATTTCAATTCATTGATCTATATGTCTGTCCTTATACTAGTAACCACACTGGTATTTTTGTATAATAATTTTTTTAAGTTTATTTATTTATTTTCAGAGAGAGTGAGAGTGAGAGAGAGAAAACACAGGTAGGGGAGGGGCAGAGAGAGGAGAGAGAGAGAGAGAGAGAGAAGAAAGAGAGAAAGAATCCCAAGCAGGCTCCACACCATCAGAACAGATCCCCATGCAGGGCTCAAACCCTCAAACCATGAGATCATGACCTGAGCTGAAGTCAGACACTCAATCTACTGAGCTACCCAGGCACCCCAGTACCATATTGTTTTGATTACTATAACTTTGTGGTGACTTTTAAGTCATAAAGTGTAAGTCTTCCAACTTTATTCTTCTTTTTAAAGATGACTCAGGGTCTGTTAAGATTCCATATAAATTTTAGAATAGATTTGTCTATTTCTGCCAAAAATTTCATTGGGATTTTGATAGAGATGGCATTGAATCTGTAGATTACTTTGGGTAGTGTTGACATCTTAACAATATTATCAGGTCTCCCAATCCATGTACATGGAATGTTTTTCCATTTATTCATGTGTTCGTTATTTTATTTTATTTTTTTTTGGCAGTGTTTTGTAGTTTTCAGTGTACAAGTCTTTCACCTGCTCTTTTTGATGCTATTGTAAATGGAATTATTTTCATGGTTTCCTTTATGGTTTTCTTATTGCATAGTATATAGAAATGCAACTGATTTTGTATGTTAATTTTGTCCCCTGCAACTTTATTGATTTGTTGATTGCCTCTAATAGGTTTTTATGGGATGTGGAATTTTTAGGGGTTTCAACATATTAGACCATTTCATCTGCACACAGAAATAACTTCACTTCTTCCTTTCCAATTCAAGTACCATTTGTTTCTTTTTCTTGCCTAATTGTTCAGACTAGAATTTCCAGTAGAAATGATAAAAACAGGCATCTGTCTTGATGCTCGTCTTAGGGGAAAAGCTTTCAGTCTTTCATGATTGAATATGATGTTAGCTATGAGTTTTTTACAAATGCCTTTAATAGAAGTTCCCTTCTATTTCTAGTTTATTGAGTGTTTTTATCATGTTGAATTTTTTTATGATTTTTCCGCATCAATTGAGAGGATCATGTGTTTTTTCCCCTTTAATATGTTAATATATTACATTGATGTTTGTATGGTGAGCCATCTTTACATTCTGGGAATAAATCCCATTTGGTCATGGTGTATAATTCTTTTAATATGCAGCTGAATTCACTGTGCTAGTATTTTATTGAGAGTTTTATATCAATATTAATAAGGAATATTGGTTTTTAGTTTTCTTTACTTGTAGTGTCTTTAACTGTCTTTGGTATCAGGGTTATGCTGGCCTCATAGAATGGGTTAGGAAGTATTCCCCCTCATCAATTTTTTGGGAGAAGTTTGAGAAAGGTTGATGTTAATTTTTCAAATGTTTGGTAGAATTTATCAGTGAAGCCATTTGATCCTGGGATTTTCCTTGTTGGGAGGTATTTTGTTTGTTTCATTTTGTTTTGAGAGGGCATGAGAGTGAGTGGGGAAAGGGCAGAGGGAGAGAGAGAGAGAGAGAGAGAGAGAGAGAGAGAGAGAAAATCTTAAGCAGGCTCCATGACCAGTGTCCTGAGCCTGACCTGGGGCTTGATCTCACGATTGCGAGATCATGACCTGAGCTGAAATCAAGAGTTGGACATTCAATCAACTGAAACACCCAGGTGCCCTGGGAGGTTTTTGATTAATGATTCAACCTCCTTACTTGTTATAGGTCTTCTCAGATTTTCAGTTTCTTCATGGGTCAGTTTTGGCAAATTGTTTGTTTCTAGGTACTTGTCCATTATGACTGTTTTTAAACTGAAATATTGGTAAATTAGTTACTTCTTTCTGTATTATTGAATTTTCTTGCCTTAGAGTGAAACTCTCATTGTAAATGGTGTGTTACTTCTTTACAAAATAAAGTACCAAAGAATATGAAGGTTTTGCTTGTTTATATTAATGTTGATGTGTGTCCTATTTTTGTCAAATACATAATAAGATATTTTTTTTGTGTGTCTTGTAACCCATTAAAAGTGGGAAATTATACATAAGGCTATCAAGACTATATAAAAACGTACTAGTGACTTACAGTTTAATTACATGGTTTCTGTGGCATTTTGGGGAAAGTATCGATATCAACTGACAATTATCCCTACTCTTGGTAAACTGCCCTTGGTTTATTTTTGTGTGTTATTTTTTAAAGTTTACTTATTTTTATTTTGAGAGAGAGACAGAGATAAAGAGAGAACATGAGCAGGTCAGGGGCAGAGAGAGAGAGAGAGAGAGAGAGCGAGAATTCCAAGTAGGAATTCTGTGCTGTCAGCAGGCAGAGCCCAACACGGGGCTCAAACTCACAAACAGTGAGATCATGATCTCAGCCGAAATCAAAGGTCAAATGCTTAAGCAGCTGAGCCACCCAGGTGCCCCTGTTTGTGTTTTGTTTTTTGTTTCTTGATTTCTAAAAGTTATTTATTTTTAATTAATTAATTTGAGAGAGAGAGAGAGAGAGCACCAGGTAGTGGCAGAGAGATTGGAGAAGGAGAGAGAATCCCAAGCAGTCTCCATGCTGTCAGAACAGAGCCTGACATGGGGCTTGATCTCACAAACCATGAGATCATGACCTGAGCCAAAATCAAGAGTCGGATACTTAACCAACTGAGCGACCCAGGCACCCCTTGTTTTTGTTTTTTAACGATTTTATTTTTAAAAATAATCTCCACACCCAATGAGAGGCTTAAACTCGTAACAAGATCAAGAGTCACACTCAACCACTGGCTGAGCCAGCTAGGTGCTCCCAAGTGACCTGGTTTTTACATAGTTTTTAGCCCATTTAATTGGTACAAAGGAATGGACCAATGATGTATTTGGGCTCAGCTTGAATGTCTCAAGTTTCTTTCCAGCAACTGAGTCAGATAGAACTAAGAAGAGCAGTGCCCATGTGTGTGGCATGAGAGCTTGGTGACTTTCCTCTATGCTTCCACCTGGTCCTCATGGTGGGTGTTTACTGGTAGAGAGTCATTCATTCAGTGATTATTTACTGAGCACCTGCCATGTGCCAAACACTGTTGTAGACAGAGATATCCCAGTGATACCTAACACAGAAGCACACAAAACAGGCAGCTTCCTATATGGTGGAAGAACCAAGGGATGAAACCAAAACCGAATGGCAACATTGGTCCTCGAAACGAAAATGAGCCTGCCGTTCACACTGTTCTGTTCCTGTGAATGGAGTGACTCTATTCGCAGGCACGGTCATCTTGTCTGGGACTGGGTTCACCCCCATTTTGGAAGCTTGAATGGCTACGTTGAAGGGGAAGAGGACCCTGAAGAAGCAGTAGGTGAATTTGTTCAGGGCCTTGGAAGCCCTCCAGAATTATGTGTGAGCCACCTCACCATGGAGGAAAATATATGGTGGAATGGGATGTAACCATTTCACTGCATTCAGGCTAGTAATGCAGAGAGAGACAGATGGAGAGAAGAGTTAAGGTTTGGATTGTGAGTAGCTCTGCTTGAAGTGAGGGGCTAGTGATGCTTTGGGTTAAAATAGTCATTTCCAAACCATAGGCCTTTCAACAACAGCACACTGGATCTTACCATAAAAGGGAACTCGTTCTGTTAGACTATACCTTAGTATTGCATTTTAATTGGATACCACGAGAAGCTGACTGGTGCCTAACTTGAGAGTTTCTACAATTTTGAAATACGTTCTACTCAAGGAATAGGAATAAATCTCACCAATAGTCTCCTACAGCCAGTTAGACATGTGTCAGGAAAGATATACTAGCAGAGTATCATGTACATGGTTCAAAGATTGTGCCTTTACCTCTTGAATTACATTTTCATTGAGAGGACAGAATTGAATTTTTCAGGTGTTGTTGCTTCAAAGGGTTTTTAAGACTTTTATATGTGATTGAATTTCTTTAGGACACATTCTTAGACAGAGTGAGATGATCTCCCAGGGCGGAGAAATCACTAAGTTTTCCGGCTCCTGCTGAGTGTTGACCCAGAGTCCCCTGCAGTTTAACTGAGGTGCTTTATTCATCTGCCGACTGGAAGCCCAGGATTGGAAATTTAACACGGACTAAATAATTAAATCTCGGCTTCCACAGGTACAGAGGGTGCAAATAATCCAACTGCATGCTGCCCGGACATTCCGTGTCTTGGGCCATTTAGATCTAATGCCCAGGCACTCACTTGTAACCGAATATGTCAGAACGCGGCTCCTGCCGGGGACAAGGCAGGGATGCTGTTTCAGAGCACTGTGCTTGCCTGTCTGCTGGAAGGCTGCCTCCCCCTTCTGACTCCTCTGGAGACCCTTTGCTGGCATGGTCTCCAGGGAAATTCATCTGCTTCCTGCCCAGGCCTGAATACTAAAAACTGTAACCAGGGGCACCTGGGTGGCTCAGTTGGTTAAGTGTCTGACTCTTGATTTTGGCTCAGGTCATAATCTCGCGATCCATGAGATGGAGCCCTGAGTCAGGCTGTGCAGTGACAGCTCAGAGCCTGCTTGGGATTCTCTCCCCGCCTCTGCCCCTCCCATGCTCGTGCACTTGCTCTCTCTCCAAATAAATAAAATAAACAAACAAAAATAAAAACTATAATCAACTCCTCTTCTGGTTAAATGAGGGAGGTGATATGTTGGAGGAAGGCCCAGGGAAATCACTCACTTAATTGGAGACATTGGGGGAAACAGATGGGTTTCCTGTTGGGGGGGACCTTGAAAACTTTATTCTCAGAGTTAAGAGTTTGAACCTGTGACCATCTGAGCACTGGGGAGTGGCTGAAAGTTGGTGTCATTTTCTGCTTCAGTAGCATATCTGACAAAGGGCACTGAGGAGGAACAATCCATTTTCTGGTGACCAAGGTGAGAACACACTGTTGGTTCTAATTATGTCTGTATCATTTATATGGTTTCGCACATGGCAGAAAATTCAACAGAAGTGTGTTAAATGACCAAGAGAAATAACACTGATGTCGTGATGATTTGCACTTACCAGCTGTGGTCTTGTCTGGTCCAGTGCCACTCACGGGGACGTCCCCAGACCAGCAGCATCAGCATCAAGTGGAGACTAGTTAGGAATGAAAATCCTCAGGCCCTGTTCCAGAACCGCAGACACACATCTCTGAGGAGGACCCAGGACTCTGTTTTAAGAAATCCTCCGGTGATTCTGATGCCCTTTAGAATCTGAACGTCACTGGTCTAGAGTTGCATCATTAGGACAAGGAACTTAAGAATCTGACATAGACTCCCTTCCTCTCTCAGTAGGAAGTCACCACAGCTGGTTGCAAGGGAACAGTATTTTAAATCTCACATGTACATATTTCTTCACCCCCCGCCCCCGCAGCTTTTCATTCAGGACACAGTTAGTCTCCTGGCTCTTTTCTTCAGATCTCATGTTTCCAGATTCTGTACTCTGCCTTTTCTAGGGCAGTAGGGATGGGGTGGGTGGGAGGCATCCTTCCATTTTGCCCATTGCCAGAAAGAGGGTGAGTTATCGTGTCAGACACTCATCGGATGCCCACCTTGTGCTAGGCTTGGGCCACAGTGAACAGTACGCAGTTCCTGTCTCCAGGACCTCAGGAGCCCCAAAGGAGGTGATGGGTGCTGGGCCACTCACTGGGCTGTGTCTGGGAGCACCCTGTTCAGCCATGCTCACACGTGGGCCAGGGTGGGGTAGGAGAGGCTTCCTGGAGGAAGTGCTGCTTGGGCCACCTCTTTTAGGACAAGTAGGGTGGTAGCAGGGTGCAAGGAGGTAGGGGCAGAAGGGAATTTTGGTGGAAGGGGCAGCACTGCAAGCAAACTCCAGAGAGGGCTTTATTCAGCTTTTGGGGACTCTATATTTATCAGTTTTACGTTTTATTTTGTTTTTAAGTTATTTAAGTTCATTATTTCCTTAAAGTTTTTATTTATTTATTTAGTTATTTAGTTATTTAGTTATTTATTTTTAACATTTATTTATTTTTGAGACAGAGAGAGACAGAGGATGAATGGGGGAGGGGCAGAGAGAGAGGGAGACACAGAATCGGAAGCAGGCTCCAGGCTCCGAGCCATCAGCCCAGAGCCCCACGCGGGGCTCGCACTCACAGACCGCGAGATCGTGACCTGAGCTGAAGTCGGACGCTCAACCGACTGAGCCACCCAGGTGCCCCAAGTTTTTATT
Source organism: Prionailurus viverrinus (assembly GCF_022837055.1). Taxonomy (NCBI): domain Eukaryota; kingdom Metazoa; phylum Chordata; class Mammalia; order Carnivora; family Felidae; genus Prionailurus; species Prionailurus viverrinus. Next base: position 68,638,552 of record NC_062571.1, read on the forward strand.
TATTTATTTTGAGAAAGAAGGAAAGAGAGAGAGAGAGAGACTGTGAGACTGTGGTGTGTGTATCTGTGTGAGCAAGTGGGGGAGGCACAGAGAGAGAGAGACAGAGAGAGGGAATCCCAAGCAGGCTCCGTGGTGTCAGCATGGAGCTGATTTGGGGTTCGATCCCACAAACAGGTCAGGATCTGAGCTGAAATCAAGAGTCAGATGCTTAACCAACTGAGTCACCCAGGCGCCCCCAGTTTTACTTTTTAAATTGAGTTATAACCTACATGGAGTAGAATGTTTAACTCTTAAGTTTGCAGCTCGATGGATTTTAAAAAATTTTTTCTTAATCTTTATTTATTTTTGAGAGAGAGAGAGGTAGAATCCAAAGCAGGTTCCAGGCTCTGAGCTGTCCACACAGAGCCTGACATGGGACTTGAACCCATGAACCATGAGATCATGACCTGAGCTGATGTCAGACACTTAACCTACTGAGCCACTCAGGCACCCCACAGCTGGATGGATTTTTAGACGTGTCCTCACTCTTGTTAACACCAGCCGGGTCAAAATATGGAACATTTCCAGCCTCCCAAAAGGCCCCCTATCGGCCATAGCCCCTCCCCTAAAGGGAACCTCATACTCACCTCTGTCACCATAGATTCATTTGCATTGGGGACTTTTTTAGACTCTAAATAAACTTCAACAAAAAAAAATTTGTCCCAGATAGCCAAAGATCCCTAACACCAAATACGGCTCTAAATGAAGTGTTTTTGCCTGGCACATACTTTTTTTTTTTTTTAATTCATTGCTAATGCTTAAAAATTGGGGGATTTCACATAACAATGAAAAGATCTGGCAGTACAGGGCTCATGCACCTTGGTGGCAGTAGGGACAGTCCCCCTGAAGATCGGATATCCACCCTTTGGTAGTACCCTATTGCTTACTTCTAGCTATACTAGTCACCTGCTGGCCCTGTGGCATTTGAGTTTGCAATCCCTGCCTTTAAGTGTTATTTTGTTTCTTGATTTGGGACCTCCAGCATGGCTGAGGGTGATTAACAGTTTTTATTCATTCACGCAACTGCGTTTTTCAAGCACAGACTGACTATGAACCAGGCACATGGCAGGTATTGGGAATACAGAGGTGTTCCCTGCAGAAAGATGACGCATTATTTGTTGGCTTGCAATGCAGGTGACAGATGTATGGCACAGTCCTGTCTTTGTGAGTTTACTACTCGGTACACCCCTTGGATGTCACCCATGCTGGCTGTGTCCCGGTCCCTGAGCCCACCTCATTCTTTATAACCACCCTGACACTTTTTTTTAAGTGTATGTATTTATTTTGAGAGAGACAGAGAGAGAGAGAGCACAAATGGGGGAAGGCCAGAGAGAGGCAGGGACAGAGGATCTGAAGCCTCCTCCACGCGGTTGGCACAGAGCCCGACGTGGGGCCTGAACTCATGAACTGTGGGATCATGACCTGAGCCGAAGTCAGATGCCCAATGGACTGAGCCACCCAGGCACCCCTGCCACCATCACACTTTTGCCATCCCCATTGCCCTCTCTCCTTCCTCTCTGTCTGGCCCCTACCCCTCCTTCCAGCACTTCCTCAAGTCCTACATCTTCTAAGAAACTTCTCTGACTGTTCCTTTGTCCTGTGACACCGGACTCCTCTCAACTCCCCTCAGTGCATCTCCCATATCACCGCACAATTGATTCTCTTGTTGATTCCCTCACGTCGAGAAAAGGGGGGCTTGTTTCATTTTTTAAAAAATGTTTATTTATTTTGAGAGAGTGAGAGAGCACGTGTGCGAGGGAGAGGCAGAGAGAGAGAGAGAGAGAGAGAATCCCAGCACAGGGCTCCATCTCATGAACCATGAGATCATGACTGAGCCGAAATCAGGCCTTGTTTCTTAAACTAGATATCGCATGCCCTTTGGACAGAGTCTTTGTCTTCTGTTTCCTGGCATTGCCCCATAATGCCCCGTATGGTCCTGGGCACCGGGCAGGCACCTCGTCAATGCAGGAGATGGGCTGGGGAGCAAAGCCGAGCCCCAGAAGAGGCCGCAGACGGCAGTGCCTGGGGGGACGCTGGAGAGGGAAGCCCTTTCAAGACGCCCCAGCCTCGTCACCAGGAGCTGCCCTTGCTGGCAGCTGTTAGGAGTCCTGCCCGTCTGTGAGGACCGAGCGTCCTTGTGAGAGCGTTGACACCCCACAAGGAGGGTACAGACACTCCGGTCGCTGGGCCGCAGGCATTCCGGGCAGTGTCATGTGAGGTGGCATTTGAGGTTATCCCCTTACAGCCTGACACAGTGTCCCTGGGGGTGGCAGGACAAGGTTTGCTGAAGACAGCTTGTGGCTGGAAAAGGAAGGTGTCATTTTGATGGCCATTCCCTCAGCCTCCGGCCCAAGGGCCTGGGGCACCACTTTCGGGCCCTGGCTCATTGTGGAGATCGCCAAAAGCAACCCATTGCAGTGGCCCCCCACCTTGGAGCATTCCCTCCGGAAAACGTACCTTAGTTGCTGGCAAAGAATGGTGACCTTTCTTTAGTAGACGTCTGCTCGTGGCCCAGCAGGCCAGACCACTGCTGTGGAGGTGGGAGGGGTAAGAAGAGCCTTTAATTTAAGGGCCAAGAGCCATCTCATTTGCTCGGGTTCTGTTATATGTCACTGGGTGTGCAGGGTTCCAAGAACTACTTGGCCTCCTGACAGGGAACATGATAGAATGTCAGGACCTAAGCTAATGTAAAATATGTTTTGCCCCTCCAAGTCACGCACGAGCAAAGCAAGAAGCCCATCGGTCATTCACACGTCTACACCATGTGGCCGAGGGGCTCCGCGGATGGGATTTTAGCCTTTCCAGAGCGATGGGATGATGGAGGTCAGGCACACAGTGGCTTCTTACTCAGAGCAGGCTGATTTTGACAAGCACGAGGCATCCCTTTAAAAAAATGCACATTCTTAAAAGGCATTTGTTTCCTGTCTCTCTTTTTTCCCTTATACTTTCCCCTTCGTGTGTGTGTGTGTGTGTGTGTGTGTGTGTGTGTGTGTTAACCTCTCTCCACCTTCCTTTCCCTCCCCTCTTTCCGAATCTTTGTATTTATCTGTTGTGCCTGTGGCATCAACTCCAGATTTCCCAGGTGACAAGGCTGGCCAGGTTCATAGGGGCTACATTCTCATACTTGGGGACTTCAGATTTAGATACCAGGTCAATGAGACCTATAGGTTTGTTTTCAGGGTTCAGCCATCAGCCAGTTAGGGAAGGTGACACTGGCCATCATAATACACTTGTTGAGCAAAATCATTATGGGGAAGTTGTACCAAGAAAGAAATGTTTGACTGCCAACAGAAAACCCAGCAGATAGTGGCTTAAATCAGAGGGACCTTTATCCTCTACTTAATAAGAAAAGTCTAGGGGCGCCTGGGTGGCGCAGTCGGTTAAGCATCCGACTTCAGCCAGGTCACGATCTCGCGGTCCGGGAGTTCGAGCCCCGCGTCAGGCTCTGGGCTGATGGCTCGGAGCCTGGAGCCAGTTTCCGATTCTGTGTCTCCCTCTCTCTCTGCCCCTCCCCCGTTCATGCTCTGTCTCTCTCTGTCCCAAAAATAAATAAACGTTGAAAGAAAAGTCTAGAGGCCAGTGGCCCAGGATTGGTTTAGTGGCTAAACGGGGACTTCAGAGACCCAAGGTCTTTCCATACCTCCACCTCACCGTGTCCTTATTTATTTATTTTTAAACGTTTTTAAGTGTTTATTTATTTTGAGAAAGAGAGAGAGAGACAGATTATAAGTGGGGAAGGGGCAGAGAGAGAGGAAGACACAGAATCCGAAGCAGGCTCCAGGCTCTGAGCCATCAGCACAGAGCCCACTGCAGGGCTCGAACTCACAAACTGTGAGATCATGACCTGAGCTGAAGTCGAACGCTCAACTGACTGAGCCACCCAGTCACCCCTCGCCATGTCCTTATTGTGCACACATGCACTTATTCTCATGTGTGTGGTGTCCTCTTGACAGGCTCCGGGAGACCTATATTTTCATGCGAGCAACCAGAAACATGTGGGGAATGGGCAGCAGGCAACAGGGGTCTCTGTTTACCCCTCTCTTATCTGGGAGTGGATATTTTGGATCCTTGTTGCAAAGGAAATGCTGTTTAAATATAAAAGCTGACACATGGAGCTGAGTCATTTCGGGCTGGCGGTGGCAGTGTGAGTGGAGACGCCATTTTCCTGGAGACCGTTCCCAACTCCGTGTTAACAGTTGTTGTTTCTCAACATCACAGATTGTGAAGAACTTCATTTCTGTGCGGTTTCTTCACAGTTGGGCTTAATTTTCATTGACGGCCCAAGGCTAGACTGAGAATTTTTATGAGCTTCAGGCTTGGAGACCAATAAAGTCTGGCCTCTACCCCCGTTAGTGATTCCCTTTTTTATCTGGGTGGTTCATCATATCAGCCTGGACCATGGGTAACATACTGTTCACATCATTAACCTCGTGGATTAGTGTTAAGTTACAGTGCCCTCTGGTTGGAAGTTTATCTTTTGGAAAATTTGGGTCTAGTGTTCATTTTGCCCTTTCTAGCATTGAATCCTGGGAAATTATTTCTCTGCTAAAATAATTTTGGTTTTTGACATGCGTGTCCACACCCATGCATCTGCACATACCCCAGCTCTCCACCAATCCAGTGGGAAAGGGCGACTGTGGTTTCATGGTAGCTGTCTTTTTGATGAATGTCCCCGTGTCCACCCAGAGGCCGTGACATTCCTGTCTTCCCCACTTGATAATCTGAAAATCTTCCGAACCAGATTGCCCTGCTACAGGCCTGCAACTCTGGAATGCCACCTGGGTTCTGGGTTTCAGTCCCCAGGGCCCACCCAAGAGCCTGTGGGCTTGAAGCTGCTAAGACAGAGAGCTAATGGAGGCCATTCCGAGGGGGCCGGAAAAGACACTGTGCTCTGGGGACGGGGCAGCAGGACTGCGGGCTGGAGCGAGGGCCTGGGAGGCATGATGCTGTCACTTGGTCTTGTTTTAGCCCCCGCTTTTCATCTCCTCCCAGATGCGTCTTGCTTTTTCCGTCCCCTCATTCTTTCCCACCAAAATGTGCTCCCAAGCGTGCCCAAGTGTCCTCTTGGTTTTCCAGCCCGCAGAAGAGGAGTGGATGTCACCCTGTGACACGCTGCTCCTGCCACAGGTACTCATCCTCCCCTGGCGGAAGATTGTACATTAAAAACCGGTAATTCTGGCTTTCTTCCTTTATAAAGTTGCCAGCCTGTGAAGTTTATAATTGGCTTTGTGATCAGAAGGATTTGTCATACTTTCGGCTGGATTTTGGGCATCTTCCAGAAGAGGCACTGTCGGGATTCCGAGTCTAGTCCGCCTGGCGCCCCCCCCCCCCCCCCCAAGCCTTTAAGAGTGAAATGAAGAGATCTCTGAGGGGAGAGTTCTGGTTCTAGATAGCCTGCCTAGGAATCAGATCCCAACAGTTAACCTACTTGCTGTGTGTCCTTCGGGTATGTTATTTAAGCTCCCTGTACAGCAGTCTTTTCATCTGCAGAATGGGAACAATCCTTATAGTACGTGCCACACATGGTTGGTAGGAGTCAATGAGTCAATTTGTAGGTACTTAAAATACGACCTGGCAATTAGTAAGCGGCATGTAAGTGTTGTTAAATAAATCTTACTAGCTTGAGATATTTTTGTCGGCTTACTACTTTTCTAACTGAAGTTTTTGTTGAGATGATTGTAGACTCAGATACAGTTGCAATCCAGAGTTCCCAGGTACATGTTCCATTTATCTAGTTTCCCCCTGCTGGTAACATTTTGCAAAACTACGGCACAATACGGCAGCCGGGATAGCAACACTGATACAATCCTCCTATCTTCTTTTTTTTTTTTTAAGTAGGCGTCACAGCCAGTGCAGAGCCCAAGGTGGGGCTTTGAACTCATGACCCTGAGATCAGGAGTCAGACCTTTAACCGACTGAGCTACCAAGTGCCCCTACAATGCACCTATCTTATTCACATCTCCCCAGTGTTATGTGTACTCATTTGTATGTGTATGTGCATTTAGCTGCATATAGTTTTATCCCTCCTGTTGCCCTTTTATAACCACACTTCCCTCCCTCCCTTCCCCAGCAAGCCTTGGCAATGACTAATCTGATCGCCATTCCTAAAAGTTTGTCCTTTCTTTTCTTTTTTTTAAAAAATACATTCTCTTTGCTATTTATTTTTTAATTTTGTTAATGTTTATGTATTTTTGAGAGAGAGAGAGAGAGAGAGAGAGAGAGAGAGAGAGACAAAGTGCGAGTGGGGGAGGTGCAGAGAGAGAGGGAGACACAGAATCCAAAGCAGGCTCCAGGCTCCCGAGCTGTCAGCACAGAGCCTGACACGGGGCTGGAACTCACGGACTGCGAGATCATGACCTAAGCCGAAGTCAGACGATCAACTGACTAAGCCACCCAGGCGCCCCTAAAAGTTTGTCCTTTCAAAAAAATGTTACATGAATGGAATCGTATCATTTGCTACCTTTGGGGATTAGCTTTATTCTCTCAGCATTATTTCCTGGAGACTTACCCACCTTGTTGTGTCTATCAGTTCTTTCCTTTTTCTTGCTGGCTGGTATTCCCTGGTGTAAACAAAACACAGGGTGTTCAACCACTCACCTACTGAAGGATATCTGGGTTTTCCCCAGCCCTTGGCTATGACAAATAAAGCTGCTCTGAACATTTGTGTATAGGTTTTTGTGTGAGCATATGTTCTCATCGCTCTGAGATAAATGCCCAGGGGTGCCATTGTTGGGTCTTATGGTAATTGCATGTTTAGGTTTACTAGTGGAATACGTAGAACACTTTGTTATTTAAATTTGTGCCTCCCAGCAATAAATTTATGTTCGATTCTTTGACTTACAGTAAACGTTGTGTAAGTACTTGTTAAATAAATTAAAATGAGCCACTGACTTTTACAACATGTCCAAGACTGTGGAAGGGAAAGATGAGGGAAGGAGATTCGAATGGTATGGTGATCATTCTGGCCTTCAACAGATGTTTCACCTTGGGTCTGGGAATTGAGTAGTCACAAACGATAGCCGACGTAGCTTGTGTGCTGCAAGATTATCGAAGGCTTGTAAAAACCCAATGGACAGCTTGGTGGGGAGAGAGTGAAGGTCTGGGAAAGGCTTGTCAGTATTGGTTCCACCATGCCTGCGATTGGGAATTCGATGGTCTTTTTGTATTTGAGAAAAATTTGGCAACATTTGGATTTGAACAAAAGCATCAATTTTGCATGGAGAGTGTGTTTGGGTCAAAGGTAAGGACGTTGTAGAATCATAAATTTGTAAGAGCACTCTTACAAGGAGAGAACGGAAGTTGCTGGGACATCAACTGGATCTAAAGGTTCACCGCTGTGGACTAAGAGCTGGCCCCTTGGCCAGATCACACCGGCTTCTCTAGGTTCCAGCAGGATGCGGTTCCCGTCTGTGGAGTGGGGTCAGTCTGATGGCTCGCAGTGAAAGTTCGGCCAGCATGCTTGACACCTGGAGTAGATAACTTTTCACGTTCCTATTCTCCGTGTGATGAAACGATTTTCCATAAAAACTGCGCGATCAGCATTGTTTTCTTGATTTTCTCCCTTTAGTTTGTAAACAATGAGGAATTAAAAAAATATGTTTAAGTTCTAAAGATACTGAGCGAATTTAATCCAATATTTCACGGCTGAATTAAAATGTGCGCTTGCCAAGCAAAATGATTACATCTTGCAGTTTGCTGTTTTAAATTTTAAATAACACAATCGAAAGCTTCAAGTGGCCGCAGAGTAATGGAATTGTTAGTTTGCTTTCTTTGCTCTTTTAATCACTGAGCTGTCACTGTTTATTGTAAGTCTGTTTAAACATAGGAATATATAGCACTGCCGGGATTGCAGACAAGAACTGTGTCTAAGTGGAATCAGAAGATTCTGACCTATTAATACATTTATTTTTGAAATCAGTTGGCGTCTGGGTTTGCGTGTGTTGGGACCAACTGCAAAGCTAGGAGTTCTCCAAATTACCTTTCCTATAAATACAATGTTTATCAAAGGATAAATATTACAAATGTGCTAATTTGAAGTTTACATATATGATATTCGAAACGAACAGTAACTGTAGGAATTGCTTAGAACTTCAGCTAACAAAAGATTTGTTTTCCAGGAGGAATAGCTTCTCACTGCCATCGTTTAGAATTGGTGATGCTTGGTGGTAAGAAAAAAGCAAATTACTCCCAGCAGTTTTACAATTGTTTTAAATTCTCTCGAGACAAAGCCCTGCCTTAATTGCCTGCACCGGGGAAGCCCCACACTGGGTCTCAACACTGATGACAAAAGCAGGAGATTTGGGAAATCAGTTGACCAGCATTTGAAGCCCAGCCTTGCCTGTTTGTAGCCCTGTGGCCTTGAGCAAGTTACCTCACTAGCTGTAGTCACCTTCCTTATCTGCAAAATGGTAAGATTTTGTGGGGGTTAATAATATAATGTGCACAGAGACCCTGGGCTAAGCTCCACAGTAGGATCTCAAGAAATGGGAGCTGTCTTCCCTTCTCCTTCTAGAATGGGCAACATCTGTGTGTCTCTGAGACTAGCCCTGGACCCTAGTGCAGACTGACCCATCTTCTTCTGACACCCCCCCACCCCCCACCGAGTCCCCCAGGCAGCATTCATTGGGTGACAGTGTTGAACCCCAGGGAAAGCTTGAAAAACTCTCTTGGCTTCTGAGATGCGTCCATCAGAATGGGTATGGAGAGCTGTTCTGGTCCCTCCTGAGCTAAAGGGAGGGGAATTTCAGGACAATATCTTCAGTTGGTCTGTCAGAGGGTAAACCTCAGGGTCCAAAGTGATTCTCTTTTGCTTGAGAGAGGAGAGGTTCCACACCTGTTCCTCTTAATGGAAGAGGCTTGGTTGTGGTGCTGAGTGCCTCTTACAGATGACTTTTCTCCTCTTTGTCTGCCTCCTCCTCCCACTGATAATTGCCAAGGAATGTGGTTCAGGCCTTTTGTTGGCTTTTGTGAGCCTTTTATAGCAGTTTAGAAAGAATTCTTGGTATTCCTATCGTGTATTAAAGATCAAGCTATTCTTATGCATGACCCAGCTCAAGTTAAACATGGAAATACGTTCAAATGATCCAAGGAGGCGCTAGGATGACTACTTTGTGTAGCAAATTTTTGTCATAAAACGAACCTTTTCCACTTTAAAGGAGCCAAAGAGAATTCTTAATTTTATACAGTTTAATCCGCCAAGTGATAAGGTTTTATTTTCCTTTACTTTTGCGGGAAGTCCATTTAGAGACGGCTTATTAGAGTATAGGGAAGGAAGCACATATTTTGTTATTGAAAAAATTGAAAGTGTATTCCAGAATTTCTCTGAGAAAAACTGTCTTATGTTGTAAATAATCTCAGATGTAGATTTTTGGATGTGAAATGGAGCTTAAGATTTTATTTTGGCTAACCTGATATTCCAGAATGTTTTATATTTCTACGATATTAGCTGCATAGCCAATTCATTTCAACTGGAAAATGCATCAGAAAACATATAATTTAATCAAGGTCAAGCTAAAAATAAACTGTTGTGTTTTGGGGGGTTTTTTTGACGTTTTTCCTGGCCTTAGTCTCATCTTGCCGACTTATTCCTTAGAGAAAACTGAACATTTTTAGAAAATGTAATGAATGATCTGAAAGCCAGAGATCTGAAGCCTTAAAAATGCAGAGTAAAGTACACACACACACATATGGTTAAATTAATGTGCACGGACAGGCCTGGCTTTGCTGGCACGTGCTTGTTTTAATGCTCTGTTTTGCATTAAACTTTGAAATTCTTAATATTTTTTGAAAAAAGGGCTCCAAGTTTTCATTTTATAGTGGCCTCCACAAATTATGTAGCAGGTTCTATGTATTGGCTACCTGGTAATTCAGTTCAAACTAATTTGAGGGGGCTTTTAAATGTCCAGCTTAATCCTAAGTAGACATTCACCAGCTTTTTACAAATATTCTTTTCTATTACATGAATTTGTGAGAACCAGCCTCATGACCTTTTGTTTAGATATGTGTTTTGCCGACAATTTTCACAGTTGTAATTGCTGGATAAAGGGGTGTTTTTGGACATTTTAATTTTGTCGCATATGATATAAAACTAAAATCTCATTTCTTTACTAGTATCTATTCAAATATGTAGGTTCTATGATATTTTCTGGATCATAAGTGAAATAAAACTCTTATTTCTCAAAATACTATTATTATTATTATTTTTAATGTTTATTTAGTTTTTTTTGAGAGAGAGACAGGCATGAGTGGGGGAGGGGCAGAGAGAGGGAGACACAAAATCGGAAGCAGGCTCCAGGCTCTGAGCTGTCAGCAGAGAGCCTGACAGGGGGCTTGAACCCACGAACCACAGGATCACGACCTGAGCCGAAGTCGAACACTTAACCAACTGAGCCATCTGGGCGCCCCTATTTCTCTAATTATTAATGGGGCAGGCACTATGCTGGCTTAGTCCATGGAACATGCAACTCTTGATCTTGGGGTTGTGAGTTTGAGCCCCATGTCTGGCACAGAGATTACTTAAGTAAATAACTGTTGAAGAAAGAAATAAAATACCTGTTCAAATGATTTAATAGTAACTGTCATGAGGGGGCTGGGATTTCAGAAGATTTTCACTTTTTCAAGTGTATAGCTCTGAATTCAATTCAAGTGTCTGTAACAAGCAGAAATTATTTTTGTAATTCGAGGGTGGGGGGGGGGGGAGGAACAACAAAGATGAAAAGAGCGAGCCCCTTAACTTGTAGCTTTAAGACGAGGCGTTGCTTGTTTTGCTCAGGCAGGCGGCCTGTGGAGTTGGGGCTCTGGGGTTCCCATTCCTGTAGGGCAGTCACAGAAATGTGAAGTACAGTTCAAGATAATAGCTTGGGAGCGAGCGTGGCCCAGAGTGGGTGGCACTATTTGTGACAGAAATGCTCAGTGGGTGTTTGTAAACTTGAGGATAAGCTGGGCTTGGCATCCAGTTTTACACGAGGCACCGATGGAATCTTATTTCATTTTAGTCCTCGGCTATCAATTGTTGTGTTTCTTTGTTTTTCTTGTTTTAAAGGCTCGTCTCAACTCTTCCATAGCGGGTCAGAAATGCGGCCCTTTTGGCCAAAGCTGCAGCTCGCCTTTGAACTAGGACGGGGCCGTCCTTCTTGTGATGAGGGGTCAGGTTCAGTGTGAGATAAACAGCTTCAGCCTGTAAACCCTTGTTGACGTCTCTCTCCCCTCCCGTCCACTGTGGCTCCACTGAAGCCCTCGGGCTGCTTGCGAGGCAGCCAGGATTTAAATGCTGGGGTCAAGAGTAAAAGAACCAATGGGTGACCCTGGCATTTTCTTGCTGGACGACTGCCTCCGAGGGCAGCCCTGCGGGTGTGCTGGGAGCACTGGAACAGACACCCGGCCAGCGGGGCACAAGCCCCGCTCCAGCCAGCTCTGCCCTGATGGCTGGGGCTCGTCTCTTACATTTCTGTCTGTGCTGTTGATGGGCAGAAACACTTTGAGTAAGGGCCCCGACAAGTCTTAAACATAATTCTATTATTGTTATTATTTTATTTTAAACATGTTTTAATTAATTAATTAATTTTTGAGAGAGAGGGAGAGAACAGAAGCCAGGAAGAGGAGCGGAGCGAGAGAGGGAGGGAGAGACTCTCAAGCAGGCTCCATACCCAATGCATGCAGCCAGACTTGGGGCTCCATCCCATGACCCTGGGATTGTGACCTGAGCCGAAATTAAGAGTTGGATGCTCAACCAACTGAGCCACCCAGGTGCCCTGTTATTATTATTTTATTATTATTTTTATTTTTAATGTGTATTTATTTTTGAGACAGAGTGCAAGTGGGGAGGGGCAGAGAGAGGGAGACACAGAATCCGAAGCAGGTTCTAGGCTCCGCGCTGTCCGCACAAAGCCCGACGCGGGGCTCGAATTCACAAACTGCAAGATCATGACCTGAGCCGAAGTTAGACACCTAACCAGCTGAGCCACACAGGCGCCCCTATTGTTATTATTATTTTAAAGAAGATTTTTTTTTAAGTTTATTTATTTATTTTGAGAGACAGAGAGAGAGAGAGAGATCATGAGCTGAGCCAAAACTAAGAGTGAGACATTTAACTGACTGAGCAAGCCAGGCACCGCTTATTATTATTATTTTAAAATTTTATTTATTTTTATTTTAAAGAGATGTGGAGGGGCAGGGAGAGGGGCTGAGGGAGAGAGAGAGAGAGAGAGAGAGAGAGAGAGAGCAAGTGGGGGAGGGACAGAGAGAGGGAATCCCAAGCAACTTCTGTGCTGACAGCACAGAGCCTGATGTGGGGCTTGAACTCACGAACAGTGAGATCATGACCTGAGGTGAAGTTGGATACTTAACTGACTGACCCACCCAGGTGCCCCTATTTTTTGTTTTTAGAGGGGAGAGAGAGAGAGAGGGAAGGAGAGAGAGCACGTGAGCAGGAGAGGGGCAGAGGGAGGGAGGGAGGGAGAGAGAGAGAGAGAGAGGGAGGGAGAGAGAGAGAATCTCAAGCAGGCTCCATGCTCAGTGTAGAGCCCAACACGGGGCTCCATCCCACGACCCTGGGACCATGACCTGAGCCAAAATCAGAACAGGACGCTCAACCAACTGAGCCACCCAGCCGCCCCTATTTATTTATTTCTAAAGTTCTATTTATTTAATCTCTACACCCAACATGGAGCTCAAACTCACAACCCTGAGATCAAAAGTCACATGCTCCACTGACTTACCCAGCCAGGCGTCCCTCAGCCGGTTTCTTTTTTAATTCGTGTCCCTCAGAAGCCCAGGGGCTGCCGCAAAGAGGGCAGGATAGGGTGAGGGTCCCCACTCCACATCTTCTGGATCTGCTTCAGTCAGCATTATATTTTAGTCTTCCGCCTAGTGTTTCATACGAAGAGAGAGTTCACTGCTAAGAAGCAGGAAATGTGAAAAACACACAGTTTGATCAGTCTCTTGCCATGCTGCTACATCCTCTGCATCGAAGGTCTCTTAGCTGTAACATTTGTACTGATGAGTGAAAAGTTACCAGTAGTTGGGCTACGACCATAGTGAACATTTTGCTTTGTATGTGAGGTAATTTTTAGCAGAGGAGGTCGGTGGTTGGCTGAGCAGGGTATGCCCAGATAATCTGGAAATGCGGCCAGGAGGACTCTAACTGGTGATGACAATGCACACACTTCTGTGGCATATACTGGGTGCTCAGCATATACCGGGTGCAGGCCCTTCCTGCATGTTCGCTCAGTTAATCTTCACAATAACCCCACGGAACAGCATCGTCTTATCCCCATCGGACCTTCAGTTCTGAGTTTAGAGAGCATCTGAATTTGGGGTCTGCTGCATGGGGTCTCCTGAAAGAGCCACTTTCCACCTTCAGTTCGCAGCTTCCCAGCCAAAGCCCGGACCCCACCCCAGGCCTGCCCAATGGGGGAGAGGCTGAGGAGGGAGAGAGAAGCTCACCTTTTCTTGAAGAGAAACTCTCCTGTTTTGGGAGAGAAGGGGTGGGGCTTCCTTTCCCAAAGTCTCTTGGGAATACTGGGCACCCCGGTGACTAGTTTCCCAGTTGGACCTCTGCCTGGTGAGGACCTGCTCTGGGCTCCCCACACAGGAGGAGAACTGGAGGGAGGGCCATCCCCTGGAGGACAGGTCCCGCATGAGCCCCAGGCCCTAGAATGTGGGGGAGAGCTGGCGACATGTGGGCCACAGTCTTCTGGGACTACTCTTGCTTGGGGAACAAGGAGGCTCCCACACAGAAAGGGCTTACATGAGATGCCATTCCCAGAAGGTGGCATCCAGAGTTCCCCAGGTTCCTCAAGAGGAGGGTCTTGGGACGGATGCTCTTCTCAGTCTCCCTGAGCCCAAAGACCACAGGTGACGATGTGTGTGTGGCAGTAGCAGCAGGAGTAGTTGCCACTCTGGTCGCCATTGTAGTAGATTATCATGAACAGAGATAAGTAGTCTTAAACTAAAGGCTACTGCAATAGTCTAAGCATGGCATGAAAAGACTCTCTAGGATTTTTCAGTCTCTAGTGATTAAGCCTAATGAAAACTGTCCTAGAGACTCCAGTAATTACGCTTCTGTTATGTCACAGGTGTATACTTTATCACCTGGACCGACTATAAGTTTCTGTTTGGCTGAAACCGTATTTTTTTTTTTTCTGTTAATTCCCCAGCACATCTATTATGCTCTCTGTAGAGTAGCTTAAAATGATCATCAGTCATTTTAGGTCATCCTCACTTTGGCTTCTGGTTTTTGAGTGTCTCTTACTTCCTCCCTGGTGGGGAAGTTCCCCTCAGTTCCCCCAGGCTTACCTCCTGGAATGTTCTTTTGCTCTGCCCACTGTTTCAGTTCTTGCTCATCTTTTAAGGGCACTCGGTGTGAGGATCTCAAAAGAGAAGTAGTTGACCTAAAAGCCTGATGACCAGGGCGGATGCAGAGAAGTAGATTTAAGAGGTTGTTTTTTTGTTTTTTTGTTTTTTTAAGTGTATTTATTTTTGAGAGAGAGTGCAAGTGGGGGAGAGGTAAAGAGAGAGGGGCATAGAGGATCCGAAGCAGGCTCTGTGCTGACAGCAGAGAGCCTGACATGGGGCTCAAACTCACAAACTGCGAGATCATGACCTGAGCCGAAGTCAGACACTTAACCAACTGAGCCACCCAGGCGCCCCAAGAAGTAGATTTTTATATACTCATGGGAATAGTCCTGGCTACGGAGTCTGGACACTCGGGTCCCAGGCCTGGGCTACAGTCCCTCTGAGGGTCATAAGGAGGAACCATGCAGTAAGTGCTAGCTAATGTTATAGCTGTTGTTGGGTATTAGTTATTAGTTATTTGTTAGCCTCAGTTTCCCTCCGTGTCAAGCGAGGGACATGGCTTGGATGATATTCTGAGTCCTCTCTACTCTCTTTAAATGTAGCAAGATTAAATTGGATTATAACCCCTACTGGGTTTAAATCACTAGGGAGAAAAGACCAGGCCTTAAACCTTCCTGTGTCCCTCATGAGACTTTGCACACTCAAGGGACAGGGTAGTTATTTAGTAATTTGGTACTGCAATCTGAGCATTTATGGCATTGATAAGGAACTTTTTATTAATTAAATATATGCAGTTCTTGCAAATTAAGGAATAAATGCACTAATGCTACTCAGCATTAGTATATTGCTTTAAACTGTTTTTTTTTTAATGTTTATTTTGAGAGAGAGAGAGAAAGCGGGGAGAAGCAGAGAGTGGGGGGGACAAGGATCTGAAGCAGGCTCCGCACTGTCAGCACAGAGCGCAACGTGGGGCTCGAACTCAGGAACCGTGAGATCACGACCTGAGTTGAAATCAAGAGTCAGATGCTTAACCGACTGAGCCACCCAGGCACCCTAGTGTCGTGTTTTAAAAGAGCTTTCACCTCCATTACGTTAATGTCAGTCCCACAACCATTCCCTGAGGTAGGTAGAACAGATCTGACTCCAGTTTACAGGTGAAGAAACTGAGGCTTAGGGAGGTGGTCATTTTTCCAGTGTCTCTGCTACTGAGGGGCAAGTCTGGAAGCAGAATCTGGGGCTCCTTATTCCTGTGCCAGCGTATTTTCTAGTCCACTAAGGACTGCCTTGTGAGGCTGTTAGGGAACATCATGAAATATGTCTTTGCAAAGACTGACGATGTTTAGATATATTAATCCTTAGAAGATGCATGTCCTACAGGGTCATAACCCAGGAATATTATTAGGATGAAGCCTACCCATCTCCTGGGGGCAGGTCAGAGCCTGGGGTCAGGGTCACAGGTGTGGTCCTGCAGATGGGATGCAAAACGGGAGCTGGGACTGCTGGCTGATGCACTGGGTAGACACTTGAGCCTCGGCACACTTAAGGATCGAGGCAGAGTAGGAGAACCTCTTAAGGGAGATAGGGTGTTCTTGGTTCAAGAGGCTCATGAGGTCTTGGCCATGCTGGGCAGCTCTAAGTGTAACCATATCTGCAGTCCTTGGAGGGCAGTTGAAAGGTTTTATAAAGGAGGAGCTCTTTGGCATATGTCCCCAGTACCGCTGCTGCCACAGAGAAGCTTGGCCTAGCGCTGTCCCCTCTGAATGGTGCTTTGCAGTGGCTGTACACATGCTGGGCTAGCCATCTGGCCATCCAGGCTGGAGGGACAGGGTACTGAGGACCCCAAGAGCTGCCAACCTGTGGCATTGGAAGATCACATTCCTTGAGAGCAGCAACTTTTGCTACTGGGATTGTTCAGTGAACTACTAATGAGAGAGCATCTGCTGGCCACTGTCACAGGAAGCTGCTGCCCCCAGAGAGCAGCTATTCGGAGCTGTGGGTTGCCAGTGGCCCATGGAAGCCACCAGTGGGAGCAGCAGAGAGAGTGCCAGGCTGGGGAAGCCCTTCCAGGAGTCCCAGCTCTGTGGAATTCTTGAGGAGGGGCGACATGGTCCCTCTTCCAACATACTTGTCAGTGAGGAGGGAGAAGAAATGTTTTCCATTATGTGACCTGGTTGGAGACCCACCAGCTCAGGGAGGGGGCTCCAGCTGGCTTGAAGCCTCACTTGGTCTTCAGGTTCCTGGGAGGAAAGGCTCTTAGAAAAAGGATTCCCCTTGTAGGGACCTTCTCAAATGAACTTGAAAAATGTCAGTAATCCAACAGGTTTTTTTTTCAATATTTATGTTGTTAATATTTACGTTTCCTCTGCTCCATCGCCCTTTCCTGATTAACTCCCAAATGGAAGTGAATGTTTCCTACTCTGAGACTCTCATCTGTCTATACCATGCTTAGGTCATCCATTTATTCACTCCTTCACCATACATTGGGTGAGTACCTTTGGCAGGCTAGGCCAGTGTCAGCCTTCCTTTGTTGTATTTTACTTATTTGTACACATATCTTAACCTTTTGCTAGATGAAAAACTTTTTTTACAAGTCATAATAGACTTATGCTATAACCAAATCCCAGAGGCTTAGTACAATAAAATGTATTTCTCACTCATTCCCATGTGCAAACATTGTGGGGGCTGCTCTATACTGTCCCTCAAGATGTCAGAGGCTCCACCATCTCACAGCCTCACTACCTGGAACCATGTGACCTTCTTGGTCACTGAGATAGGACAAGAGATGCTCACCCAGCAATCAAGAGCTTCAGCCTGGAGGTGGCATCACGGTTCTCACAGCCTGTTGGCAAGAGTGACCTCCATGGGCCCACCTGACCAAGAGGGCTGGGAAGTGCAGTCCTCCCCTGTGTTAGAAGAAAAGAACCAGGCAAGGGCAAGCACTAGAAGCGTCTACACAAGCTCTTAATTATGTTCTTGGTTCTCTCATTGGCTTGAAACAAAGTTGTCTTGGGAAGTCTCACATTCATTTGTAAAAAGGGATGTAAGTTGTGAAGGGTGAAGTGTATATAGCTAATTGTCCAGCTTGGAAAAGACTAGTAATACGTGGTTTCGGCATCTTCCGTGTGAAGGTGCCTGTCTTCTCCCTTTCCTGGTAATGGAGAGGTGAGCAGTTAGGGATGGAGACAGCTCTCTGAGCAGGCCCAGACCCCTCAATCCAAGGCAGGGTTGGACCTCATTTCCTACCGTGGGACCAGAGCTAGGACCTGCTGCTGCCACCCCACGCCTGAACACCCGAGTGCCCGGCTTCTCTTTGTCTGTGGGCTTGGGTGAAGACAGTCTTAATTATGCCGCAGCCAACGTTAACTAAGAAATGCATTGTCTGCTTTGATACATTTCACCATCATTGAAAGAATGTGGTTTGGGATTGCGGTAATCTGGTTGATTGAAATAGTAGAAAATGCAGATTATGTCCTAATTTAGAACGAGAGCACAGGAG